>NC_050100.1:213593642-213908423 GCF_902167145.1 Zea mays | reverse complement strand
TTAAAGCATAGGCTGACTAAACATGATATTCTCGGTAAGGTCCGGGCCTACGTCTACGTCGTGGAGTTTCAAAAGCGGGGTTTGCCACATGCCCATTTTCTACTCATCATGCAGAGGAAGTACAAGCTAATGTGCCCTGAGCAGTATGACCTTTTGATCTCAGCCGAGATCCCACACAACAAGTACCCTGAACTACGAAAGATGGTTATCAAACATATGATGCATGGTCCGTGTGGGTCGCTAAACCCTAACTGCCCATGCACTAAGGGCCATGCATCATGCAAGAATCATTACCCCCGGCCTTTCAGTGACACAACCTTGCAAGGGAAGGACTCATACCCGATTTACAGACGTCGTGATGATGGGCGTAAGGAAAAGGTTCGAGGGTGCGAATTGGACAATAGATGGGTTGTCCCTTACAACCCTTACCTCCTTCGTCTCTTCAACTGTCACATCAATGTTGAGGCGTGTGGGAGCATCAAGGCTGTTAAATACCTGTTCAAGTACATATACAAAGGCCATGATCGCGCGTCTGTTGTTATGAGAGATGCGAGCAAGGTAGATGATGATGTAGATGAGATCAAGCAATACAGAGATGCAAGGTGGGTGACTCCTCCAGAAGCGTTATGGAGGATATACGGCTTTGAGCTTAGTCAAAACTCTCCACCTGTGATGCAACTGCAACTCCATTTTCCAAACATGCACATGGTGGCGTTTCACGAACGGCAAATGGTCGAGCAAGTCGTCAATCGTCCAGGTGCTGATAGGTCAATGCTCACGGCATATTTTGAAGCGAATAGGATACATGAGGGGGCTCGTGGCATTCTGTATCGTGACTTCCCTGAGTGGTACACTTGGCAGAGTGGTAAGGGCAAAGTATGGCAACAGAGGAAGCGTGATACGGGTGGACAAGTCGGTAGAATAGTCTCTGCTCATCCCGCTGAGGGGGAGCGCTACTATCTCCGTGTTCTCCTAAACCATGTGACTTGCGCCACCTCCTATGTAGATCTAAGGACAGTAGATGGTGTCACGCTACCAACTTTTCGTGAGGCAGCAGAGAGAAGGGGACTGCTTGAGTCGGACAACACACTGGATGAGTGTCTCACTGAACGTGCTCTTTTCCAGATGCCATCGGCGCTGCGACGACTTTTTGCCACAATACTGGTGTATTGTGAGCCAAGCGACGTGGCGGTACTCTGGCAAAGACACCTAGATGCTATGTCTGAGGACTATCAACACAGGAGTCAGAGTAAAACTCATGTTGAGCAGATGGTATTGATTGACATTAGGAACATGCTGCAGTCAATGGGAAAGGACATAAAGACATTCCCTCTTCCTCCTATCATCGACACGTATGACGATGCTATTGGTACTGCTAAGGAGGTTTACGAGGAGGAAAGTATCGAACCGACAGTGGGAGATGTGGCTCTCAAAGACTCTCTTAACAAGGAACAGGGGGCCGCCTACGATAAGATTCTATCTGCCGTTGACACTGATCAGGGCGGATTGTTCTTTGTGGATGGACCTGGTGGCACCGGGAAGACTTATCTATACAGAGTGCTGCTCGCGACGCTACGCAGCCAGGGCAAGATTGCAGTGGCAACAGCTACATCTGGCGTTGCGGCTTCCATAATGCCTGGAGGAAGAACCGCCCATTCACGCTTCAAAATACCTCTCACTATTGACGATGGCGCTGTATGTAGCTTCACGAAGCAGAGTGGAACCGCAGAGTTGCTACGGAAAGCATCTCTCATTATCTGGGACGAGGCTTCTATGACCAAGAGACAAGCTGTGGAGGCACTGGACAATAGCATGCGCGATATAATGGGTCGGCCCGAACTACCATTCGGTGGTAAAACCATTGTCTTCGGTGGGGATTTTAGACAAGTCTTGCCTGTTGTTCGTAAAGGGTCAAGGGCTCAAGTGGTCACTTCTTCGCTACGGATGTCTTACCTATGGGAGTCCATGTCCCACTTAAAGCTTGTTAGCAATATGAGGGCAAAAAATGACCCTTGGTTTGCGGAGTATTTGCTGCGCCTAGGCAATGGAACTGAGGACACAAATAGTGACGGTGATATATGTCTTCCTGACGAGGTATGTGTGCCTTATAGTGGGAGTGACAGCGATCTTGACAACCTAATAGACTTCGTTTTCCCAAATCTCAACGAAAATATGTCTGATTCGACCTACATCACTTCAAGGGCGATACTGTCAACACGGAATGACTGGGTGGATATGATAAATGCTAAGATGATCGAACGTTTTCAAGGGGAGCATATGGTGTACCATAGTTTCGATAGCGCCATGGATGATCCACATAACTACTACCCACCTGAGTTCCTAAACACATTGACGCCTAATGGGCTGCCACCACATGTTTTGAAGCTCAAGATTGGATGCCCAGTTATATTGCTTCGGAATATAGACCCTGCCAATGGACTTTGCAATGGCACCAGGCTGGTCGTTCGTGGTTTCCAAAGAAATAGCATTGACGCAGAAATTGTGCTGGGCCAACACGCTGGAAAACGGATTTTCTTGCCGCGTATACCTCTATGTCCCTCCGATGAAGAGATGTTCCCTTTCCAGTTCAAAAGAAAGCAGTTTACTGTACGCCTTAGCTTTGCAATGATGGTTAACAAAGCACAGGGTCAGACTATTCCCAATGTTGGAGTGTACTTGCCCGAACCGGTTTTCTCTCATGGCCAACTATATGTTGCTCTATCTAGAGCGACAGCTCGATCAAACATAAAGATCCTTGCCATCCCAGCCGTCGATGTGAAGAAGAGGTCGAGGAAGGGCGTAAAAAAGAACCCCACAATAGATTGTGGGACATGCACCAAGAACATCGTCTACAAGGAGGTCCTAACAAACTAGACCCATGGTAAGGGCTACGTGTTCAGCTAACAAACTAATAGGATGTCACACCCGGATTTCGGGGGTCCAAAACCCGGGCGCGAACATAAACACCAGGTGTGCTGGGACCAAGTCTCACACATATGATGCATAGTGGCACAGGATCGAATGTCACATCTTTACTATATAACAGGAGTTCTGTACAAAAATAATTAAATAATTACATCATATGAGGAAACGATCCAGCAACCCAAAGTTGACTGGGAGACGACGGCCTAGATCTCTCACGAACACATCACAGCATCCTCCAAGCGCCTCATCCTGTGGTACCTGTTCTTGACCTGTGTGGGGGGGTGTGAGACAGCAAGAGTGAGCTCACATACGTTCATCGCTCAACAAGTTGTGGGGAATAATGTGCATGAACTCGCCAAAGGTGGGAGCTCACGTGAAGTGTAAGGCTTACCAAAGAGGATGGTTAGAGCTGAGCATTGCTTTTAAAGTTGGTCAAAATTTTATTAGCGGTTACTAAGTATAAGTAAATACCAACCCAATTAAGTAGTAGAACAGAAGTAACAACATCACCTGCGATGCAATGCATATGACAAATTGAGTTTAAGTTCCATAATTTAATCATCAGAGAGTCCTGAGCTGCTCATGACCGTGAGCTCGGCTAGTATACCAGTTTTACACTCTGCAGAGGTGGTACCCTTTACCCACAAGTCATGTTACCCATCTGCCAAGAGATCGCGACTTCCCATACACCTCTACCGAGGAGGCGAGGCAGGGTAACACTACGAGGCCTTTACAAAGTTCCACTAGCTTCAGAAAACCCGCTACAGTTTATGGGAAGTTCCAATGCAGGAATCCCTTGCAGGACCGCCATCGCAGCAAAATCCTCCCGAGGGCCTCCCTACAGTGACCACTCCCCTACTGCCCTTGCCCCTTTCGGGTAAGGTAGTCCTCCACTAGCTTTCCTAATTAATCAGCCAAGGGCGTCCATAAACCCTTGTGGTGGCACATGTTTCTCAAGTTAAGCTCTATGTTCCAATTAACATTTAATGATCTTGTCATGAACACAAATAGAATAACAACATAATTGGAACATAGATGTAATGAAATATTAACCCAAAACCATATAAAGCAGTAGCAGAACTACCCAAGTGATTCAGGGGTAAACAAGGTATTCAGGATGAACAAACTAGGGTGACCTATTGGGTCCCATCAAAATTAACCTATGCAGATCATTATGATTAATCAGAACATGAGTAGGTAAAAAGAAGTGATCAAGGGCACAACTTGCCTGTGACTTGGGATTCCAGGTGACAGGATGAACTTCAGATCCTCGTAACCTCACTGCTAGTCGTAGCAATACAAACAAACATGTATAGGCAAAATTAACATCACACCAAACATAAGAATAAACTACATAATAATAATCTACACGTTGCTACGAGATCGCGGGATCGAGAACTACTAAGATCGGAGTCATGGTTGAGGAGTTATGATTTCTCGAAGGTTTTATGTATTTAATAAAAGATTAAGTACTAGATAAATTTTAATGAGACTTTCATGTCAAAACAGAGGCACTAATGGTTAGACAATAATATTACAAAAATTTAGGAACTGGAATGGACCAATTTGGAGTTCATATGCATTTTCTATGAATTATACAAATTCTATGAATTGTTTTCACATTAAAAACTCATTTTCTATATCTTTTTCCTGATTTCCCAAGTTCCTGGACTACGCCTCAAATACCAGAAAGAGCAGGGTTCCCGGCGCAAGAAACCAGAGACCCAGCGCACAGTGGAGTGGGATGGCGGGTTGATTCTGCGAAAACTTGGGGTCTCTTTAGAAAAATGTACCCGCGAAGGGGTATCGTGGTATGTGAGCCGCACGATCTAAATCGGACGCGCGGGATTAGATGGAGTTCCATATGAACCGGTATTAAACTACGGCCGTCCGATTAAAGATCGATGGTCAGGGTTTTATGAAGTGAGATCTAATAGGGGTCGAACAGATCGCATCCAACGGTCCGAATTGGCTCGGAACAATGCCTCACGCTGGATCAAATCTGAACCATTCGTCCAGATCCGAGGGTCACACACTCATCTTCTAGATCTAATCCTGGCCACACGTCTACAATCCAACGGCACTGATGCCATCCAGCCGAACCGGTATCCCTAGATCTAATTGAGGCCGTCCATGCGATGATCTACGGCGTGGGCTACTATCCCCAATCCCGGTCACGGTACCCGGCGGCGCCCAGGTCCGACGGTGGAGACCATGCCGGAGTTACGGTCAACAGGAGCCTCGATCTCGAATCCCCCACATACACCCGTGATTAACAAAGAGCAAGGAGAGACGAACACAATAAGCCACATACCAACGGTGGAGAGTGTCGGCGCGAGTGGCCCGACGGTGAATGGCGGTTCGGCCGGAGGAGCAAGTCTGCGGCGAGCTATTCGTCGGGTTAAGGTGACGCCCACGCCCGATTGCCAGCCCGCGCAGGATCCCCGGTCGCTGGTGAACGTCCTTGACCCCTCCCTGGTTCCTGAGCCGCACCAATCGATGGAATAGGCAGGCGGCGGCGGACCGAGTTCCGCCCACGGTGCCCAACAATTCCGCGGCGGCCTGAATCGTAATCCGGGACGGTGAGAGCACGGTCCCCATCCCTGATCACCGGCGAACTTCCCGCGAGTATCCCCGTTGGTGAACACGCAGTGAAATCACCGGTCCACGACACCATGCGACATTGCGGCGGTGGACGGTCGATGACGCACAATCCCGGCGCCATAGAAGCTCCCTCTCTACTGGCGAACTCGACAGGATCTCACAGCTGGGCGCGAGGCAATACGGCCGTGGGTGAGTCCTTTTTATCCCCAGGTGACCGGGTCCGACTTGCTCGGAAGGAGTTCCGCCATACGCGGATCGAAGACGTTGGCGGCCAGGGAACGAGCTGGGAACACGGGCCCACATTGCGGCGACCCGGAGAATGACCAGAGCGCGCCCCCGGAGTCTGACCAAAGGGCCCCACACGGTGATGGCAGGCGCGTAATTTAGGGGAAGGGGCTGACCTGTGGGTCCTGTCTGCAGAGAGGTTAGGCGCGCACGGATTCATCAGTTTGGGCCACGGCGGGGGAAAGGTTTAATGGGCCAAAAACGTCTTTCCAAGCCCATCAAGTTCTCTTTTTCTTTTCTTTTTCTGATTCCCTCTTTCTCTATTTTCAAATCCAATTTTGAATTCAAGTTTAAATTCAAACTTTATGGCTCATCATTTACACTATATTTGTGAAGTTAAAAGTAATAAGTTTAAGGATATTTATATTATTTATATTTTTGTATCATTCCTCTTCCTCTTATTTTCAAAACCCTATTGCCAAATTTAGGGTTTTAATTCCACTTCTAGTAATTATTATATTATTATGATTAACATTATTATTTAATGCACAAACATATAAATTCCAACATGATGCATTTTTTATCATTTGTTTGGATTAATCTCTAAATTTTGTGTATGTTTTTTTATGATGCAAATGAGGCACATAAAATAAGGAAATCACTATATGTTCCTTGTATACAATTTTGAGTATTACATAGGATGATGTTCATCTTCTGTTTGATTGGTCTGGTGTATTATCAAGTCATGTTTACACGCTACAATTGTTAATGTTATAGCTACACAATTTGATATTACCAGAAAACGCTTGGAAAATTTGATGATTTGAAAGCTGGAGTACTAGGACCCATAACTAGACATGGCTTGGGGGTCGGGGTAGTGACTATATCATTTGCAGTCCAAGTTTAAACATCCTGATTTTATTGATATTTTGGTTAAATTTGGGCATTTGGCTTGTCTGAATAAGTCTTTTGATGCAT
Organism: Zea mays; assembly: GCF_902167145.1. Lineage (NCBI taxonomy): Eukaryota > Viridiplantae > Streptophyta > Magnoliopsida > Poales > Poaceae > Zea > Zea mays. The sequence goes on along the minus strand of NC_050100.1, from coordinate 213,901,691 downwards.
TTTGATTGAGATTAAAATGACATTTGTATGTACTCCCCGTTACTTATTGAGACACTTTTGTATTTTAACATTCATGACTGATGAGTTGAAAATGATTAGTTTATTGCCCTCAATACATGCTGCATGCGAGTTTGGTTAGTTTTGCAGATGTTGAAATAGCAAATTTTGTCTATTCAAGTGTCATGTTCATTATACTTATTTCTTAGACTTTGTATTGTTGCCTGCTCTTTGCTCATGCTCCAGCTAATTTCAGTGTTTGATGCTACTCATAGTACTAAACTGTACATAGTCTCATTCGATTTTCAGTTAAATTAACATGTTAATTTGGTACCATGATTTTAAATATGTTCATTTTCTCTTGGTGCTTTTAAATATGTTAATTCTGACTCGCTCCTTGCATAACTGTAGAGTATTCAGCTACTATGGTGGTGTACTGAAGATTACTTCTCTACTAAAAGGTAGGAGTCAGTCAGCTGCTGGTCACCCATTCTGAGAACTGTGTGGCCACTGGATTCTTGTCTTGTCCTTTTAACCATTCTTCTTTAATGGAATGGCTCACAGCTCTCCTGCATATTCAAGTTAACAATTACACATCTCGTATTTTTAAGCAACAGTTCACATCATGTATTCGCCCTCACTTTGAACAGTTGATTAACCCTAAACCCTCTTATGTACGCTCTTAGAACTTCAAGTTGCTAATTTCTTAACTAATGAACATACTTGAGAGCAGTTTTCTGCCACCCTCTCAGAAGCTCAGGCTTCATGTTTCAAATCCATCATGTTTTGTTTTATTTGTTTCATTGGGATTTGAGCTTCTCACAACCTCATTGTATATATAACTCTTCGCTGTTCAGTGAAATGTACATCATTACATATAGCTTATCATTTCTCTAACTAACATCTGTGAGTCTTTTTTAATGGATTATATCTCATTAGCTTCCTTTTTTGGCATATTCAGCTGCTGTTGCTCAGCTCAAAAACTTGAACTGTTTGCTGGCTGCAGAAGACCAATCTGCAGATGAAGCAGTGAAAAATTCTAGGGTGATGCTAAATATACTTGTATGCATAATCACCATAATTTCAAACTTCATGAAGTTGGACATAACTGTTGGAAGGATTCCCCATATTACCGATACCACAAAGCATACCCCATCATGCAACTATTTGGCTGCAGTCACGTCTAGCTCTCCTGATAGAACCATTTCTAATACACTTCGACATTGGTAGCAGAAAGCAACTGTTCTTGTGATGGAAGCCAGATGTGTCAACTGGTTAGTAGGTAAGTTATCTTCAGTTTTCTTTTGGATTTATGTACTGTGATTCTTGGTGTTTCTTTTAGATCATCATTGTGATACTCATTTCTTGGGTATATTGTGCTGATGCTATAGTACCTACTGGATTGTCATATAGGCCTGTTTACTGGAAAAGGAAAAGATTCACTACGGGTGTAGTAAAACTAGGACCATTTCTTTGCCCCTTATGCAATGTGTACCTGAGTCATATCTTATTTGTTTGTTTGCATGAGCGAATCAAACCATATATGTGAAAATTCAGTAAAGCTTCCTTTATGACTTGTAAGAATCTGGTGGTCGCTGGTTTAGTGGCTTATCCATGAAAAGGAAAGTGGAAGAGGGAGTCACAAATAGAAATAGGATAGTGAGACTGGTGCTCCAGAGACATAATAGAAGCCCAACACGCCAGTATATGTAGATCCATTGGTGAATATGGGAATTTTCTCAGCTATCAGGGTTATTGGCACATTGCCCTTTTGTTGCGGTTCCTTTTTTATAAAGTGTGTACCTAGATTTGTATTGGATTACCGTATCTATTTATTGGCTCATCGCCCTTTTGTTTGCAGAAAATAATAAACGGTGCCAAGGTCAGCAATTGGATATGTCTTTATTTTTGTGAAGATTTATCAAGGAAGATATTAAGGAGTTTTGCTTTAAGCTGGCCGAAATTTCTCGTATTACTATATTGGTAATATGCATTTTCATTATACATTTTTACTGGCTCTAGGTCCATACTGTCTTGTGCCCCTTTTTACTTTAATTTCAGGACTTTGCCAATTTGAAGCCCCCAATATTCATTGCACGTCCAGATCGAGTTGAAGATGGTATACGTAAGTGCTATCAGGAAGCGAAAAATAAGCCGAGGGATCAAAAGATTGATTTACTGCTTGCTATACTACTAGATCGAAATGACAGTTTATATGGTAGTGTCTATGGTGTAAGACATAATTTCTTCACTTCTATTATATGTATGTGATTCATGATATCACTTCAAAGCACAGAAAATATTAAAAGGACCTGTGAGACAGATATTGGTCTTGTGTCGCAGTGTTACTTTCATTTGGTTAGTCATGGTTATTGTTCATATGTTATAGCCAAATTTAAACTTCTCAATATCACGTGTCCAAATCAACATACATTATAAAACCGAGTTTAAGAGTTAGCACTTGTTCCACTATTTCTACCGTCGTCCAGTTTTCACTATTTCCATCATCAATACTTTTGTAAAAAAACTTTATATTTCTTTGTAATTAACGCGCGGTCCAATTGTTCGCCGTGGCAACGCACGGGCATGGTACTAGTTGTACTAGAAGGTGCAAGCAAAAAACATACTTCTCGCCACTCTCAATCTACTTCGCACTCTCCAGCCCCTAAAAAAATCACTTCACATACTATTTATCAAACAATTTTCATTAAATAGATTCACTTTTGCTAGAGAATCACTCTATTAGAGAATCAACTTTTGGAGCTATAGAATTATAAAGTGGAGCTCTGCCAAATGAGGCAGACATAATTTATGGGTTTTTTTCTTCACTGATGTTCATTGCTAAGTAATATCGATTAGTAACAAATGCTTCTGCAGCTACGTTTCAAGTTACAAGATGATGGTGATTACCAAGGTCATGTTAGGGATGTAATATAGTTCGGATAATACCCGTCCGAATCCGAATTCGAAGATGGTGAACGCTGGTTCGGATGGAATTTTCGGATATCCGGACTTTTTCGGATAACAGATACGAATACAGATATTCTGTTCGGATATCAAATTTGAATATAATATGTCTGATATTCGTCGGATATCAAATATCCGAATATTTTCTCGGATAAATCTTCTCGGATATCTGGATAGCTGTGTGCATTTTATTGATTTTTTTAGAAAAAAATAATAATACACAAATAGCCTTAAAAATACATGAAATATTATGAAGGCATAACATATGTCCAAATATAACCCTCTAAAATATATGGACCATAAAATCCTCAATATGTTAGTGTTTCTTTCATTTCACTTTCACTTACACGTGAAACCACTCTAAGTATCCAAGTTTTAACATAATCAATACTTCACTTTATCATTTTCATGTGGAGACTTGGGGTTATAATTTTATAGAATGTTTATTAGTCTTGATAACTTATTTGTATTTTAGTGATTTTATGCAAAATAAATTAATAATGCGCACATAGCCTAAAAATTCATGATTTTTTTTAAAAATGCGTCATATGTACACATATAATGCTAAAAATGTTTGTACTCAAGGAGTGGATACAAGATTACAACCATAATATGTGTGGAATGATGTCTTACACGATATCCAACAAAAAATTCATTACCGACAATATCCGTGTTCGACTAGTTCTTCGACACACAACTACTTGTATTTGTATCCAAGAACATTCGTATTCGTATTCATATCCAAAGTTATCCGTATTCGAATTTGATTCCGAATAAAAATATAAAAACAAATATGGTTTCAGTGATATCCGTCCGTATTCGATCCAGTTACATCTTAGGTCATGTCAATATTGTCTTTGAGAGATACAATATGAAGATGACTAGAGATACAATATCTGCATTCAAGCCAATAATATGTATCTAAAGACATTAGTTAGTTAATGAATTAATTCAAAGCGAGAATCTTCGGCAGCCTACTACGAGCAATACATAGAGGCCTGCGTCCTAAAATATAATTCGTTTTTAACTAATTATATTTTTATTAATTAACCTATAAATATAGTTTGTATGTATGTCTATATTAGTTATCATTTATTTAAATGTAGACAAAAAAAGAAAGTTAAAAAGAATTATATTTTGGAACGGATGAAGTAATATATATATCTATACTACTTATTAAGAACGCAAGGGTAGCATGCCTCCCGCTGTTCTGCCATCCAACGATCTCAACCGTCCGTCCGTACCTCTGTTTCGTCGTCCGTCGGATGCTGCCCAGCCCCGCGCGTACATCACTCTGGTCGTCACTCGTCAGCCCTCCCATCCGTGCGAGCGAGCAACCGCAGTCCGCAGCCACCGTCGCCCTGCCTACCTCGACCCCACCGCCGCAAACGCCGCACGACATGACCCGCCATCCCCGTCCTCATCCTCTCCTCACGCCGCCGGATCATGCTCACGCCCCGCGCGAGCAACAGCTCCCCCAATCCATCCCTCCTCCTCACGCCCCTCTCACCTAACCGCCCAGCCACAATCCCCCAGCAACCGTAGCTCCGATCCCACCGCCGACGCCCTAGCCCTGATTTCGCCGTCGCCAACGGCGCACTGGCGCAGGTGTCAGCGCGGCCCACCCCAAACGTCTCTCTAGCTGCAAATCCTGTGTGCGGAAAAGGGAGAGGAAGAACCTCCTGACGACGTTCGAGCAACTAGGGCCAGGAGATTGTTACTCGCCAAAAATGCGTCTCTTCCCCCACGGGATCGAAATATCCTGTTCGCCCGATAAAGTGCAACGCCACGATGTCGATCTTCCGAACGAGTGATTATCTGTCGTGAGTACTGATGTACACACACACTTGCAACCCTCTTGCAGATTCATCGACTGTCGTCTCTGCCATTGGCGTGCACATACGCATACAGTTGGGGTCGAGCAGCCAGCTGCTGGACGAGGATTGCAAACATGGGGAAAGTGGTTGACTGTGTAACTGTGTTTATGAATAGGGATTTCTGAGTAGGGATGAATGTTGGTGCCTTTGCTTTCCGCCAGAGCCAAGATTGAATGAATGCATGATCTACCCACCCCTTTTTAACTATAGTTTGTGTGGCAGGTTTGTGGTTTGGAAGATATTGATATCGTGAGATGTTCTTGTTGGTTATGAAAGTACACTGAGATACCCATGTTGCTTTTGTCGTTAAGCTTTCTTTTGATAACTGTTTAATTCTAATTTTGACTGCTGCAGAGAATTGTACATTGAATACCAAAAGGAGCGGGTTCACATGGTGGATGACGCGATACTAGCGTTTGAACTAAGCACAGTTCTCTCTAAGGAGGTAACGGCTTAACACACTTCCTCAGTTGCCCATCTGGTGACATTGAGGTATTAGATTGGTATGCCATACATGCAGATGTACGATCTAGATAAAAGCAGCTTTTATATGGTGCAACTGCAGTATGGTGATAAATAGACAGGGTCTTAAGCAGGTGCTGAAGATTGAGTGGCCTGAATGACTTATTACCAACTGCTTTTCCCAATTACCTCATTTTTATTATTGAATACTGTGGTTGAGAAATGACCTTTTGAAATTATCTCATGAACAGGGGATTGAAGTCTGCATGGTACCTTCTGCTGATAGGGTAAGTTTACCAATGTTTACAGTTTTTTTTCCTTGTGAAAATTGATATCTACTCTCACCTCATACTGCTGTATTTTGTAGCCAGATGACGCCACATTTGTTGTACCACTTCTGGAGTCTGATTTTGACTTTGCCAAACTGGTGCCCGGATGTCCTTGGAGATTACCTCAAAAGATCCATCTCCAGGTTAATCTCTAAAACCACTTGTTCCATGGGCGCAGACATGAGCATTTGATAATAGTAGCACTATTCATGATAAATTGTTGCCTTGTTAATAAATGTTATACCAGGAAATTATCATCTAGAAAAAATCTGGTTCAGCAGGAAAGCAATTGAAAGAAGCGCAAAGTATAAATAAATCTCTTTCTGCTTTGGCTAATGTTATTGGTGCTTTATCTTCTGATGGACAACATATACCTTACCGGAACCATAAGTTAACAATGCTTACGAGTGATTATCTAATGTGGGTTGTCTGCAAAAAAAGGTACTATACTTTAATCAGTCGTTTGTCTTTTCATTATGATTATCTAATGTGGATTGTCTGCAAAAAAAGGTACTATACTTTAATCAGTCGTTTGTCTTTTCATTATTCCAATCTTTATTTTAATAGGTTGCATTTCCAGTTTTTTCAGTTCTAATTACAAGATGATCATGATGCATATGTTCCTCTGTTTTTTACAGACTACAACGATGTAGAGCATGTGGCTAAATAATATAACATAAATCACACCTAACTAAATCACCAAGGATACTTGTTTGTGTTAGCAGATAGATGGAAACCCATATAGTCTCTGTAACCTAACTGAATGGGTTTGCATACGTTTGTTTTTTTACTTTTTTTGGGTTGCCAGGCTCACTAAAACTGTTAAGTGGGTGCCTGATTGTTGTGGTGACCAATAAGTGAAACTAAGCTTAAAAAAATAACACGAGTTGTATATTATAGATAGAATAGTGCAACAGTTTGTGAGAAAGCGAGTTAGATGTATGCTATTAAAATATTCAGAACATGTACACTTTTGTGCTCCTTCCAAACTTAATTTTAATTGGTTGCATTTCCATTTTTTTATTCAGTTCTAATTACTGATTGCGTTACCAGCCAACCTTTGCTTGCATCAATAGCAACACAGTTGACCCATGAGCTTTCAAATGTCACGCTCTTTACTGGATGTATAACCTGAGTGCAACGCACGGTCATACACCTATACAATATGAAGTGATTAACATAGTATTGTTCTTCCCTGTTGTTTTCAGTTTGACGCAATCCATGGATTCAGTACCAATAAAACCATTGGAGTACCTGGGTTCTATTAGTAACGTGTGAATATGGAAATTCACAACGATTATATGGTGAACTCATGTTTCTTTTTCTAATGCAAGGAAAACGGTAAAGTCTTCATTTTTCACATTCTTGTTAGTATTTACGAACAGACAACCATTACAAACGAATATAAAAATGTATTATTGTGTTCTACAAATGCTTACCGACAGTTTGAACAATGAAGGTCAATGTGTTTTGTATTATTCTTTGAAATTGTTTCTGTTATTGATTAGTTAATGTCTATAATACTTGATGGTTATGTCTTCATCCATATTAATTTGTTTGATATTATCGAATACGAATGAATTAGTACTATTTCTAATAAGACTCGATTATCTAATGTGTGTTTATTAATACTTTTAAGCTACGACTCCTTTGACATCCAGGTCGGCGCCTCCGCGCTGGGGTCGTCGGTGACCATCACCTCGCTCAAGAAAGCCACCTTCTAAGCTTTGATTGATCGCCCGTCAAAGTCGCCGGAGGCTGGCACATGCACTTTTTTTCACCGTAGAATATACTGTATCGTACTTGTCTGCTCCCATCCCTCTCAATATTTTTCTAGCGCTTTGATGTGATCATCAGGTATAACAAATGCATATTCTTAGTAAAACGATAGACCATTTTTTTCCAGGGACCTTCGGTGTCTGGAGATTCGATGTCAGAAAAATTGATAGCGAACTGAGGGATACATGCACATACTGCTCATGATGAATAGGCACTGTTGTGTTATTCCTAATCCTTATAATTGGAGATGGGGTTGAGAAAAATTATGAAGGTTTTTAACGGATTTAAACCTATCAATCTCCTTTAATTTATATAGATTATATGAATTGGGTTGAAAACGATGAGGCCCTAAAATGGATCTCATCCGCTGCTATAAATCAGGCCGTTGGGCATGCAAATTATTGGGAGCAGATTAACGCCAAACCTACCAACACTTGATTCTCTTGTGGTCCATGGGTGGATGTGATTAGTTGTTGCATTATTATTGCTTTATAAACCTTCTATGATTCTTTATAGCATTTGCGTTGGCAACCAAAGTTGGTTTCATGTCGCATGTCATTTATTCCAGTTTTCTGATGGGTCTCCATCTTGATATATTTGTGACAGACTGAAATGTTCGATGACATTTACAGAGAAGATGGTTTTGGCAGTCTTCAGGGTAAGTTGCATGCATTTGTGATTTTCTTGCCAATTCAAGTTTTGGATAACATGAATCTCACTCGAACGATTGGATAATTCTTATAGGATCTCACTATCCTATGGATGACCAAGAGCCTGATGGACGACATCCATGGGTGGGGAATTCTCTTCGATGGCAGAGTTGGTGACAGAACCATCACTGTAAGTGCACAAGATCCACACCCTCTTAATCACTCCGCAGTGAAGATTTTCTACATGGGCTCACCTGACAGCAACCTGCAATAGTTCTGTTTATTTGATATTTTAGTGTACCTTTTACTTGCAACTCAATTAATCATGCTCTACTGGATTAAGAGTTTTTAAACTGGTCATTGCAAATATCATATGATTTTGTAGATTGGTTCATCTATGATCTTTCTCATCTCCTTCGAATTTGTTCTGTTTATACATCATGTAGGGGGGAAACTGGAAGCCATTTGAATCGAATACGATTCCACCACCTCTAACTCTGGGTGATTAACCCACTTGAATTGGACTTCACAAAAGCAATTGCTATCAGAAACCAGGTATTCCAATTCCACCTATCAATGCATGGTATGAATTAAGGGCCTTGGCTAGAAAATGGGAACATATAAATTTTTACGTGCTAGAAAGTTGTGGGAGTGTCAGACTCTCATTCTTTCTAAGAACACCATGGAAGGTATGGAATTTGGCAATTTGTTCTATAGTATAGGTTGGTAGGCTTGATAGTTTAACTATATGTTTGCAGGTCACCGATATTGTATTTAATGAATTTGCTTGACATCCCAAGGTCTATATTTGGAATGGTGAAGGTACAATCTGAAGACTAGCATTAAGTTGTTCAGTAATTATGCTTTTTGCTCAACTTGTTGAACTAGCAACTATTTTTACTTCTGCAGAACCTAAACCTAACAAGGGACATCTTGCATGGGCTGATGCTTTTGTCATAACAGCAGACTCGATAAGTATGTTAAGTGAAGCATGCAGCACAGGGTAAGCTATTGTCTTATTGTACTGATGACTTGCACATTGCAACCTTTTTATGAAGTTTCAAGAGTGTGAATAGCTTCAAACTGTTTTGGCGCACTAGCAGTAGCATTAGTTGCTTTTGAGTTCTAACCAAACAGGACGAACAGAGTAAATGTTTCCACAAATTCCACTGAACATGATTTCTGTATAGGCATCAATTCACGTAAATTGCATATCATGTCTGGTGTTTTCTTGGGGACAATGTAATTTTTAGCTGACCAATATAATGAATGCATAATACCAAAATTTGAAAAGTATAGTAATGTTCCTTTCTTTTGTTAAATAATAGTCAGTAAGTGAGAGCACCTAGAGGGGGGGGTGAATAGGTGATCCTGTGAAACTTAAAAACTTATGCCACAAAACTTTGATTAAGCGTTAGCACAGTTAATGCCAAGTGGCTAGAGAGGAGTCTCAACAAAACACAATACCACAAGAGATCAAACACAGAGATGACACAATGGTTTATCCCGTGGTTCGGCCAAGACCAACGCTTGCCTACTCCACGTTGTGGCGTCCCAACGGACGAGGGTTGCAATCAACCCCTCTCAAGCGGTCCAAAGACCAACTTGAATACCACGGTGTTTTGCTTTGCTTATCTTTATCCCACTTGCGAGGAATCTCCACAAATTGGAGTCTCTCGCCCTTACACTTAAAGTTCACACAGAAGCACGGAGTAAAGGAGGGAAGCAACACACACAAATCCACAGCAAAATGCGCACACACACGTCCAAGAATCGAGCTCAAAAGACTATCTCAAAGTTCTCACTAGAACGGAGCTCGAATCACTGAGAATGACAAACGAATGTGCAAAGACTGAGTGTGGATGATCAAGAATGCTCTTAGGTTGCTTGGTGTACTCCTCCATGCGCCTAGGGGTCCCTTTTATAGCCCCAAGGCAGCTAGGAGCCGTTGAGAGCAAATCTGGAAGGCCAATCTTGCCTTCTGTTGTCGGGTGCACCGGACAGTCCGGTGCACACCGGACACTGTCCGGTGCCCGATTTCCTTCCTAAAATGGCGCGGCCGACCGTTGCAGATCTGGGAGCCGTTGGCGCACCGGACATGTCCGGTGCGCACCGGACAGTACGGTGCCCCCTTCCGACCGTTGGCCCGGCCACGTGTCGCGCGCAGATTCCGTGGCCGACCGTTGGCCCGGCCGACCGTTGGCTCACCGGACAGTCCGGTGCACACCGGACAGTCCGGTGAATTTTAGCCGTACGCCGTCGGCGAATTCCCGAGAGCGGCCAGTTCGCCCGAGTCAGTCTGGCGCACCGGACACAGTCCGGTGCACCACCGGACAGTCCGGTGCTCCAGACCGAACAGCCCTTTGGCTGTACACAGCCAACTTTTCTCTGACTTGATTTCTCCTGTTTCAAGCACTTAGACACAATACATTAGTCTTCAAAACAATGTACTAAGGCTTAGAAACATACCTTTACTCTTGATTTGCACTTTGTCCATCCATGGGTATAGATTCACATTTAAGCACTTGTGTTGGCACTCAATCACCAACATACTTAGAAATGGCCCAAGGGCACATTTCCCTTTCAATCTCCCCCTTTTTGGTGATTTATGCCAACACAACATAAAGCAACTAGAACAAGTGCAATATCACTTCAAATAAAATTCAAATTTATTTTGATTCAATTTTGGCATATATGGATCATCCTTTGCCACCACTTGGTTTGTTTTTGCAAATCAACTTCAAATCTCTATCTCTAAGTCAAACACATATGTTGAAGCATAAAGAGAGTCATTCCAAAAGAGATTGATCAAAGATTTCAAAAACTCCCCCTATTTCCCATAATCAACACTTCTCCCCACAAGAGGCCAACTTTTGACAAGAGAGACAACAAAAGAGTTTTGACAAAACAAAAACACTATTCTACTCTTTTCAAAATCTCTCAAGTGGTAGCTGATCCATTTATCACTTTGGCCTTTATTTTCTCCCCCTTTGGCATCAAGCACCAAAACGGGATCAATCTTGGCCTAGAACCCCATTGCCTCACCAAAATCTTCAATAAGAATACAAAGGCAATAAGAGTACATGAGATGAACTTGGAATAAGTTACCCTCTCATCGGAGTGCAGTGGAAGTCTTTCATGGTCCAAGTCCACCTTTTCCCTTTCAAACCTCCTTTGAGACTAAAACAAGCAAACTCAAGCACATGGTTAGTCTCAAAGGGTCAAGTTGTAACACATCTCCCCTAAACATGTGCATCACTTTGCAACGGACTTGTGAGGTCCAGGGAGTGTTTGTACAACTTGAGCACCATTAAGCAACAAAATGCAGAAGGAACATGTTCAAAAGGCATAAACACATGTATGCTACAAATCAATCCAAGTTCCGCGAATCTAGGACATTTAGCTCACTACGCAGCCTGCAAAAGGTCTTCTCATCTAGAGGTTTGGTAAAGATATCGGCTAGCTGGTTCTCGGTGCTAACATGAAACACTTCGATATCTCCCTTTTGCTGGTGGTCTCTCAAAAAGTGATGCCGGATGTCAATGTGCTTTGTGCGGCTGTGTTCAACAGGATTTTCCGCCATGTGGATGGCACTCTCATTATCACATAGGAGTGGGACTTTGCTCAGATTGTAGCCAAAGTCCCGGAGGGTTTGCCTCATCCAAAGTAGTTGCGCGCAACACTGTCCTGCGGCAACATACTCGGCCTCAACGGTGGATAGGGCAACGGAGGTTTGTTTCTTAGAATTCCATGACACTAGTGACCTTCCTAAGAATTGGCACGTCCCCGATGTACTCTTCCTATCGACCTTACATCCAGCATAGTCGGAATCTGAATATCCAATCAAGTCAAAGGTAGACCCCTTTGGATACCAGAGCCCGAAGCAAGGCGTAGCAACTAAATATCTAAGGATTCGCTTCACTGCCACTAAGTGACACTCCTTAGGATCGGATTGAAATCTAGCACACATGCATACGCTAAGCATAATATCCGGTCTACTAGCACATAAGTAAAGTAATGATCCTATCATTGACCGGTATGCCTTTTGATCAACGGACTTACCTCCTTTGTTGAGGTCGGTGTGTCCGTCGGTCCCCATCGGAGTCTTTGCGGGCTTGGCATCCTTCATCCCAAACCGCTTGAGCAAGTCTTGTGTGTACTTCGTTTGGGAGATGAAGGTGCCGTCCTTGAGTTGCTTCACTTGGAATCCAAGGAAGTAGTTCAACTCGCCCATCATTGACATCTCGAATTTCTGCGTCATCACCCTGCTAAACTCTTCACAAGACTTTTGGTTAGTAGAACCAAATATTATGTCATCGACATAAATTTGGCACACAAACAGATCACCATCACATGTCTTAGTAAAAAGAGTTGGATCTGCTTTCCCAACCTTGAAAGCATTAACAATTAGAAAGTCTCTAAGGCATTCATACCATGCTCTTGGGGCTTGTTTAAGTCCATAGAGCGCCTTAGAGAGCTTACACACATGGTCAGGGTACTGTTCATCCTCGAAGCCAGGGGGTTGCTCTACGTACACCTCCTCCTTGATCGGCCCGTTGAGGAAAGCGCTCTTCACATCCATTTGGTACAACCTGAAAGAATGGTGAGCGGCATATGCTAGCAAGATACGAATTGATTCTAGCCTAGCCACAGAGCAAAAGTCTCCTCAAAGTCCAAACCTGCGACTTGGGCATAACCTTTTGCCACAAGTCGAGCCTTGTTCCTCGTCACCACCCCATGCTCGTCCTGTTTGTTGCGGAACACCCACTTGGTTCCCACAACATTTTGCTTGGGGCGAGGCACCAGTGTCCAAACTTCATTGCGCTTGAAGTTGTTGAGTTCCTCCTGCATGGCCAATACCCAATCCGGATCTAGCAAGGCCTCCTCTACCCTGAAAGGCTCAATAGAAGAGACAAAGGAGTAATGCTCACAAAAATTAACTAATCGAGATCGAGTAGTTACTCCCTTGCTAATGTCACCCAGAATTTGGTCGACGGGATGATCCCTTTGAATCACCGCTCGAACTTGGGTTGGAGGTGCCGGTTGCGCTTCTTCCTCCATCACGTGATCATCTTGTGCTCCCCCTTGATCACACGCCTCCTTTTGATGAACCTGTTCATCGTCTTGAGTTGGGGGATGCACCGTTGTTGAGGAAGAAGGTTGATCTCGTTCATCTTGTTCCTGTGGTCGCACATCACCAATCGCCATGGTTCTAATGGCAGCCGTCGGAACATCTTCTTCGTCTACATCATCAAGATCAACAACTTGCTCTCTTGGAGAGCCATTAGTCTCATCAAATACAACGTCGCTAGAGACTTCAACCAAACCTGATGATTTGTTGAAGACTCTATACGCCTTTGTATTTGAGTCATAACCTAACAAAAACCCTTCTACAGCTTTGGGAGCAAATTTAGAATTTCTACCCTTCTTCACTAGAATGTAGCACCTGCTCCCAAAAACACGAAAGTAAGATACATTGGGTTTGTTACCGGTTAGTAGCTCATACGAAGTCTTCTTGAGGAGGCGATGAAGGTAGACCCTGTTGATGGCGTGGCAAGCCGTGTTCACGGCTTCCGACCAAAAGCACTCGAGGGTCTTGAACTCTCCAAGCATCGTCCTCGCCATATCGATGAGCGTCCTGTTCTTCCTCTCTACCACACCATTTTGTTGTGGTGTGTAGGGAGCGGAGAACTCGTGCTTGATCCCCTCCTCCTCAAGAAACTCCTCCACTTGAAGATTCTTGAATTCGGACCCGTTGTCGCTCCTTATCTTCTTCACCTTGAGCTCAAACTCATTTTGAGCTCTCCTGAGGAAGCGCTTGAGGGTCCCTTGGGTTTCAGACTTATCCTGCAAAAAGAACACCCAAGTGAAGCGGGAAAAGTCATCAACAATAACTAAACCATACTTACTTCCTCCTATGCTTAGATAGGCGACGGGTCCGAAGAGATCCATATGCAGCAGCTCCAGGGGTCTTGAAGTGGTCATCACATTCTTGCTGTGATGCGCTCCTCCCACTTGTTTACCTGCTTGACAAGCTGCACAAGGTCTATCTTTTTCGAATTGCACGTTAGTCAAACCTATCACGTGTTCTCCCTTTAGAAGCTTGTGAAGGTTCTTCATCCCCACATGTGCTAAGCGGCGATGCCACAGCCAGCCCATGCTAGTCTTAGCAATTAAGCATGCATCTAGACCGGCCTCTTCTTTTGCAAAGTCAACTAAGTAAAGCTTGCCGTTTAATACACCCTTAAAGGCTAGTGAACCATCACTTCTTCTAAAGACAGACACATCTACATTTGTAAAAAGACAATTATATCCCATATTGCATAGTTGACTAACAGATAGCAAATTGTAACCAAGAGACTCAACTAAAAACACATTGGAGATAGAGTGCTCATTAGAAATTGCAATTTTACCTAACCCTTTTACCTTGCCTTGATTCCCATCACCGAATATAATTGAATCTTGGGAATCCTTATTCTTGACGTAGGAGGTAAACATATTCTTCTCCCCCGTCATATGGTTTGTGCATCCGTTGTCGATAATCCAGCTTGAACCCTCGGATGCATAAACCTGCAAGGCAAATTTAGGCTTGGGTCTTAGGTACCCAACTCATGTTGGGTCCTACAAGGTTAGCACAAATATCCTTAGGGACCCAAATGCAAGTTTTGTCTCCCTTGCATCTTGCCCCTAATTTTCTAGCAATTATCTTCCTATCCTTTCTACAAATAGCAAAGGAAGTATTTAAAGCATGATATATTGTGGAAGGTTCATTAACTTTCCTAGGAGCATGAATAATATTCTTTCTAGGCACATGATGAATAGCATTTCTCCTAGACATATTTCTATCATGCATATAGGAAGAACTAGAAGCAAACATGGCATGAGAGTCAAAATCATCATAAGCATTATAACTCCTATAAGCATTTCTAGTTTGTCTCCTATCATGATACATAAAAGCATGGTTCCTTTTAGTACTACTAGCCATAGGAGCCTTCCCTTTTTCCTTGGCGGAGATAGGAGCCTTATGGCTTGTCAAGTTCTTTGCTTCCTTCTTGTAGCCAAGTCCATCCTTAATTGAGGGGTGTCTACCAATTGTGTAGGCATCCCTTGCAAATTTTAGTTTCTCAAAATCACTTTTGCTAGTCTCAAGTTGGGCATTAAGACTAGCTACCTCTTCATTTAATTTAGAAATGCAAGCTAGGTGTTCACTATAAGCATCAATGTTAATATCTTTACACCTAGTACATGTTACAACATTTTCTACACAAGAGGTAGTTTTACTAGCAATCTCTAACTTAGCATTCAAATCATCATTAATGCTCCTTAATTTAGAAATTGTCTCATGGCAAGAAGATAATTCACAAGAAAGCATTTCATTTCTTTTAACTTCTAGAGCATGAGATTTTTGTGCTTCTACAAATTTATCATGTTCTTCATACAACAAATCCTCTTGCTTTTCTAAAAGCATATTCTTATCATTCAAGGCATCAATCAATTCATTAATTTTGTCTACCTTGGTTCTATCTAGGCCCTTAAACAAACATGAATAATCTACTTCATCCTCATTACTAGATTCGTCCTCACTTGAAGAAGCATAGGTAGAGTTTCGAGTACATACCTTCTTCTCCCTTGCCATAAGGCATGTGTGATGCTCGTTGGGGAAGAGGGCTGATTTGTTGAAGGCGGTGGCGGCGAGTCCCTCGTTGTCGGAGTCGGAAGAGGAGCAATCCGAATCCCATTCCTTTCCAAGATGTGCCTCGCCCTTGGTCTTCTTGTAATTCTTCTTCTTTTCCCTCTTGTTTCCCTGTTCCTGGTCACTATCGTTATCGGGGCAGTTAGCGATAAAATGACCAATCTTACCGCACTTGAAGCATGAGCGCTTCCCCTTTGTCTTGGTCTTGCTTGGCTGCCCCTTGTGACCCTTTAGCACCGTCTTGAAGCGTTTGATGATGAGAGCCATCTCTTCATCATTAAGTCCGACCGCCTCAATTTGTGCCACCTTGCTAGGTAGCGCCTCCTTGCTTCTTGTTGCTTTGAGAGCAAGAGGTTGCGGCTCGTTGATCGGTCCGTTCAAGGCGTCGTCCACGTACCTCGCTTCCTTGATCATCATTCGCCCGCTGACGAATTTTCCTAGGACTTCTTCGAGCGACATTTTGGTGTACCTGGGATTCTCACGAATATTATTCACCAAATGAGGATCAAGAACGGTAAAGGACCTTAGCATCAGTCGGACGACGTCGTGGTCCGTCCATCGCGTGCTTCCGTAGCTCCTTATTTTGTTGATAAGGGTCTTGAGCCGGTTGTATGTTTGAGTTGGCTCCTCGCCCCTTATCATTGTGAATCGTCCAAGCTCGCCCTCCACCAATTCCATCTTGGTGAGCAAGGTGACATCATTCCCCTCATGAGAGATCTTGAGGGTGTCCCAAATCTGCTTGGCATTGTCCAAGCCGCTCACCTTATGGTACTCGTCCCTGCACAAAGAGGCTAGCAACACAGTAGTAGCTTGTGCATTTTTATGAATCTGTTCATTAATAAACATAGGACTATCCGTACTATCAAAGTGCATTCCACTTTCTACAATCTCCCATATGCTAGGATGGAGAGAGAACAAGTGAGTACGCATTTTGTGGCTCCAAAATCCGTAGTCCTCTCCATCAAAGTGAGGGGGCTTGCCAAGTGGAATGGGGAGCAAATGTGAATTTGAACTTTGCGGAATACGAGAGTAGTCAAAAGAAAAGTTCGAATTAACCGGTTTCCTTTTCTCGTAGTCGTTGTGGTCGTCGTCCTTTTGCGAAGAAGTAGACTCATCGCTGTCGTAGTAGACGATCTCCTTGATGTGTCTTGTCTTCTTCTTCTTCCCATCTTTGCGTCTGTGGCCCGAGCCCGAGTCGTTGGACTTGTCATCCCTTGGCTCGTTGACGAAAGACTCCTTCTCCTTGTCGTTGATCACGATTCCCTTCCCTTTAGGATCCATCTCTTCGGGCGGTTAGTCCCTTTGTGAAGAGAACGACTCTGATACCAATTGAGAGCACCTAGAGGGGGGGGGTGAATAGGTGATCCTGTGAAACTTAAAAACTTAAGCCACAAAACTTTGATTAAGCGTTAGCACAGTTAATGCCAAGTGGCTAGAGAGGAGTCTCAACAAAACACAATACCACAAGAGATCAAACACAGAGATGACACAGTGGTTTATCCCGTGGTTCGGCCAAGACCAACGCTTGCCTACTCCACGTTGTGGCGTCCCAACGGACGAGGGTTGCAATCAACCCCTCTCAAGCGGTCCAAAGACCAACTTGAATACCACGGTGTTTTGCTTTGCTTATCTTTATCCCACTTGCGAGGAATCTCCACAAATTGGAGTCTCTCGCCCTTACACTTAAAGTTCACACAGAAGCACGGAGTAAAGGAGGGAAGCAACACACACAAATCCATAGCAAAATGCGCACACACACGGCCAAGAATCGAGCTCAAAAGACTATCTCAAAGTTCTCACTAGAACGGAGCTCGAATCACTGAGAATGACAAACGAATGCGCAAAGACTGAGTGTGGATGATCAAGAATGCTCTTAGGTTGCTTGGTGTACTCCTCCATGCGCCTAGGGGTCCCTTTTATAGCCCCAAGGCAGCTAGGAGCCGTTGAGAGCAAATCTGGAAGGCCAATCTTGCCTTCTGTCGTCGGGTGCACCGGACAGTCCGGTGCACACCGGACACTGTCCGGTGCCCGATTTCCTTCCTAAAATGGCGCGGCCGACCGTTGCAGATCTGGGAGCCGTTGGCGCACCGGACATGTCCGGTGCGCACCGGACAGTCCAGTGCCCCCTTCCGACCGTTGGCCCGGTCACGTGTCGCGCGCAGATTTCGCGGCCGACCGTTGGCCCGGCCGACCGTTGGCTCACCGGACAGTCCGGTGCACACCGGACAGTCCGGTGAATTTTAGCCGTACGCCGTCGGCGAATTCCCGAGAGCGGCCAGTTCGCCCGAGTCAGTTTGGCGCACCGGACACTGTCCGGTGCTCCAGACCGAACAGCCCTTTGGCTGTACACAACCAACTTTTCTGTGACTTGATTTCTCCTGTTTCAAGCACTTAGACACAATACATTAGTCTTCAAAACAATGTACTAAGGCTTAGAAACATACCTTTACTCTTGATTTGCACTTTGTCCATCCATGGGTATAGATTCACATTTAAGCACTTGTGTTGGCACTCAATCACCAACATACTTAGAAATGGCCCAAGGGCACATTTCCCTTTCAGTAAGGATTCCTGGCTGGGATGCAACCCTTTTTTGTTGGGGACTGGCATTGAGGTTGTGGGGTTTTTTTTACTTTCACTTGCATAGCTATCGGCTGGTTTATTTTTGGTGCTCCAGGTGTTTGATGTAATCACTCAGTAGGTGTGCACATTCAGCTTGATACTGAAGAACGTCGCGTCGCTGTTCATGAATAAGGATTCCCTCAAGGTTGAAGCTGATACTAGGCTTGGGGAGCTCATAAAGTATGTTTATAGCTAGCTAGCATCACGTGAGACTCATAGAAATACAGAATTCTTTCAGCCTTTGACTTCTCCATCTATTTCATTTCTCCATGCGACGACATACTAGGTCTGTAAGCGGGGCCACGCATGGCAGGTGTCAGGTGAGCAGCAAGGGGCAGAAGTGCCGGCCATGTGGACGAGCAGCGTGGGCGAGAGGCGAGGTACAAGCAGCAGCAGTGCGGGCATGCAAAGAGCCAGGGAGGCAGCAGCCATGCGAGGTGTGCTGCGTGCGGTAACGACATCAATTTGCTTCCTTCTTTACTCTGCTTGATTTGGGATTTCTTCTACTTGCTTCATTTATTCTTTAGTTTATTTGATTTGGGGAAAGCAATCCGAACTTCAGTGAAAAACCGAACACCACACCAAAAAAGTCGACACTGAATCAATGTGTGCTTTCTCTAAATTCTATCAGTAGCCATGTAATATAGTTGTTACATGCCATGAACTTACACCTGCAATTTTTGTGCTGCAAAAAACCTAGAGAAGAGGCCCGTAATTTACACTTGTCAGAATTTCTATACTTCTCTCTATGCTGGATCTAGATGTTCATGTTAGATATGTTGGTCGTACTTTTGATACGGTAAGCAAGATTGCTCCACTAGATGACTGTACAGCCAACTCACCTGTGACTGACATGAGTTTGTTGAGTGTAACCCTAGAACTTATGATTATGATAAGCTGTCACCCACATTTAGCAGTATGTTCAAGAAGATAAAAAAGAGCCAGCAAACAAACTCTCCTATACTTCATATTTCTGATGTAACTCCTTATTGTGTTTTAATTGTGTCTATATATGAGAAATAAATTAGGGAACAAACTTTTCTATTGTGTTTTAACCGTGTCTACATCTGAGAAATAAATTAGGGAAGAAAGTTTTTTATTGTGTTTTAACCGTGTCTACATATGAGAAATAAATTAGGGAAGAAAGTTTTTTTCATTGACGATGGCATATATTCTGATAAACTGGGCATGGTTAATACAATTGTAGAGCGCATTTCTACGAGAAATCGAGTTTTGACCAGAATAGATCAGATGCAAGAAGATATTGAAATGAAATTGATGGCTACCAGAATTCACAGGTTAAGTAACGATCATTTCCTTTTACATGTTTGTTTGAGCCAACAACTCATGTATTATGTTATCAGTCATGAATTACTGGTATCAACCTTCTAATTGTTCTTCATCTAATTGAGGTGAGAACAAAGAGCTGCGGGTCGGGGTAAGGAGGCTCATGAGACCACTAAATAACATGTCGTCTTCGGTTATCTCAAGCCACAGCATGCATCTTGTTTGCTAAAAAAGTTCTATTTCTCAAATTGCTAACTGCATGATTCTTTACTGCTAGGTCTTGATTTGTTGGATGATATCTTGTTGGGTTATAAAGCTGAATGGCCAATGGATATTGGCATTACAATAGACGCACTAAAAATATATGCTGAAAGTCTGGTTTTCAATGTTTTTACTGATTGAAGTATGGAGATATCTAAATTTTCTTATCAAGTATCTACAACAAGCAGTTTGCTTTGCTCTAGCTCTCATAATAGATCTTTATAATGTGACATTTTGCTATGTATGTGAACATATGACCCTCTTGATTTGTTGGATGATATCTTGTTTACTTGTAGTAGTGATCTTGTTTACTCAGGAAGAAGCTGAGGCAGGAGTGCCTGCGGAAGGGGACGGAACTGGCGCATGGGGTGGCTGACGCCCTCTTCGCTGTATCACCCACCGAGGACCTCGACGGCCCTATCGTACACCTCCCACCGCCCGCTGTTCGACTCCCGCGCGAGAAGCATGTGAGAACCTATCGCTTAATTTGCTTATTTCAGGTGTCCGAGGAGGCCGGAAATCATCTCTTTGTGGAATCCTGCATTCCTCTGCATGACTGCACGTACATTATTGTTTCACAGGACAATGCTACAGTTACACTCTTATCTAATTCGCACGTATCATTTTTGCAGCTTGGTGCTGGGACCTCACTGCCAGGATTCCAGGATTAGTAGCTGCAAAGGTTGGGGCAGATGTAACACTAACAGACATGTGCCTAAAATCTATCCAATGACACTGATGAGCGCTATGTATTGTGTACTCATCAGGTTACAATTTACAGTTCACCTGCTACTGCTGGTTATTGATGATTCGTGTATTCGCCTCATAGGAATTTTATTTTTCAAAAGTAGCATGACTGCATCATTGTGATTTGATTCTTTCTGCCTAAGACTGACCTTATGGTACAAAGCATTTTCCTTACATCATCGTTTCAGAATTTTATGGCAGCTTTAGACACAACGAATATGCTTGTTATAAATTAAATTTTCCTTTGGACCTTTATCGTAGTTACTTGCTTCCGGAGCATGTAACATCCTGCTGCCTGTGAATTTCTTTTTCTGCACATAAGGATTTGAACATCAAGTTTCAGTCGAACCGCAGCAGGTATTGCCCATAATTTGTTTTCATGGAGTTATTCATTATTATTTCTGATGTAAGATCCATCATTTTGTCCCATGTTCTCTTAAGTTTGATCATTCATTGCTTTATGGTGTTCTTGCCTGAGCAGTTCTCGATGTGATGCCATGCCATAACATGACAGAGTGGGAAGAATTGGATTAGATGTCAGAAGCTGGTGGAGATATCAATTCTCAAATACTTCATCTGAAGGATATTGAGAATCAAGATCTCTTGATGAGCGAGACCAACAGTGTCTGTGAGGCACATGAGGATACAGAGGACCAGCCTTCAGAGAAGGATGCACCTGTTGCATGGGAAGAGGATGAGAATAATGTAGGTTGGATGCCTCTGTTAGCCGCAGCACACACAGAAAATATTTCACGTATATGAGATCCAACAATCCTATCATCGAAATATGAAAAGCTTCATGATTATGTCAGTACCTGCAGGAACAGAGTAATAGTTGACATTTCACTTATATAGGAGTCATACAGGAATGAACTGTTAATTTCACATATATATACAACTACTTTAACTTCTATAA
The DNA here is from genome assembly GCF_902167145.1 of Zea mays. Classification (NCBI taxonomy): domain Eukaryota; kingdom Viridiplantae; phylum Streptophyta; class Magnoliopsida; order Poales; family Poaceae; genus Zea; species Zea mays. The sequence goes on along the minus strand of NC_050100.1, from coordinate 213,880,104 downwards.
GTTCAGTGTTTGTTAGTTCTGAAATAATGCAATCATTGTTATTGATTTATTAAAAACACGGTAGAAAAAGAGTTGTAACATTGACCAAAGGCAAGATGGTTCGTCCTCTGTATAGAACTAGAGCAAATGTGTTTAAATAAATTATGCAGTGAGATTTGCAAAAAGTTGACTGCATCGTAGAAAAGTACAGAATGGAATATCTGACAGTGTTCCCAGAAGACATAAAGAATCTGAAGATCAAAGGCAAGATTATTCATCCTCTGTATAGAACTGGAGCAAAAATGTTAAACTAAATAAATTATGCATTGAGATTTGCAAGAAGTTGACTGCATCATAGAGAAGTATAGAATGGAATATCTGAGAGCGTTCCCAGAAGACAAAGAATTGAAGAGTAGAGCTTTGTCAGTTTGTGCCAAAAGGACAGAAAGAAAATTTCTCTTGACTACTGTTAAAAAGAAGGGTTAATTGGAAACATGCCACTGAAATTTTTCAAAAATTGGAAACTATTTCATTTTCATGTCACTCCATGGCATCAAAATGAACTAGATGTCACTCCATGGCATCAAAATTAATCCTAAAAAGAAAGCTGCAGCGCCTAAAAGGCCCACTTCAGATTTCACAAGACTATCTCAGATTTCACATATCATGTTTGGGTCTCCCGTCCCGTCTGTTGGCGTTGTTGCATGCTACAATTCTATATCTATACTACTTATTAAGAACACAAGGGTAGTCTGCCTCCCTTGTGTTCTGCCGTTGGACGATCTCAGCCGCCCGTTCTATCTATTCTAAGTCTTTCTTGTTGTCTACAGATTAATTATGAATACAGTTGATGCTTGTTTATCTGATATAGTAGTAAACGTGTTGCTGTCTGTTACAACTTGGCCCCTTTTATCTAATGAAACATAGCATTCCTTTATTTATGGCTCGCTAAAGTTTGTTTCCTTGTTCTGATATGTCAGAAATATAGAACTTATAATCTGAAAAGCTATCCAAATTTATTGTTTCATTTAATCTCTTGGAAACAAGTGAAATTTGGTCCGGATCAGAAAGCGGTGTCATAAAGGCATGGCCTTGGGACACCATTGCTAAGTCCCTCTCATTTACATCAGGAATAAGTCATAAGGCTGCCTCGCTGGTTGAAAAATCTTATATTGATCTTAGAAACCATGCTACAATTGGTAACATGTGCTCTTTGCCTGCTGCTGATGTGAAACACATACTCGCAGACAGCTGCCGAGCGAAAGTTTGGAGTCTAACTAGCATGACATTTGCTCTTTGGTATACTTTGATAAATACAGATATATCTAACAGTTGACTCAAGTTCCCTGGCTTTTATTTTTCTTATACATTTTATACAGGGATGCTAAGACTAGGGAACTTTTAAAAGTATTTGGCATCGATTGACAAGTTGACTTAGGGGGTGTTTGGTTTCTAGGGACTAATGTTTAGTCCCTAGATTTTATTCCTTTTTAGTGTATAAATCGCTAAATATAGAAACTAAAATAAAGTTTTAGTTTCTATATTTGGTAATTTTGGAACTAAAATGGAATAAAATTTAGGGACTAAACATTAGTCCCTAGGAACCAAACACCCCCTTAGCTCGTCCTGAGGCCCCAGTAATGCCAGAACAATTCATAGAGGAAGAGATTAAAGTACTAGGTGAGTACCCATGCGTCACAGGCCCAAGTTTCTCTTCGGTGTCATCCTAGACAGCTCATATATGTCATCTTCTATCTCATAATTATATAGCACATATGAGCATATATAAGTTATCGAGATATTATATGTCTCCGTTGCAACGCACGGGCACTGACCTAATATATATATATATATATATATATATATATATATATATATATATATATATATATATATATATATATATATATATATATATATATATATATATATATATATATATATATTTGCAGTGTATGTATATGCTAATTTCATATAATATTTATGTGTGCAGGTAATAGTGCCTTAGACGGCTTCACCAGCTTTCAATGAACTTTTTAGATAAACAAAGACGTAACCGAGGGCATGAATCTAAACACGCATATGATGGACATCTACGGAAAGATAAATGCATGGTAAAATGTTGAACACTTGATTTTTTTAATTGTGTCAACATTGAAACTTGTTTGTTAGTACATGAAGTCGCCACTAGTATTGCTCCAAGCGGCATAGAGATTCACGTCGCGGGCCCATAGGGGTTTGAACACTTCAAACCCTGATCAAATGTGCACTCAGACGGCCGCGGAGCGTCTAGTATTTTTGCTTTTCATGGCTTGCGTTATTTTTTAGTCTCAAACTAGAAAGGTTTAAATATGTTTCATTCCAGGTTGCATATGGCAAGGAAATGGTACGACGTCATAGACAAGATGTCGATCGGTGGGCTATGCCTATTGATCCAATGGCCGATCATCGATCATGTTAGGCCTTGTTCGGTTACAAGGGAATAAATTTCACTATAGATTTAATCTGGGTCTGGATTTGGTGAATTCATATGTCACACCCAATCCCATGGTAGGACTAATCCACCATTTAATTCATATATCTCTCATAGCTAATTATTTTTTTGATCCATGGATTCTAATATAAACTTGTGAAATATCTTCATGGATTTGTTCCATACCTAATGAGCTATATGGATAGAATCCATGTCTTCCATAGTTTAAAAAGGTCTCAAACTCTTGGTTATAATCCACGATGGGTTTAATCGAATAAAAAAATCGAGTAGGCTTGGATTGATTTGGGGCATGGATTTAATTCCAATCCATGTTAATCTAGAGCTGGATTGGTGTAAACGAACAAGGCCTTAGTGGGCACGAAAAAACACATGAAAAGGCAACATGTACAATACTTTCTCAATTTAACTTAGACCACGTACAACACGGTTAAATGAGGAGTCTTTTAAGGAGTTCCTATGTGTTAAGTGAAAAAAAATCAAGAGACAGGCTCTTACTTGGTGAAGAGCTCATCTCTACACGACTTTTTATACATGTTGTGTCTTAATTGCATTTATTATCTAATGGCTCAAGGTTGTATCACGTTGTCCCTTAGTTGTCTCTTGTATTTAGAAATCTGTTCCATGGGCTCAGGGTTGTACATGCCCTTATATTAATATAAATGCCAACAGAGTCTTTATTTTTTTCATATCAATTGGATCCACATGTCTTTTCTTATATAAATTGTGATGTTTACTAGTGTGATCGACTCAAGAGATGTGAGAAGAGAAACACACAGTGTCCAGGTCATGGAGTTCATCGAGTAGTTCTTGTCATAGTTCAGTGCAAGATGTTGAGGTCGCTCGTTTGCGTGAAGACATTGCCATCGTGATGTCTATTGTACAAACAACATCGCTTCACAACAAACTTACTATGTGATAGTCTTCTGGAGTGGGTAAATAGGCGACACCTGAAAAATAAACACTTAAAACAAAACTAGACCCCAAATTAGTGGTTAGAGCAGGAGGAAATATAATTTGAGTAAGAGAGATGAGTTCTCTTGCACTTGTTGGTTTTATGAATGTGGAATTAACTTGGGGAGCAACACAAGTGATTTAGAACAAAGATCAAAACAAACGAACTTGTAGGGAGAGGGAAGAACAAATCACAACATAAGCAAACACACGAAGAGACATGACGATTTGACCCCATGTAAGGATGAGAGATTGCAACTCAATACACAAAAGCACAAGAATGCAACAACACACACTTCTCCAATACACTCACACAAGGAACTATCAAGAACCACTCTAAAACGGCTATCTCATACACAATTATCACTAATGGGCACTTGGGAGGCTTTTGGTATCTAAGAGATGTTGTTCTAGCTTGTAGGAGTTCAATCACAGCTCTTGTACCTTGAAATGGACAATATTTAAAGCCCCCAACACCTCAATTATCCGTTGGGATAAACCCCAAAATCTACACTTTCCTCGGGTACACTAGACCTCATGTGGTACAAGTCTAGTGCACCATCGAACCTCTGACAGTCCGCGAAATCAATGTAAAGGCAGGTGACACCAGATCGATTCGGTGCACCACTAGACTCCGTCACGTCTGCTACCATGTCAGCTAGTCGTTGGAGTAGGAACTAGCCGTTGAGTCTGACAAGTTTAGTGCACACCGGACTGGCCTGGTGCGTCGTGTGTGAAAGTCACCTAGAGGGGGTGAATAGGTGAAATCTAAATTTAATACTTAACGACAAAAACTTTAATCCCAAATGGGTGTTAGAATGAGAAGGAATATGATCGGAGTAGGAAGAACTTAAAATAGAAGAGGAAGAATGCAAATCGCAAATGAACACACACACACACACAAAAGACACATGCGATTTGGTTTCTCAAGGTTCGGTTCCAAAGAACATACATACCCGTTGAAGTGTCCCAAATGATGGGTATCTTTCAATCCACTTGAGCGATTCCGAAGATCAAACTCGAGCCATCTCTTTTTTCTCAATCGATAAAGAGACCTAAGTCTATACGAGGTACTCCACAACATTGGAGCCTCTTGCTAGCCTTTACAATCTCAATGGGTGCCTTGCACCAAGACACAACCACACCAAACACACACTCTCTTTCAGCTAAATCACAAGTGCACACTCTCTTTTCTCTTTAGAGGATGGATCACAATAAACTACTCAATATGGGGCACTTGGATCACATAGAGTGTTGGGAATGCTTCTGTAACTTGTAGGAATGAATGCTCAAGAGTTGTGGATTGAATGAGTTGGTTGGGGTGTATTTATATCCCCAATCACTCAAATAGTTGTTGGCATTGAATGCCAAATTTTACATTTCTACAGACACACCAGACCTTGCACAGTATTGGTCCGGTGCACCATCGGACCTTGTCAGACTGTCGTTGCAGGTAATCGTTCTAAAGGGGAGTAGTCTTGTCAGGTTCACTAGATCTCTCCATGATAGTCGTTATGTTATCTAGTTGTTGGGTCTGGAACTCCAACCGTTGACCTGACTGATCCGGTGCGCTAGCGACTTCCAATTTCTAAAATAGTATATCTGGTAAGTGGTCCAGCGCACCACCAGACTGGTCCAGTGCGTCAGCTAACCAATACCCTTCTACAACCTCTCTGCTGTCGGGGATAAGATCCTTGTCCCCTAGGGCCCACCGGTCAGCGAGCGCATTGGAGAAAGGTCACTAGCAACTGGGGTGAAAGTCACCTAGAGGGGGTGGATAGGCGGAAACTAAAATTTACAAACTTTAAGCACAACTACAAGCCGGGGTTAGCGTTAGAAATAAACTGAGTCTGAAAGAGAGGGCGAAAACAAATCAACCAAGAAATAAAGCGAGTGACACGGTGATTTGTTTTACCGAGGTTCGGTTCTTGCAAACCTACTCCCCGTTGAGGTGGTCACAAAGACCGGGTCTCTTTCAACCCTTTCCCTCTCTCAAACGGCCAATTTGACCGAGTGAGCTTTCTCCTTAATCAAATGGGTCACTTAGACCCCTCACAAGGACCACCACAACTTGATGTCTCTTGCTTTGATTACAAGTGTCTTGAGAATAAAAGTGGGGAAGAAGAAAGCACAATTGCAAAAGCCAAGCAACAAGGGGCGACAAATAACACACATATCACTCTCTCTCTCAAGTCACTAATCGCTAATGATCACTTGTCTTAATTGTGGAATTTGGAGAGATTGGAAGCTTGATTGTGTCTTTGAATGGATTGCTAGCTCTTGTATTGAATGTAGAGGATTGGAATGCTTGGGTGAAGTGAATGGAGGTGGTTGGGGTTGTATTTATAGCCCTCAACCACTTCCTAGCCGTTGCTCCCTTTCTGCCGACCGCAGACGGTCCGCGCCCCTGGTCCGGACGGTTCGCCCCTGCACATCAACGACTAAAATCGCAACGGTCAGCAGTAACGGCTATATCAACGGCTATATAGCATTAAATGTTTCGTCAGATGTCAAATAAAGGCAATCGCGGACGGTCCGGTCGTGCACCCCGGACGGTCCGCGAGGACGCTATAATTCATTTTACCAAACCTGTCACCTTCGGTTTTTTCGGTTATTCACCGACCGGACGGTCCGCGCCTGAGGCCGGACGGTCCACGCTTGGTCTCGGACGGTCCGTAGTGTAGACTTGTGTTTTTGCAGTGTTCCTATCCGAGGGTTACTTTGGTGTCGCGGACGGTCCGCTGCAAGGGCCCGGACAGTCCGCGCTTAGTCTGTTTTTCCAAAAAGCTTCTCCTGTTCGGAATAATCTACGGTATTCCGGACAGTCAATTTAGAATATTTGTAGATGAACTTATGCACCTGTGAGATGATGAACTAGGCAAACTGGTTAGTCCACGAGGTTTGTGATGGTCGTCAAACACCAAAATCGATTATAGGAAATATTGAGACTATTTCCCTTTCAATCTCCCCTTTTTTGGTGATTGATGCCAACACAAACCAAAGCAAGTATAAAGTGTAGAAATGTAACTAGTTTGCATTTTGACAGATGTGCATAAGTCATTTTGAGATGAAACCATTTCTAAGTATATAAGTTTGATTTGATATTTTAACATTTTGGACCACATTTGCACCACTTGTTTTGTTTTTGCAAATTCTTTTATAAAAATCTTTTCAAAGTCTTTTGCAAATAGTCAAAGGTATATGAATAAGATTGCAAGAAGCATTTTCAAGATTTGAAATTTTCTCCCCCTGTTTCAAATGCTTTTCCTTTGACTTAAACAAAACTTCCCCTGAATGGAATTATCCTCTTAGTGCTCAAGAGGGTTTTACCAATTGAAAGAAGATTAACTATACCAATTTGAAAATTTCATTTTTAAACTTTTAAATTGGTGGTGGTGTGCGGTCCTTTTGCTTTGGGCTAATACTCTCTCCCCCTTTGGCATTAATCGCCAAAAACGGAGTCTTTAGAGCCCTTCTTACTTTCTCCCCATTGGTACAAATGAATATGAGTGAAGATTATACCAAAGTGGAGAGCGATGCGGAGTGATGGTGAAGGGTAAATAATACCGATAGAGTGGAGTGGAAGCCTTGTCTTCGCCGAAGACTCCATTTCCCTTTCAATCTATGACTTAGTAGAAATTCTCTTGAAAACATATTAGTCATAGACATAAAAGAGATATGATCAAAGGTATATAAATGAGCTATGTGTGCAATGTCTCAATCAAAGTTTCTAGAATCAAGAATGTTTAGCTCATTACTAAGTTTGGTAAAGGTTTTCTCATCTAATGGTTTGGTAAAGATATCGGCTAGTTGTTCTTTGGTTCTAACGTAAGCAATCTCGATATCCCCCCTTTGTTGGTGATCCCTCAAAAAGTGATATCGAATGACTATGTGCTTAGTGCGGCTGTGTTCAACGGGATTATCCGCCATGCGGATTGCACTCTCATTGTCACATAAGAGAGGGAATTTGCTCAGTTTGTAGCCATAGTCTCTAAGGGTTTGCCTCATCCAAAGCAATTGCGCGCAACAATGTCCTGCGGCAATATACTCGGCTTCGGTGGTAGAAAGAGCTACTGAGTTTTGTTTCTTTGAAGCCCAAGACAGCAGGGATCTTCCCAAGAACTGACAAGTCCATGATGTGCTCTTTCTATCAATTTTACACCCTGCCCAATCAGCATCTGAATAACCTATTAAATCAAAGGTGGATCCCTTGGGGTACCAAAGACCAAACTTAGGTGTATAAACTAAATATCTCAAGATTCTTTTCACGGCCCTAAGGTGAACTTCCTTAGGATCGGCTTGGAACCTTTCACACATGCATACGGAAAGCATAATATCCGGTCGAGATGCACATAAATAGAGTAAAAATCCTATCATCGACCGGTATACCTTTTGATCTACGGATTTACCTCCCATGTCAAGGTCGAGATGCCCATTGGTTCCGATGGGTGTTTTGATGAGTTTGGCATCCTTCATTCCAAACTTGGTGAGTATATCTTGAATGTACTTAGTTTGGCTGATGAAGGTGCCCTCTTGGAGTTGCTTCACTTGAAATCCTAAGAAGTACTTCAACTCCCCCATCATAAACATCTCGAATTTTGGAATCATGATCCTACTAAACTCTTCACAAGTAGATTTGTTAGTAGACCCAAATATGATATCATCAACATAAATTTGGCATACAAACAAATCATTTGCAATAGTTTTAGTAAAGAGAGTAGGATCGACTTTTCCTACTTTGAAGCCATTAGTGATAAGGAAATCTCTTAGGCATTCATACCATGCTCTTGGGGCTTGCTTGAGCCCATAAAGCGCCTTAGAGAGTTTATACACATGGTTAGGGTACTCACTATCTTCAAAGCCGGGAGGTTGCTCAACATAGACCTCTTCCTTGATTGGTCTATTGAGGAAGGCACTTTTCACGTCCATTTGGTAAAGCTTAAAGCCATGGTAAGTAGCATAGGCAAGTAATATACGAATTGATTCAAGCCTAGCTACGAGTGCATAGGTTTCACCGAAATCCAAACCTTCGACTTGTGAATATCCCTTGGCCACAAGTCGGGCTTTGTTCCTTGTCACCACACCATGCTCATCTTGCTTGTTGCGGAAGACCCACTTGGTTCTTACAACATTTTGATTAGGACGTGGAACTAAATTGCATGCCTCATTCCTCGTGAAGTTGTTGAGTTCCTCTTGCATTGCCAACACCCAATCCGAATATCTTAATGCGTCTTCCACCCTGTATGGCTCAATAGAAGACATAAAAGAGTAATGCTCACAAAAATGTGCGACACGAGATCGAGTGGTTACCCCCTTATGAATTTCGCCGAGGATGGAGTTCACAGGGTGATCTCGTTGTATCGTTTGGTGGACTCTTGGGTGTGGCGGTCTTTAACCCTATTCTTCTTGATCATCTTCCTTGTCTTGATCATTGCCATCTCCCCCTTGATCATTGTTCTCCTCTTGAGGTGGCTCATCTTCTTGATCTTCTTCTTCATTGTTTTGAGCCTGATCCTCATCTTGGGTTGGTGGAGATGTGAAAGTCGCCTAGAGGGGAGGGGGTGAATAGGGCGAATCTGAAATTTATAAACTTAAGCAACAACTACAAGCTGGGTTAGCGTTAGAAATGTGAACGAGTCCGAGAGAGAGGGCGCAAAACAAATCGTGAGCAAATAAAGAGCGAGACACGATGATTTGTTTTACCGAGGTTCGGTTCTTGCAAACCTACTGCCCGTTGAGGTGGTCACGAATACCGGGTCTCTTTCAACCCTTTCCCTCTCTCAAACGGTCACCTAGACCGAGTGAGCTTCTCTTCTCAATCAAACGGAACACAAAGTTCCCGCAAGGACCACCACACAATTGGTGTCTCTTGCCTCGGTTACAATTGAGTTGGTCACAAGAAGAATGAGAAAGAAAAGAAGCAATCCAAGCGCAAGAGCTCAAATGAACACAAATGTCGCTCTCGCTAGTCACTATTTGATTTGGAGTGATTTCGGACTTGGGAGAGGATTTGATCTCTTTGGAGTGTCTAGAATTGAATGCTATAGCTCTTGTAATGTGTTGAAGGTGGGAAACTTGGATGCCATTGAATGTGGGGTGGTTAGGGTATTTATAGCCCCAACCACCAAAAATGGCCGTTGGAAGTGTGTTGTCGCATGGCGCACTGGACAGTCTGGTGCGCCACCGGACACTGTCCGATGCGCCAGCCACGTCAGCAGACCGTTGGGGTTCGACCGTTGGAGCTCTAACTTGTGGGGCCTCTGGGCTATCCGGTGGTGCACCGGACAGGTCCTGTAGACTGTCCGGTGCGCCAACTGCGCGTGCTCTAACTCTGGCGCGCACTGTAGCGCATTGAATGCGGTTGCAGTCGACCATTGCGCGCGAAGTAGTTGTTGCTCCGCTGGCACACCGGACAGTCCGGTGAATTATAGCGGAGCGCCCTTGGAATTTCCCGAAGGTAGCGAGTTCAGCGTCGAATGCCCTGGTGCACCAGACAGTCCGGTGCGCCAGACCAGGGTGCCTTTGGGTTGTCTTTTGCTCTCTTTGTTTGAACTCTTTCTTGGTCTTTTTATTGTTTATTGTGAACCTTTGGCACCTGTAGAACTTATAGACTAGAGCAAACTAGTTAGTCCAAATATTTCTGTTGGGCAATTCAACCACCAAAATCAATTAGGAAAAAGGTGTAAGCCTAATTCCTTTTCAAGATGCTTGCATGGAAGATGACGGTTGATTCTGTGCTTGTGGAGGCTCTTCGGATTCCTTAGGACACACATCCCCAATGAACATGTTCCTTAGTGCGACGCACGGAGCCTCTTCATCATCTAATTTATCAAGATCCACTTGCTCTACTTGAGAGCAATTAGTCTCATCAAACACAATGTCACAAGAAACTTCAACTAGTCCAGTGGACTTGTTAAAGACTCTATATGCCCTTGTGTTTGAGTCATAACCAAGTAAAAAGCCTTCTACAGCCTTAGGAGCAAATTTAGATTTTCTACCTCTTTTAACAAGAACAAAACATTTGCTACAAAAGACTCTAAAATATGAAACTGTCGGTACCCTGAATCAGGGGTACCCCTTACTACAGTATGTAGACACGGTGCCTGTGCGGTGATCTCTAGCCGCGCGGTGAACAACACCCAACCCCGCCACGTGGACGGCTCAAGGGGTGCCACGTGACCAGAAGAGATGATGTATCCCAAGATGCAATCAGTTGGACCGGACCTCCACGAGGAAGCGCCGGACCTTTGTACGCACAACCCGGACCCCCGAATACGGTCCGGGACTCCCAATTAGCGTGTCGGGTCCCTTGGATGGGGTTCGGATCCCTCCGAGTAAGGTCCGGGCCATCCATAACGAGGTCCTGGGACAGAGGATGCCCTGGCCTAAGCAAGGGTCCAGTACTGACACGTGTCCAGGCTTTATCCTGTGCGTTTGCGCTCCCCGCTCAGGCGGAGACCCGATGCTGCCACGTGGCTTGTTGCCCGTGACATAAGCCAGCGGGCGGAGCTTGATGTAAGGCCTCTGGGCCACGTGGTCTCTGCATTTAATGCGGAGAGGACGCGCCGCCTATCCACCCTGCTGACAAGCGATGTGCCTCCTCATCATTTAATGCATCCTGTCCACTCCGCTGGCAGGCGGCGCCAGGGCCATCCTGCAGACGGCGTGCCTGTCAAGTCCGTTGTCAAACAGTGCACCCGTGCTGCGGGGGGGAATGTTTGACATCATCACTTATACGAGAAGCTTCCCCTGCACGCTGATACTATGCAGATCTCGGATGACAGGACGCAAGAGGATTGCTCCAGCAGCGAACATTAGTAGCTCCAAGTATTACATCCGTTATGTTCCTGGACCCACATGTCGGGGCTCAGTACCCTTTGAGAGCACCTAGAGGGGGGGTGAATAGGTGATCCTGTAAAAACTTGAAACTTAATCCACAAAACTTGATTAGGAGTTAGCACAATTAAGCCAAGTGGCTAGAGAGGAGAGCTTGCACAACACGATAACCACAAAGAGATCAACATAGAGATGGCACAGTGGTTTATCCCGTGGTTCGGCCAAGTCCAACACTTGCCTACTCCACGTTGTGGCGTCCCAACGGACGAGGGTTGCAATCAACCCCTTTCAAGCGGTCCAAAGACCCACTTGAATACCACGGTGTTTTGCTTTCACTTTACTATATCCCACTTGCGAGGAATCTCCACAACTTGGAGCCTCTCGCCCTTATACTTTGATGTTCACAAAGAAGCACGGAGTAAGGGAGGGATGAGCAACGCACACAAGACACGAAATCAGAGTACCAACACGCACACAAGTCACAACAAGAGCTCACAACACAACCCGACGAGTTCACAACTCAAATGGAGCTCTAGTTGCTACCACAAAGAATCAAATGCGCGGAATCAAAGTCTTGGAGCTTAGGAATGCTTAGAGAATGCTTGGTGTTCTCCTCCATGCGCGAAATCAAGTCTTGGTGCACCCAGACCGAGCTGTCTTTGGCTGAACAGAGCCATCTCTTTTTCAACTTGATTTCTCCTGTTTCCAGCATTTAGACATAGTACATTAGTCTCCAAAACAATGTACTAAGTCTTAGAAACATACCTTTTTACTTGATTTGCACTTTATCCATAGATTAACTTGAGTCCACTTGTGTTGGCACTCAATCACCAAAATACTTAGAAATGGCCCAAGGGCACATTTCCCTTTCAATCTCCCCCTTTTTGGTGATTTATGCCAACACAATAAAAAGCAACTAAAGGAAGTGCAACATCAATACAAATGAGAACTCAAAATTGTTTTGATTCAAATCTGGCATATATGGATCATTCTTTGCCACCACTTGGTTTTTGCAAATCAAACTGAATTTCCTATCTCTAAGTCAAACACACTTGTTGAAACATAAAGAGACATATTTCAAGAGAAATTGATCAAAGATTCAAAAACTCCCCCTTTTCCCATAATCAAATATTCTCCCCACAAGAGGCCAACTTTTGACAATAAGAGACAAACAAGAGTATTTTGACAAACAAAAACTCTAACTCTACTTTTTCAAAATTCTCAAGTGGTAGCTGATCCATTTCTTGCTTTGGCCTTATTTTCTCCCCCTTTGGCATCAAGCACCAAAACGGGATCAATTTTGGCCCTTTAACCCCATTGCCTCACCAAAATCTTCAACTAAGAGTAAAAAGGCAATAAGAGTACAAAGATGAACTTGGAATCAGTTACTCTTTCATCGGAGTGCAGTGGAAGTCTTGCACGGTCCAAGTCCACCTTTCCCTTTCAAACCTCCTTTGAGACTAAATTAAGCAAACTCAAGTACACAGTTAGTCTCAAAGGGTCAAGTTGTAGCACATCCCCCCCTAAATATGTGCATCACTTGCACATGGACTTGTGAGGTCCGGGGAGTGCTTGTACAACTTGAGCACCATAAATAAACAACAAAATGCATTAAGGAACATGATCAAGGCATAAAACACATGTATGCTATAAGTCAATCCAAGTTCCGTGAATCTAAGACATTTAGCTCACTACGCAGCTTGCAAAAGGTCGACTCATCCAGAGGCTTGGTAAAGATATCGGCTAGCTGGTTCTCGGTGCTAACATGAAACACTTCGATATCTCCCTTTTGCTGGTGGTCTCTCAAAAAGTGATGCCGGATGTCAATATGCTTTGTGTGGCTGTGTTCAACCGGATTATCCGCCATGCGGATAACACTCTCATTATCACATAGGAGTGAGACTTTGCTCAGATTGTAGCCAAAGTCCCTGAGGGTTTGCCTCATCCAAAGTAGTTGCGCGCAACACTGTCCTGCGGCAACGTACTCGGATCGGATTGAAATCTAAGAATCCGCTTCACGGCCACTAAGTGACACTCCCTTGGATCGGATTGAATTCTAGCACACATGCATACACTAAGCATGATATCCGGTCTACTAGCACATAAATAAAGTAAAAACCCTATCATAGACCGGTATGCCTTTTGATCAACGGACTTACCTCCTTTGTTGAGGTCGGTGTGTCCGTCGGTTCCCATTGGAGTCTTTGCGGGCTTGGCGTCCTTCATCCCAAACCGCTTGATCAAGTCTTGCGTGTACTTCGTTTGGGAAATGAAGGTCCCATCTTTGAGTTGTTTCACTTGGAACCCAAGGAAGTAGCTTAACTCGCCCATCATTGACATCTCAAACTTTTGAGTCATCACCCTGCTAAACTCTTCACAAGACTTTTGGTTAGTAGAACCAAATATTATGTCATCAACATAAATTTGGCACACAAAAAGGTCACCATCACAAGTCTTAGTAAATAGAGTTGGATCGGCTTTCCCAACCTTAAAAACATTAGCAATTAAAAAGTCTCTAAGGCATTCATACCATGCTCTTGGGGCTTGCTTAAGTCCATAGAGCGCCTTAGAGAGCTTACACACGTGGTCGGGTGTCGGGGACCATAATTAGGGGTACCCTCAAGGCTCCTAATTCTCAGCTGGTAACCCCCATCAGCATAAAGCTGCAAAGGCCTGATGGGTGCGATTAGGTCAGGGATCAGTCCATTCAAGGGACTTGATCACGCCTCGCCTGAGCCTAGTCTTGGACAAGGGCAGCCGACCCCGGAGGATCTCCGTCTCGCCCGAGGCCCCCCTCCAGTGGCGAACATATTTCCGGCTCGCCCGAGGCCCTGTCTTCGCCAAGAAGCAACCTTGACCAAATCGCCGCACCGACCGACCAAATCGCAGGAGCATTTAATGCAAAGGTGGCCTGACACCTTTATCCTGACGCGCGCCCCTCAGCCGACAGAGCCGAAGTGACCGTCGTCACTTCGCCGCTCCACTGACCGGTCTGACAGAAAGACAGCGCCGCATGCGCCGCTCCGACTGCGGTGCCACTTGACAGAGTGAGGCTGACGGACAGTCAGGCCCGGCCGCAGGCACCATAGGAAGCTCCGCTCCGCCCGACCCAGGGCTCGGACTCGGGCTAAGCCCCAGAAGACGGCGAACTCCGCTCCGCCCGACCCAGGGCTCGGACTCGGGCTAAGCCCCGGAAGACGGCAAACTCCGCTCCGCTTGACCCAGGGCTCGGACTCGGGCTAAGCCCCGGAAGACGGCGAACTCCGCTCCGCCCGACCCAGGGCTCGGACTCGGGCTAAGCCCCGGAAGACGGTGAACTCCGCTCCGCCCGACCCAGGGCTCGGACTTGGGCTAAGCCCCGGAAGACGGCGAACTCCGCTCCGCCCGACCCAGGGCTCGAACTCGACCTCGGCCACAGAAGACAGACTCGACCTCAGCTTCGGAGGAGCTTACACATCACCCAACCTAGGGCACAGACCAGCCACGTCAACAGGAGGCACCATCATCACCCTACCCCGAGCTGACTCGGGCCACGGGAACAAGACCGGCGTCCCATCTGGCTCGCTCCGCCAGATAGGCAATGATGGCGCCCCGCATACTCTGTGACGACGGCGGCTCTCAGCCCCCTTACGGAAGCAAGAGGACGTCAGCAAGGACTCAACAGCTCCGACAGCTGTCCCTCTGCCAGGCTCCGGCACTCCTCCGACGGCCACGACATCACACCAGCTGGGTGCCAAAATCTCTCCGGTTGCCACAACGACATGTACTTAGGGCGCTAGCTCTCCTCCGCTAGACACGTAGCACTCTGCTACACCCCCCATTGTACACCTGGATTCTCTCCTTACACCTATAAAAGGAAGGACCAGGGCCCTCTTAGAGAGGGTTGGCCGCGCGGGGACGAGGACGAGACAGGCGCTCGCTTGAAGCCGCTCGCTCCCTCTCCCGCGTGGACGCTTGTAACCCCCTACTGCAAGCGCACCTGACCTGGGCGCGGGACGAACACGAAGGCCGCAGGATTCCCACCTCTCTCACGCCGGTCTCCGGCCACCTCACTTCCCCCTTCGCGCTCGACCTCGCGTCGACCCATCTGGGCTGGGGCACGCGGCGACATTCACTCGTCGGCTTAGGGACCCCCCAGTCTCGAAACGCCGACAGTTGGCGCGCCAGGTAGGGGCCTGCTGCGTGTTGACGAACAGCTTCCCATCAAGCTCCAGATGGGCAGTCTCCAGCTGAAAGGGAATTAGGCTTACACCTAGTTCCTATATAATTTTGGTGGTTGAATTGCCCAACACAAATCTTTGGACTAACTAGTTTGCCCAAGTGTATAGATTATACAGGTGCAAAAGGTTCACATTCAGTCAATAAAAAGACCAAGTGTTGGATTCATCAAAGGAGCAAATGAGGCAACCGAGGGCACCTCTGGCTTGGGGCACCGGACTGTCCGGTGTGCACCGGACAGTGTCCGGTGCGCCCAGAGGACACCAACTCAAACTCTTCGCCCTCGGGAATTCTCGGAAGCCGGCGCGCTATAATTCACCGGACTGTCCGGTGTGCACCGGACATGTCCGGTGCTCCAAGGAAGCGCGGTCTCCGGAACTCGCCAGCCTCGGGTTCGCGCGGCAGCCGCTCCGCTAAAATTCACCGGACTGTCCGGTGTACACCGGACTGTCCGGTGTGCCAGCGGAGCAACGGCTCCCTGCGGCGCCAACGGCTCCCTGCGGTGCATTTAATGCGCGCGCAGCGCGCGCAGTCGTCAGACATGCCCATACCGGTGCATCGGACATCAAACAGTACGTGTCCGGTGTGCACCGGACACCCAGGAGGGCCCACAAGTCAGAAGCTCCAACGGTCAGATCCAACGGCAGTAATGACGTGGCAGGGGCACCGGACTGTCCGGTGTGCACCGGACTGTCCGGTGCGCCATCGAGCAGACGCCTCCAGCCAACGGTCAAGTTTGGTGGTTGGGGCTATAAATACCCCAACCACCCCACCATTCATGGTATCCAAGTTTTCCACTTCTCAACCACTTACAAGAGCTAGGCATTCAATTGTAGACACACACAAAGCGATCAAATCCTCTCCAATTCCACACAAAACCCTAGTGACTAGTGAGAGTGATTTGCCGTGTTTCATTTGAGCTCTTGCGCTTGGATTGCTTCTTTTCCTTCTCATTTGTTCTTGAGATCACAACTCCATTGTAATCAAGGCAAGAGGCACCAATTGTGTGGTGGCCCTTGCGGGGAAGTTTTGTTCCCGGCTTTGATTTGAGAAGAGAAGCTCACTCGGTCCGAGGGACCGTTTGAGAGAGGGAAGGGTTGAAAGAGACCCGGCCTTTGTGGCCTCCTCAACGGGGAGTAGGTTTGAGAGAACCGAACCTCGGTAAAACAAATCCGCGTGTCTCACTTTATTATTTACTTGCGATTTGTTTTGCGCCCTCTCTTGCGGACTCGTTTCTTATTACTAACGCTAACCCCGGCTTGTAGTTGTGTTTATATTTGTAAATTTCAGTTTCGCCCTATTCACCCCCCCTCTAGGCGACTATCAATTGGTATCAGAGCCCGGTGCTTCATTAGAGCCTAACCGCTCGAAGTGATGTCGGGAGATCACGCCAAGAAGGAGATGGAGACCGGCGAAAAGCCCACTACAAGCCACGGGAGCACTTCGTCGGAAGAGTCCCGCACCAAAAGGAGGGAGAAGAAGAAGGACTCCTCCAAACGGAAGGAGAAAAAGTCTTCCTCTTCTCACCACAAAGAGAAGAAGGAAAAATCTTCTTCTCACAAGCCGCATCGGAGAGGAGACAAGCACAAAAGAATGAGGAAGGTGGTCTACTACGAGACCGACACTTCATCAACATCGACCTCCGACTCCGATGCGCCCTCCGTCACTTCTAAGCGCCAAGAGCGCAAGAAGTATAGTAAGATCCCCCTACGCTACCCTCGCATTCCCAAACATACACCTTTACTTTCCGTACCTTTAGGCAAACCACCAACTTTTGATGGTGAAGATTACGCTAGGTGGAGCGATTTAATGCGATTTCATCTAACCTCGCTCCACAAAAGCATATGGGATGTTGTTGAGTTTGGTGCGCAGGTACCATCCGTAGGGGATGAGGATTATGATGAGGATGAGGTGGCCCAAATCGAGCACTTCAACTCTCAAGCTACAACAATACTCCTCGCCTCTCTAAGTAGAGAGGAGTATAACAAAGTACAAGGGTTGAAGAGCGCCAAGGAGATTTGGGATTTACTCAAGACCGCGCATGAAGGTGATGAGCTTACCAAGATCACCAAGCGGGAAACGATTGAGGGGGGGCTCGGTCGGTTCCGGCTTCGCAAAGGGGAGGAGCCACAACACATGTACAATCGGCTCAAGACCTTGGTGAACCAAGCGCGCAACCTCGGGAGCGTAAAATGGGATGACCACGAGGTGGTTAAGGTTATTCTAAGATCACTTATTTTCCTTAACCCTACTCAAGTTCAATTAATCCGTGGCAATCCTAGATATACCAAAATGACCCCCGAGGAAGTTATCAGAAATTTTGTAAGTTTTGAGTGCATGATCGAAGGCTCGAGGAAGATCAACGAGCTTGACGATGCCACCACATCCGAAGCCCAACCCGTTGCATTCAAGGCAACGGAAGAGAAAAAGGAGGAGGCTACACCAAGTCGACAACCAATCGACGCCTCCAAGCTTGACAATGAGGAGATGGCGCTCGTCATCAAGAGCTTCCGCCAAATCCTCAAACAAAGGAGGGGGAAAGACTACAAGTCCCGCTCCAAGAAGGTTTGCTACAAATGTGGTAAGCCCGGTCATTTTATTGCTAAATGTCCTATATCTAGTGACAGTGACCGAGGCGACGACAAGAAGGGGAGAAGAAAGGAGAAGAAGAGGTACTACAAGAAGAAGGGCGGCGATGCCCATGTTTGTCGCGAGTGGGACTCCGACGAAAGCTCAAGCGATTCCTCCGACGACGAGGACGCCGCCAACATCGCCGTCACCAAGGGACTCCTCTTCCCCAACGTCGGCCACAAGTGCCTCATGGCAAAGGACGGCAAAAAGAAGGTTAAATCTAAATCCTCCACTAAATATGAATCCTCTAGTGATGACAATGCTAGTGATGAGGAAGATAATTTGCGCACCCTTTTTGCCAACCTTAACATAGCTCAAAAAGAAAAATTGAATGAATTGGTTAGTGCTATTCATGAAAAGGATGACCTTTTGGATTCCCAAGAGGATTGTCTAATTAAAGAAAACAAAAAACATGTTAAGGTTAAAAAGGCTTATGCTCTAGAGATTGAGAAATGTGAAAAATTATCTAGTGAGCTAAGCACTTGTCGTGAGATGATTGACAACCTTAGAAATGAAAATGCTATCTTAAATGCTAAGGTTGATTCACATGTTTGTAATGTTTCTATTCCCAATCTTAGAGATGATAATGTTGACTTGCTTGCTAAGATTGATGAATTGAATGTATCTCTTGCTAGCCTTAGATTTGAGAATGAAAATTTAATTGCTAAGGCTAAAGATTTTGATGTTTGCAATGCTACTATTTCCGACCTTAGAACTAAAAATGACATATTACAAGCTAAGGTTGTAGAATTAAAATCTTGCAAACCCTCTACATCTATTGTTGAGCATGTATCTATTTGTACTAGATGTAGAAATGTTGATATTGATGCTATCCATGATCATATGGCTTTAATTAAACAACAAAATGATCACAAAGCAAAATTAGATGCTAAAATAGCCGAGCATAACTTAGAAAATGAAAAATTTAAATTTGCTAGAAGTATGCTCTATAATGGGAGACGCCCTGGCATCAAGGATGGCATTGGCTTCCAAAGGGGAGACAATGTCAAACTTAATGCCCCTCCTAAGAACTTGTCTAACTTTGTTAAGGGCAAGGCTCCCATGCCTCAGGATAACGAGGGTTACATTTTATACCCTGCCGGTTATCCTGAGAGCAAAATTAGGAGAATTCACTCTAGGAAGTCTCACTCTGGCCCTAATCATGCCTTTATGTATAAGGGTGAGACATCTAGTTCTAGGCAACTAACTCGTGCCAAGTTGCCTAAGAAGAAAATTCCTAATGCATCAAATGAACATAGTCTTTCATTTAAAACTTTTGATGCATCCTATGTTTTGACTAACAAATCCGGCAAGGTCGTTGCCAAGTTTGTTGGGGGCAAACACAAGGGGTCAAAGACTTGTGTTTGGGTACCCAAAGTTCTTGTTTCTAATGCCAAAGGACCCAAAACAGTTTGGGTACCTAAAATCAAGAACTAAAATTGTTTTGTAGGTTTATGCATCCGGGGGCTCAAGTTGGATACTCGATAGCGGGTGCACAAACCACATGACAGGGGAGAAAAGGATGTTCTCCTCATATGAGAAAAACAAAGATTCCCAACGAGCTATCACATTCGGGGATGGAAATCAAGGTTTGGTCAAAGGATTGGGTAAAATTGCTATATCTCCTGACCATTCTATTTCCAATGTTTTTCTTGTAGACTCTTTAGATTACAATTTGCTTTCTGTTTCCCAATTATGTCAAATGGGCTACAACTGTCTATTCACTGATGTAGGTGTCACTGTCTTTAGAAGAAGTGATGATTCAATAGCATTTAAGGGTGTGTTAGAGGGTCAGCTATACTTAGTAGATTTTGATAGAGCTGAGCTCGACACATGCTTAATTGCTAAGACCAACATGGGTTGGCTCTGGCACCGCCGACTAGCCCATGTTGGGATGAAGAATCTTCATAAGCTTCTAAAGGGAGAGCACATTTTAGGATTAACAAATGTTCATTTTGAGAAAGACAGGATTTGTAGTGCATGCCAGGCAGGAAAGCAAGTTGGAATCCATCATCCACACAAGAACATCATGACGACCGACAGGCCGCTTGAGCTACTCCACATGGATCTATTCGGCCCGATTGCTTACATAAGCATCGGCGGGAGTAAGTATTGTCTTGTAATAGTGGATGATTATTCTCGCTTCACTTGGGTATTCTTTTTACAGGAAAAATCTCAAACCCAAGAGACCTTAAAGGGATTCTTGAGACGGGCTCAAAATGAGTTCGGCTTAAGGATCAAGAAAATAAGAAGCGACAACGGAACGGAGTTCAAGAACTCACAAATTGAAGGTTTCCTTTAGGAGGAGGGCATCAAGCATGAGTTCTCTTCTCCCTACACTCCACAACAAAATGGTGTAGTGGAGAGGAAGAATCGAACTCTATTGGACATGGCAAGAACCATGCTTGATGAGTACAAGACACCGGACCGGTTTTGGGCCGAAGCGGTCAACACCGCCTGCTACGCCATCAACCGGTTATATCTTCACCGAATCCTCAAGAAGACATCATATGAACTCCTAACCGGTAAAAAGCCCAACATTTCATATTTTAGAGTTTTTGGTAGCAAATGCTTTATTCTTGTTAAAAGAGGTAGAAAATCTAAATTTGCTCCTAAAACTGTAGAAGGCTTTTTACTTGGTTATGACTCAAACACAAGGGCATATAGGGTCTTCAACAAGTCCACTGGACTAGTTGAAGTCTCATGTGACGTTGTGTTTGATGAAACTAACGGCTCTCAAGTAGAGCAAGTTGATCTTGATGAGATAGGTAATGAAGAGGCTCCATGCATCGCGCTAAGGAACATGTCCATTGGGGATGTGTGTCCTAAGGAATCCGAAGAGCATCCAAATGCACAAGATCAACCATCCTCCTCCATGCAAGCATCTCCACCAACTCAAAATGAGGAGGAGGCTCAAGATGATGAAGGGCAAAATCAAGAAGATGAGCCACCTCAAGATGATGGCAATGATCAAGGGGGAGATGCAAATGATCAAGAAAAGGAGGATGAGGAAGAACCAAGGCCTCCACACCCAAGAGTCCACCAAGCAATCCAACGAGATCACCCCGTCGACACCATCCTCGGCGATATTCATAAGGGGGTAACAACTAGATCTCGGGTTGCTCATTTTTGTGAACATTACTCTTTTGTTTCCTCTATTGAGCCACACAGGGTAGAGGAAGCTCTCCAAGATTCGGATTGGGTGGTGGCGATGCAAGAGGAGCTCAACAATTTCACAAGGAACGAGGTATGGCATTTAGTTCCACGTCCTAACCAAAATGTTGTAGGAACCAAATGGGTCTTCCGCAACAAGCAAGATGAGCATGGTGTGGTGACAAGGAACAAAGCTCGACTCGTGGCCAAAGGGTATTCACAAGTCGAAGGTTTGGATTTCGGTGAAACCTATGCACCCGTAGCTAGGCTTGAGTCAATTCGCATATTATTGGCCTATGCTACTTACCATGGCTTTAAGCTCTATCAAATGGACGTGAAAAGTGCCTTCCTCAATGGACCAATCAAGGAAGAGGTCTATGTTGAGCAACCTCCCGGCTTTGAAGACAGTGAGTACCCTAACCATGTTTATAGGCTCTCTAAGGCGCTTTATGGGCTCAAGCAAGCCCCAAGAGCATGGTATGAATGCCTAAGAGATTTCCTTATTGCTAATGGCTTCAAAGTCGGCAAGGCCGATCCTACACTCTTTACTAAAACTCTTGAAAATGACTTGTTTGTATGCCAAATTTATGTTGATGATATTATATTTGGGTCTACTAACGAGTCTACATGTGAAGAGTTTAGTAGGATCATGACACAGAAATTCGAGATGTCAATGATGGGGGAGTTGAAGTATTTTCTAGGATTCCAAGTCAAGCAACTCCAAGAGGGCACCTTCATTAGCCAAACGAAGTACACTCAAGACATTCTAACCAAGTTTGGGATGAAGGATGCCAAACCCATAAAGACACCCATGGGAACTAATGGGCATCTCGACCTCGACACACGGGAGGTAAGTCCGTGGATCAAAAGGTATACCGGTCGATGATTGGTTCATTGCTTTATTTATGTGCATCTCGACCGGACATTATGCTTTCCGTTTGCATGTGTGCAAGATTCCAATCCGACCCTAAGGAATCCCACCTTACGGCCGTAAAACGAATCTTGAGATATTTGGCTTACACACCTAAGTTTGGGCTTTGGTACCCTCGGGGATCCACGTTTGATTTGATTGGTTATTCGGATGCCGATTGGGCGGGGTGTAAGATTAATAGGAAGAGCACATCGGGGACTTGCCAGTTCTTGGGAAGATCCTTGGTGTCATGGGCTTCAAAGAAGCAAAATTCGGTCGCTCTTTCCACCGCCGAAGCCGAGTACATTGCCGCAGGGCATTGTTGCGCGCAATTGCTTTGGATGAGGCAAACCCTGCGGGACTACGATTACAAATTAACCAAAGTCCCTTTGCTATGTGATAATGAGAGTGCAATCAAAATGGCCGACAATCCCGTCGAGCATAGCCGCACTAAGCACATAGCCATTCGGTATCATTTTCTTAGGGATCACCAACAAAAGGGGGATATCGAGATTTCTTACATTAATACTAAAGATCAATTAGCCGATATCTTTACCAAGCCACTTGATGAACAATCTTTTACCAGACTTAGGCATGAGCTCAATATTCTTGATTCAAGAAATTTCTTTTGCTAGCTTGCACACATAGCTCATTTAAATACCTTTGATCATATCTCTTTTATATGCTATGACTAATGTGTTTTCAAGTCTATTTCAAGCCAAGTCATAGGTGTATTGAAAGGGAATTGGAGTCTCCGGCGAAGACAAGGCTTCCACTATACTCTACTACTCATCCTTCGCCATCACTCCAAGCATCTCTCTATTCTTTGGGGAGAAATGAGCATCGTCTTTGGTATAATCTTAACTCATTTACTTATGACCAAAGGGGAAGAAATTACTTCGAGGGCTCTAATGATTCCGTTTTTGGCGATTCATGCCAAAAAGGGGGAGAAATGAGCCCAAAGCAAAAGGACCGCACCACCACCACCAAATTCAAAAACTTAGTGCTTTCCAAAAGTATTTATCATTTGGTATCCTATTGTGTTCAAAAGGGGGAGAAAGTAGTATTTCAAAAATGGTATATCAAAACCCTCTTGAACACTAAGAGGTGGATCTCTTTTAGGGGGAGTTTTGTTAAGTCAAAGGAAAAGCATTTGATTCAGGGGGAGAAAATTTTAAATCTTGAAAATGCTTTGCAAACTCTTATTCATTTACCTTTGACTATTTGCAAAAGATCTTTGAAATGGATTTACAAAAGGATTTGCAAAAACAAAACATGTGGTGCAAACGTGGTCCAAAATGCTAAATAAGAAAGAAACATTCCTTGCATATCTTGTAAGTAGTTATATTGGCTCAATTCCAAGCAACCTTTACACTTACATTATGCAAACTAGTTCAATTATGCACTTCTATACTTGCTTTGGTTTGTGTTGGCATCAATCACCAAAAAGGGGGAGATTGAAAGGGAATTAGGCTTACACCTAGTTCCTATATAATTTTGGTGGTTGAATTGCCCAACACAAATCTTTGGACTAACTAGTTTGCCCAAGTGTATAGATTATACAGGTGCAAAAGGTTCACATTCAGTCAATAAAAAGACCAAGTGTTGGATTCATCAAAGGAGCAAATGAGGCAACCGAGGGCACCTCTGGCTGGGGGCACCGGACTGTCCGGTGTGCACCGGACAGTGTCCGGTGCGCCCAGAGGACACCAACTCAAACTCTTCGCCCTCGGGAATTCTCGGAAGCCGGCGCACTATAATTCACCGGACTGTCCGGTGTGCACCGGACATGTCCGGTGCTCCAAGGAAGCGCGGTCTCCGGAACTCACCAGCCTCGGGTTCGCGCGGCAGCCGCTCCGCTAAAATTCACCGGACTGTCCGGTGTACACCGGACTGTCCGGTGTGCCAGCGGAGCAACGGCTCCCTGCGGCGCCAACGGCTCCCTGCGGTGCATTTAATGCGCGCGCAGCGCGCGCAGTCGTCAGACATGCCCATACCGGTGCACCGGACATCAAATAGTACGTGTCCGGTGTGCACCGGACACCCAGGAGGGCCCACAAGTCAGAAGCTCCAACGGTCAGATCCAACGGCAGTAATGACGTGGCAGGGGCACCGGACTGTCCGGTGTGCACCGGACTGTCCGGTGCGCCATCGAGCAGACGCCTCCAGCCAACGGTCAAGTTTGGTGGTTGGGGCTATAAATACCCCAACCACCCCACCATTCATGGTATCCAAGTTTTCCACTTCTCAACCACTTACAAGAGCTAGGCATTCAATTCTAGACACACACAAAGCGATCAAATCCTCTCCAATTCCACACAAAACCCTAGTGACTAGTGAGAGTGATTTGCCGTGTTTCATTTGAGCTCTTGCGCTTGGATTGCTTCTTTTCCTTCTCATTTGTTCTTGAGATCACAACTCCATTGTAATCAAGGCAAGAGGCACCAATTGTGTGGTGGCCCTTGCGGGGAAGTTTTGTTCCCGGCTTTGATTTGAGAAGAGAAGCTCACTCGGTCCGAGGGACCGTTTGAGAGAGGGAAGGGTTGAAAGAGACCCGGCCTTTGTGGCCTCCTCAACGGGGAGTAGGTTTGAGAGAACCGAACCTCGGTAAAACAAATCCGCGTGTCTCACTTTATTATTTACTTGCGATTTGTTTTGCGCCCTCTCTTGCGGACTCGTTTCTTATTACTAACGCTAACCCCGGCTTGTAGTTGTGTTTATATTTGTAAATTTCAGTTTCGCCCTATTCACCCCCCTCTAGGCGACTATCACCAGCAACCTCTCCAACCCGGGACGGTGCTCCGTTTCGGGAGTCTTGAGTTCGTGTCCCTCGACGGCAGCTATGACATGATACTCATTCCACCGCCGGGCGACAATGACAATGGCGGCCGACAGCCCGCCCGCCGGCGGCGGAATCGACGACGTCTTCCCCGCGTGGTGGAAGAACAACCTTCGAGCTCACCCCGCCCTCTTCCCCGCCGACGGAGGAGGAGGCGGGGCAACCAAGGCCAAGCAGGAGGCAGCGCCTCGTCGGCTGTCGAGCGAGTCGATAGCACCAGCACCCCAACGGGGGGCGCACCGGGCATCGACCTCGCGCTTGAGACGAAGACGAGCGTCGTCTCCCCGCAACACGCCAATCCCGAGCAAACGGACGACGCCAGCGCGCTCACGAAGGGCTTGCTAGACGTCACCCTTGTACCTGAGACGACGGTGCAGTCAGTCCCCGACGTGACTTCATCACCGCCCGTCGACCAAGAGGTACCGACCGATTCCCATCCCGCGTCTTTCGGATTCAGCCTCGACCCGCCTAGCGGCTTTGCTTTGGCGGGTGCTCTCGTAGAGGCGAGTCCAAACCCTCTGGGGTTTCGTATGCGGTCACCTTGGGACCGACTAACGGACGTCTCGACCTACGGGCCCTCTGGGTCCGAGGAAGACGACGAGCCCAGCTTCTGTTGGGATTTCTCTGGACTTGGCAACCCCAGTGCCATGCGGGACTTCATGACCGCATGTGACTACTGCCTTTCCGACTGTTCCGACGGTAGCCGTAGCCTCGGCGACGAGGACTGCGGCCCAAGTCGCGAATGTTTCCACGTCGATCTAGGGGGTCCCTCCGAAGGCAACCATCTCGGCATGCCGGAGGACGGTGATCTCCCTAGGCCGGTGCCTCGCGTTGATATCCCACGGGAGCTAGCTGTGGTCCCCGTTCAGGCGGGGGGCCATGACCCACAGCTCGAGCAAATCCGTGGGGTGCAGGCCAGGCTCGACGAGGGAGCAGGAGCGCTTGATCCAATCCGCCGGGACGTCGGGCAGGCATGGGCGGGCCAACCTCCGGCCGGAGAAATACGTCATCTACCCCAGGGCTTCCAGCACCGCATCACCGACAACGTCAGGGTCAGGCCGCCACCCGCATCTAGTGGGGTCGGCCAGAACCTGGCTGCAGCAGCAATGCTCCTCCGCGCGATGCCGTAGCCATCAACCATCGAGGGGCGACGAATCCAGGGAGAGCTCAAGAATCTCCTGGAAGGCGCCACGGTCCGACGGGCCGAGAGCTCCGCCTCCCGAAGGCAGGAATACCCCTCGGAGCATCATGTCGCGGCTTCCCGATTCGTGCGGGAAGCCTCAGTCTACACCGGGCGCACGCGCAACACCGCGCCTGCGGCCCCGGGTCGCCTCGGCAACGAGCACCATCACCGCGACCGCCGAGCCCACCTCGACGAGAGGGTGCGCCGAGGCTACCACCCCAGGCGTGGGGGACGCTACGACAGCGGGGAGGATCGGAGTCCCTCGCCCGAACCACCCGGTCTGCAGGCCTTCAGCCGGGCCATACGACGGGCGCCGTTCCCGACCCGGTTCCGACCCCCAACTACTATCACGAAGTACTCGGGGGAGACGAGACCGGAACTGTGGCTCGCGGACTACCGCCTGGCCTGCCAACTGGGTGGAACGGACGATGACAACCTCATCATCCGCAACCTCTTCCTGTTCCTCTCCGACACCTCTCGCGCCTGGTTGGAGCACCTGCCTCCGGGGCAGATCTCCAACTGGGACGACCTGGTCCAAGCTTTTGCTGGAAATTTCCAGGGCACGTACGTGCGCCCTGGGAATTCCTGGGACCTTCAAAGCTGCCGACAGCAGCCGGGAGAGTCTCTCCGAGACTACATCCGGCGATTCTCGAAGTAGCGCACCGAGCTGCCCAACATCACCGACTCGGATGTCATCGGCGCGTTCCTCGCCGGCACCACTTGCCGCGACCTGGTGAGCAAGCTGGGTCGCAAGACCCCCACCAGGGCGAGCGAGCTGATGGACATCGCCACCAAGTTCGCCTCCGGCCAGGAGGCGGTCGAGGCTATCTTCCGGAAGGACAAGCAGCCCCAGGGCCATCCTTCGGAAGATGCCCCCGAGGCGTCAACTCAGCGCGGCGCCAAGAAGAAGGGCAAGAAGAAGTCGCAAGCGAAACGCGACGCCGCCGACGCAGACCTTGTCGCCGCCGCCGAGTACAAGAACCCTCAGAAACCCCCCGGAGGTGCCAACCTCTTCGACAAGATGCTCAAGGAGCCGTGCCCCTACCACCAGGGGCCCGTCAAGCACACCCTTGAGGAGTGCGTCATGCTTCGGCGCCACTTCCACAGGGCCGGGCCACCCGCGGAGGGTGGCAGGGCCCACGACGGCGACAAGAAGGAAGATCACCAGGCAGGAGAGTTCCCTGAGGTCCGCGACTGCTTCATGATCTACGGTGGGCAAGCGGCGAATGCCTCGGCTCGGCACCGCAAGCAAGAGCGCCGGGAGGTCTGTTCGGTGAAGGTGGCGGCGCCAGTCTACCTAGACTGGTCCGACAAGCCCATCACCTTCGACCAAGCCGACCACCCCGACCATGTGCCGAGCCTGGGGAAATACCCGCTCGTCATCGACCCCTTCATCGGCAACGTCAGGCTCACCAAGGTCCTCATGGACGGAGGCAGCAGCCTCAACATCATCTACGCCGAGACCCTCGGGCTCCTGCGCGTCGATCTGTCCTCCGTCCGGGCAGGCGCTGCGCCCTTCCATGGGATCATTCCCGGGAAGCGCGTCCAGCCCCTCGGACAGCTCGACCTTCCCGTCTGCTTCGGAACACCCTCCAACTTCCGAAGGGAGACCCTGACGTTCGAGGTGGTCGGGTTCTGAGGAACCTACCACACGGTATTGGGAAGACCATGCTACGCGAAGTTCATGGCCGTCCCCAACTACACCTACCTGAAGCTCAAGATGTCGAGCCCCAACGGGGTCATCACCGTTGGCCCCACGTACAAACACGCGTTCGAATGCGACGTGGAGTGCGTGGAGTACGCCGAGGCCCTCGCCGAGTCCGAGGCCCTCATCGCCGACCTGGAGAGCCTCTCTAAGGAGGTGCCAGACGTGAAGCGTCATGCCGGCAACTTTGAGCCAGCGGAGACGGTTAAGGCCGTCCCCCTCGACCCCAGCAGTGACGCCTCCAAGCAAGTCCGGATCGGCTCCGAGCTCGATCCCAAATAGGAAGCAGTGCTCGTCGACTTTCTCCGTGCGAACGCCAACGTCTTCGCGTGGAGTCCCTCGGACATGCCCGACATACCGAGGGATGTCGCCGAGCACTCGTTGGACATCCGAGCCGGAGCCCGACCCGTCAAGTAGCCTCTGCGCCGATTCGATGAGGAGAAGCGCAGAGCCATAGGCGAGGAGATCCACAAGCTAATGGCGGCAGGGTTCATCAAGGAGGTATTCCATCCCGAATGGCTTGCCAACCCTGTGCTTGTGAGAAAGAAAGGGGGGAAATGGCGGATGTGTGTAGACTACACTGGTCTCAACAAAGCATGTCCGAAGGTTCCCTACCCTCTGCCTCGCATCGATCAAATCGTGGATTCCACTGCTGGGTGTGAAACCCTGTCTTTCCTCGATGCCTACTCAGAGTATCACCAAATCAGGATGAAAGAGTCCGACCAGCTCGCGACTTCTTTCATCACACCCTTCAGCATGTACTGTTATGTCACCATGCCGTTCGGCTTGAGGAACGCGGGCGCGACGTACCAGCGGTGCATGAACCATGTGTTCGGCGAACACATTGGCTGCACGGTCGAGGCCTACGTCGATGACATCGTAGTCAAGACGAGGAAAGCCTCCGACCTCCTTTCCGACCTTGAAGTGACATTCCGATGTCTCAAGGCGAAAGGCGTCAAGCTCAATCCCGAGAAGTGTGTCTTCGGGGTGCCCCGAGGCATGCTCTTGGGGTTCATCGTCTCCGAGCGGGGCATCGAAGCCAACCCAGAGAAGATAGCAGCCATCACCAGCATGGGGCCCATCAAGGACTTGAAAGGCGTACAGAGGGTCATGGGATGTCTCGCGGCTCTGAGCCGCTTCATCGCACGCCTCGACGAAAGAGGTTTACCTCTGTACCGCCTCTTAAGGAAGGCCGAGTGCTTCGCTTGGACCCCTGAGGCTGAGGAAGCCCTCGAGAACCTGAAGGCGCTCCTCACGAAGGCGCCTATCTTGGTGCCCCCAGCTGCCGGAGAAGACCTTTTGGTCTACGTCGCCGCGACCACTCAGGTGGTTAGCGCCGCGATTGTGGTCGAGAGGCGAGAAGAGGGGCATGCATTGCCCGTTCAGAGGCCTGTCTACTTCGTCAGCGAGGTACTGTCCGAAACCAAGATCCGCTACCCACAAGTTCAGAAGCTGCTGTACGCGGTGATCCTGACACGCGGAAGTTGCGACACTACTTCGAGTCTCATCCGGTAACTGTGGTGTCATCCTTCCCCCTGGGGGAGATCATCCAGTGCTGGGAGGCCTCGGGTAGGATCGCAAAGTGGGCGGTGGAAATCATGGGCGAAACAATCTCGTTCGCCCCTCGGAAGGCCATCAAGTCCCAGGTCCTGGCGGACTTCGTGGCCGAATGGGTCGACACCCAGCTCCCAACAGCCCCGATCCAACCGGAGCTCTGGACCATGTTCTTCGACGGGTCGCTGATGAAGACAGGAGCCGGCGCAGGCCTACTCTTCGTCTCGCCCCTCGGGAAGCACCTACGCTATGTGCTACGTCTCCATTTCCCGGCATCCAACAATGTGGCTGAGTACGAGGCTCTGGTCAACGGATTACGGATCACCATCGAGCTAGGGGTCCGACGCCTCGACGCTCGCGGTGACTCGCAGCTCGTCATCGACCAAGTCATGAAGAACTCCCACTGTCGCGACCCGAAGATGGAGGCCTACTGCGATGAGGTTCGGCGCCTGGAAGACAAGTTCTACGGGCTCGAGCTCAACCACATCGCTCGGCGCTACAACGAGACTGCGGACGAGCTGGCTAAAATAGCCTCGAGGCGAACAACGGTTCCCCCGGACGTCTTCTCCCGAGATCTGCATCAGCCCTCCGTCAAGATCGACGGCACGCCCGAGCCTGAGGCACCCTCGGCCCAGCCCGAGGTACCCTCGGCACAGTCCGAGGCGCCGTCGGCTCGGCCCGAGGCACCCTCGGACCAGCCCGAAGTACCCTCGGCATAGTCCGAGGCTCCCTCGGCTCGGCTCGAGGCACCCTCGGTTCGGCCCGGGGTACCCTCGCCCCCCGAGGGCGAGACGCTGCACGTCGGGGGGGAGCGAAGTGGGGTCACGCCTGATCAAAACTGGCAGACCCCGTACCTGCAATATCTCCGCCGAGGAGAGCTACCCTCCGACCGAGCCGAAGCTCGGTGGGTGGCGCGGCGCGCCAAGTCGTTCGTCTTGCTGGGAGATGAGAAGGAGCTCTACCACCGCAGCCCCTCAGGCATCCTCCAGCGATGCATCTCCATCGCCGAAGGTCAGGAACTCCTGCGAGAGATACACTCGGGGGCTTGCGGCCATCACGTAGCGCCTCGAGCCCTTGTCGGGAATGCTTTCCGACAGGGTTTCTACTGGCCGACGGCGGTGGCCGACGCCACTAAAATCGTCTGCACCTGCGAAGGGTGTCAGTTCTACGCAAGGCAGACCCACCTGCCCGCTCAGGCTCTGCAGACGATACCCATCACCTGGCCTTTTGCTGTGTGGGGTCTGGACCTCGTCGGCCCCTTGCAGAAGGCACCCGGGGGCTACACGCACCTGTTGGTCGCCATTGACAAATTCTCCAAGTGGATCGAGGTCCGACCCCTAAACAGCATCAGGTCCGAGCAGGCGGTGGTGTTCTTCAACAACATCATCCATTGCTTCGGGGTCCCGAACTTCATCATCACCGACAACGGCACCCAGTTCACCGGCAGGAAGTTCCTGGACTTCTGCGAGGATCACCACATCCGAGTGGACTGGGCCGCCGTGGCTCACCCCATGTCAAATGGGCAAGTAGAGCGTGTCAACGGCATGATTCTGCAAGGACTCAAGCCTCGGATCTACAACGACCTCAACAAGTTCGACAAGCGATGGATGAAGGAACTCCCCTCGGTGGTCTGGAGCCTGAGGACAACGCCGAGCCGAGCCACGGGCTTCACGCCGTTCTTTCTGGTCTATGGGGCCGAGGCCATCTTGCCCACAGACTTAGAATACGGTTCCCCGAGGACGAAGGCCTACACCGACCAAAGCAACCAAGCTAGTCGAGAGGACTCGTTGGACCAGCTGGAGGAGGCTCGGGACAAAGCCTTACTACACTCGGCGCGGTACCAGCAGTCCCTGCGACGCTACCACGCCCGAGGGGTCCGGTCCCGAGACCTCCAGGTGGGCGACCTGGTGCTTCGGCTGCGACAAGACGCCCGAGGGCGGCACAAGCTCACGCCCCCCTGGGAGGGGCCGTTCGTCATCGCCAAAGTTCTGAAGCCCGGAACGTACAAGCTGGCCAACAGACAAGGCGAGGTCTACAACAACGCTTGGAACATCCAACAACTACGTTGCTTCTACCCTTAAGATGTTTTCAAGTTGTTCATATACCTCGCTCCCACGCAAAGTTTAGTCATCAAGGAAGGGTCGGCCTCGCCTCGGCAAAGCCCGACCCTCCCTCGGGGGCTAGAAGGGGGGAACCCCCTCTGCGTCGAATTTTTTCCTCGAAAAAAGATCCTTTCTGCCAGAATGTCTTTCGTGCTTTTTGACTACTTCGAAAGTGGATCCTGAAAACGACGGAGTACACGTAAGCAGCCAAGGCTGACCGAGCCGAGGGACTCCTACGCCTCCGGGATACGGATACCTCACTCATCACCTTCTGCGATAAGTAACTCGCGTTCGGATAAGTGATTCCGCGGACCGAACAAGTCTTCACGTTCAGAAGCTCTTCTGCCGGAGCGAATCTTCGAGCCTTCTCAACTGCGTCGGTGACAGAACCCCATGAACGGGTAAGAGTGCGCGTAAGCGGCAAGGCCGACCGAGCCGAGGGACTCCTACGCCTCCGGGATACGGATACCTCACTCATCACCTTCCGTGAGAAGCAACTCTCGCTCGCACAAAACAATTCTGTTACCGACAAAAAAGTCCAGATACTCGAAACAAGAGGAAAAGAGACGCGGCTTTACAACACGGCGAGGGTGTGTTTAGGCCTCGGCGGTCGCAGAAAACACACGCTACAAGATAATCCGATCCTGCAGGCTCGGATCTTGACGGCTAAAGGGAGCAGCAGCACCCTCGGCGTCGACAACACCTTCGGCGAGGTCCGACCTAGCCTCGGACGGCGACGCGGTCCGAAGATCTCCACTCTGAAGGACGACATCATCGCCACCCCCGGGCCATCGCCGCCGGGGTCTTCTCCGGGAATCCGGCCCAAGCAGACGGCTCGGCCGGTCACCCCGGGCCTCGGCCAGCCGTCCTCCGAGGACGTCAGCCCGACCCGAGGCCTCGGCTGGTCAATTCCGGCGTCGGTCCCGCTAACGGACGACCCGGCCAGGCTCCGGCCGGCCAGGTCTTCTTTTCGAGCCAACTCCGCCTCTGTTCGCACTGACACCGCTACCCCTGGCCTCGGTTCATCGAAGAGCGGCCGAGGGGTTCCTTCAACTGAGCAAGAGAAGCCTCGGGCAACAAGGCTGACCGAGCCGAGGGACTCCTACGCCTCCGGGATACGGATACCTCACTCGTCACCTTTACACGGGGCGACTCACGCTTGGTGAAGCGGTCCAGACAACCAACATGCGAGTCTTAGTGCTCGAAAATGAGGAAAAAACACGGCTCCGTGCCAAGAATACACACATGTTCAGGCCTCGACAGCCACAATGAACAAAAACACTGGCATTCAAGGTGCCATTACAAAACAGAACTCCGGTTCCACCTCCGCAGGCACGAACAACCCCACTCGACGGGAGGGGGCCTGCGGAGCATCGGAAGACCGACGAACGGCGCGCCGTCGCCTGCTCCGGCAGCGACGACGACGACGACTTCTGCTCCGGGGGGGCGAACAGCGGCAGCGATGACCTTAGGGCGGATGCCGCTGCCAGGAGGCCCCCGCCCGTGCCCAAACTCGTGAGGCAAGGACGGGCAGAAGGCCGTAGAGTTGGAGGTCGGTCCGTGGGCGGCCCTGGCCATCTCGTCGGCGGAAGAACCTCTTCCAGCTGCCGTGGCGGAAGCCGGCACCAAGAGCGGCTCCAAAGCCACTCGGGTTCGAGAGCCAGGCACGCGGCAGCTGCCGGCGCCATGGACGACAACTGCCCTTCCCCCCGATCACTGAGGGAAGGAGCGGGCCACCGCCCACGCAGGAGCCGACCCCAACTTGG
The DNA here is from genome assembly GCF_902167145.1 of Zea mays. NCBI lineage: Eukaryota > Viridiplantae > Streptophyta > Magnoliopsida > Poales > Poaceae > Zea > Zea mays. The sequence continues at coordinate 213,846,783 of NC_050100.1, read as the reverse complement.
CACACTCACCTCCCCAGCCCTGGTGATGAAAATCCTTGAGGCTGAGGGAGGCGCAGAGGCCGCAGCCCGGTTCGCTTTCCCCCGCCATCAAACTGGAGGTCACCATCTTGGGTGACCGCCGGCGGAGGGGTGCAACCGGGCTGCATGATGAAAATCCTTGAAGCCGAACGATGGCTGAAAGGTACCAACTCCCATGGAGTTGCGTTCCTCCAACGACGAGGCGGAAAGACGGCGGGTATCCCCCATCCGGGGGCTTGGAAGGTGGAAAGACACGATGCATAAGGGAGCGCGAAGACATGGTCGCCTTCCAAGGGGGTCACCCTCCTTTTAAAGGCGGCTCTCCCTACTTGCGTCCCCAGTCGTCGCGGGCTGAGTCTTCTCCAACACACCCCAAGGATCTCCCCCACGGCGCGGGGGCTGGGTCCCACACGTCATGCAAGCCGGCTTAGAGCAGAAGAAGCCAAACCGCCGTGCGCGGTGCGTACAACCGCCCAGCGGTTACAAGCGGCCCTCCACTTTTGCCCAGACCAGCAGGCGAAAGGGCGGGCAGCCATGCAGGCGACATGCAACCGCGCCAAGTGGGCGCACTTCTCCGACTCCCAACACGCCCGGCACGGAGGCCCAGGCCCAGGCCCACGCGTCATGCAACCGGCGCGCCGAATGCTTCGTGCATGCAGCTGCACCGCCACTTGCGCCACCACCGCGCCTCCTCGACTGCGGAACCAATACCGCGACTCAAGGCGACCCAGCGCACGACCCAGCAGCGCCAGCCTGGCACGACGGTCAATACGGCCAAAAACGGGCCGGCAGTAATGGCGGTGGCAGGCGCGCAGGAGCAGCGGTCACGTCATCAGCCAAGCCTACGTCCCATCCAGGGGAGACGAGAGAACCCTCTCTCACGGCGTGAAGACAACGCGCCCGTGTTCCGTTCCTCGGACGGCTCGCGCACGCGCAACGGCCGCCTCGCGAACCACTCGCCCCGTCGCATTAACTCCGCGGCGGGACAGGCGGCGCCCCTGGCAGGAGAAGCGGGCGACGCTTCGCCTTCGCCATAATGACCGCGTCAGAAAAGGTACGCCGCGTCATTCGATTTCGTATCCTTTTCCTTTTTTCCTCTTTCTCTCTCTTGCAACAGGGACCGGGAAAGGGGGATACCCCGAAAAGGATCCTTCCCCGTGAAGGAACCAGGCTCCGAGCCTCCCTACTGATCAGAGGTTCGAAGGCTGGCCCCTCGGAAGGGTTCAACAGCCGCCTCAGAGCGCGTGGGCTCCACACCCACTACTGGTCAGAGGTTCAAAGGCCGGCCCCTCGGAAGGGTTCAACGACCGCCTCAGGCTGCTCGGGCTTCGCGCCCACTACTGATCAGGGGTTCGAAGGCTGGCCCCCGAAGGGTTCACAGCCGCCTCAGACACAGAGCGAGGGATGACCATGGGTACGTTCGATACATAACCAAGGCTCGGGCTGCGCTCCCGAGGTACCCTAGGACATTTCCGAGACCAGCGGGAACGATCTTGTAACAGAATCCCATCGGAGGGAGGCATCGAGCCCTCGGACCCCGTCGCCAGGGGACCGGGTCCGGCAGATCACCCACGGGTACTTTTAGGCGTGCCTCTAGGCCTCTAGCCGACCCCTAACGAATGGGGCACGAACGTCCACTCGGATTACCCGCCTGCAACTCACCGGAGACACCATGTTCGGCGCCCACCGAGGGCAACATGGCGCTTTCCCCCCTCCTCCTTGCGGAAAGGCGACGCAGGGGCGTATGTAATAAAGTCGAGTCTGTCCCCGATCGCCCTCTCGCCCTGTGCAGAGGCTCGGGGGCTGCTCTCGCAAACCCGGCTCCGGCCACACCGTTGACAGCATCAACATACCAGCTCGAGAACTTGGGACTCGACCGTACACCCGGGCTACGGCCAGCTCGCATGAGGGAACGACCAGACCAGCCGAAGCATTACGCGAGGCATTAAGACCTCGGAGGAGTCAAACCACTCCTCCGAGGCCTCGGGGGCTACACCCGGCGGGTGCGCTCGCGCGCACCCGCCGGAACAAAACGCGACCGAGGAAGGTTGGTCCCCCTTGCAAAAAAGTGCGACGAAAGCCTCCAAGCGAGTGCTAACACTCACTTCGAGGCTCAGGGGCTACTGTCGGGGACCATAATTAGGGGTACCCTCAAGGCTCCTAATTCTCAGCTGGTAACCCCCATCAGCATAAAGCTGCAAAGGCCTGATGGGTGCGATTAGGTCAGGGATCAGTCCATTCGAGGGACTCGATCACGCCTCACCCGAGCCTAGCCTCGGACAAGGGCAGCCGACCCCGGAGGATCTCCGTCTCACCCGAGGCCCCCCTCCAGCGGCGAACATATTTCCGGCTCGCCCGAGGCCCTGTCTTCGCCAAGAAGCAACCCTGACCAAATCGCCGCACCGACCGACCAAATCGCAGGAGCATTTAATGCAAAGGTGGCCTGACACCTTTATCCTGACGCGCGCCCCTCAACCGACAGAGCCGAAGTGACCGCCGTCACTTCGCCGCTCCACTAACCGGTCTGACAGAAAGACAGCGCCGCCTGCGCCGCTCCGACTGCGGTGCCACTTGACAGAGTGAGGCTGATGGGCAGTCAGGCCCGGCCGCAGGCACCATAGGAAGCTCCGCTCCGCCCGACCCAGGGCTCAGACTCGGGCTAAGCCCCGGAAGACGGCGAACTCCGCTCCGCCCGACCCAGGGCTCGGACTCGGGCTAAGCCCCGGAAGACGGCGAACTCCGCTCCGCCCGACCCAGGGCTCGGACTCGGGCTAAGCCCCGGAAGACGGCGAACTCCGCTCCGCCCGACCCAGGGCTCGGACTCGGGCTAAGCCCCGGAAGACGGCGAACTCCGCTCCGCCCGACCCAGGGCTCGGACTCGGGCTAAGCCCCGGAAGACGGCGAACTCCGCTCTGCCCGACCCAGGGCTCGGACTCGACCTCGGCCACAGAAGACAGACTCGACCTCAGCTTCGGAGGAGCTTACACATCACCCAACCTAGGGCGCAGACCAGCCACGTCAACAGGAGGCGCCATCATCACCCTACCTCGAGCTGACTCGGGGCACGGGAACAAGACCGGCGTCCCATCTGGCTCGCTCCGCGAGATAGGCAATGATGGTACCCCGCATACTCTGTGACGACGGCGGCTCTCAGCCCCCTTACGGAAGCAAGAGGACGTCAGCAAGGACTCAACAGCTCCGACAGCTGTCCCTCCGCCAGGCTCCGGCACTCCTCCGACGGCCACGACATCACACCAGTTGGGTGCCAAAATCTCTCCGGCTGCCACAACGGCATGTACTTAGGGCGCTAGCTCTCCTCCGCTAGACACGTAGCACTCTGCTACACCCCCCATTGTACACCTGGATCCTCTCCTTACGCCTATAAAAGGAAGGACCAGGGCCCTCTTAGAGAGGGTTGGCCGCGCGGGGACGAGGACGAGACAGGCGCTCGCTTGAAGCCGCTCGCTCCCTCTCCCGCGTGGACGCTTGTAACCCCCTACTGCAAGCGCACCCGACCTAGGCGCGGGACGAACACGAAGGCCGCGGGATTCCCACCTCTCTCACGCCGGTCTCCGGCCACCTCACTTCCCCCCTTCGCGCTCGGCCTCGCGTCGACCCATCTGGGATGGGGCACGCGGCGACATTCACTCGTCGGCTTAGGGACCCCCCGGTCTCGAAACGCCGACATCGGGGTACCGTTCATCCTCAAAGCCAGGGGGTTGCTCCACGTACACCTCCTCATTGATTGGCCCGTTGAGGAAAGCGCTCTTCACATCCATTTGGAACAACCTGAAAGAATGGTGAGTAGCATAGGCTAACAATATGCGAATTGACTCTAGCCTAGCCACAGGAGCAAAAGTCTCCTCAAAGTCCAAACCTGCGACTTGGGCATAACCTTTTGCCACAAGTCGTGCCTTGTTCCTTGTCACCACCCCGTGCTCGTCTTGTTTGTTGCGGAACACCCACTTGGTTCCCACAACATTTTGCTTGGGACGAGGCACCCGTGTCCAAACTTCATTCCTCTTGAAGTTGTTGAGCTCTTCTTGCATGGCCAACACCCAGTCCGGATCTAGCAAGGCCTCTTCTACCCTGAAAGGCTCAATAGAAGAGACAAAGGAGTAATGCTCACAAAAATTAACTAATCTATAACGAGTAGTTACTCACTTGCTTATGTCACCCAATATTTGGTCGACGGGATGATTCCTTTGAATTGTCGCTCGAACTTGGGTTGGCGGTGCCGGTTGTGCTTATTCCTCTATCACATGAACATCTTGTGCTCCCCTTGATCACACGCCTCTTTTTGATGAACCTGTTCATCGTCTTGAGTTGGGGGATGCATAATTGTTGAGGAAGAAGGTTGATCTTGCTCCTTTTGTTCCAGTGGCCTCACATCTCCAATCGCCATGGTGCGCATTGCGGCCGTTGGAATGTCTTCTTCATCTACATCATCAAGATCAACAACTTGCTCCCTTGGAGAGCCATTAGTCTCATCAAATACAACGTCGCTAGAGACTTCAACCAAACCTGATGATTTGTTGAAGACCCTATACGCCTTTGTATTTGAGTCATAACCTAACAAAAACCCTTCTATAGCTTTGGGAGCAAACTTAGAATTTCTACCTTTCTTCACTAGAATGTAACATTTTCTCCCAAATACACGAAAGTAAGATACATTGGGTTTGTTACCGGTTAGAAGCTCATATGAAGTCTTCTTGAGGAGGCGATGAAGATAGACCCGGTTGATGGTGTGGCAAGCCGTGTTCACGGCTTCCGACCAAAAGCGCTCGGGGGTCTTGAACTCTCCAAGCATCGTCCTCGCCATGTCTATAAGCGTCCTGTTCTTCCTCTCTACCACACCATTTTGCTGTGGTGTGTAGGGAGCAGAGAACTCGTGCTTGATTCCTTCCTCCTCAAGGTACTCCTCCACTTGAAGGTTCTTGAATTTGGACCCATTGTCGCTCCTTATCTTCTTCACCTTGAGCTCAAACTCATTTTGAGCTCTCCTTAGGAAGCGCTTGAGGGTCCCTTGGGTTTCAGATTTATCCTGCAGAAAGAATACCCAAGTGAAGCGGGAAAAATCATCAACTATAACAAGACCATACTTACTTCCTCCTATGCTTAGATAGGCGACGGGTCCGAAGAGATCCATATGAAGTAACTCCAGGGGTTTTGATGTTGTCATCACATTTTTGGCATGATGAGAGCTTCCCACCTGTTTACCTGCTTGACAAACTGCACAAGGTCTATCTTTTTCGAACGTTACATTAGTTAGACCTATCACGTGTTCTCCCTTTAGAAGCTTGTGAAGGTTCTTCATCCCCACATGTGCCAAACGGCGATGGCACAGCCAGCCCATGCTAGACTTAGCAATTAAACATGCATCTAGACCGGCCTCCTCTTTTGCAAAATCAACTAAATAAAGTTTGTCGTCTAGTACACCCTTAAAAGCTAATGAACCATCACTTCTTCTAAAGACAGACACATCTACATTTGTGAATAAACAGTTATATCCCATATTACAAAGTTGACTCACAGACAACAAGTTATATCCAACGACTCAACTAAGAACACATTAGAAATAGAGTGCTCGGATGAAATAGCAATTTTTCCTAACCCTTTCACCTTGCCTTCGTTCCCATCACCGAATATGATTGAATCTTGGGGATCCTTGTTCTTGACGTAGGAAGAGAACATCCTCTTTTCTCCCGTCATGTGCTTTGTGCATCCGCTGTCAATAATCCAGCTTGAGCCCCCGGATGCATAAACCTGCAAGGCAAATTTAGGCTTGGGTCTTAGGTACCCAACTCATGTTGGGTCCTACAAGGTTAGTTACAATAGTCTTAGGGACCCAAATGCAAGTCTTGTCTCCCTTACATTTGGCCCCTAATTTCCTAGCAATTACTTTCTTATCCTTTCTACAAATAGCAAAGGAAGCATTGCAAGCATAATAAATTGTAGAAGGTTCATTCATTACTTTCCTAGGAACATGAACAATATTTCTTCTAGGCATAGCATTTTTCCTAGCCAAATTTCTATGATGCATAGAAGAACTAGAGGCAAACATTGCATTTGAATCATAAGCATGTGAAACAACATCATTGCAACTCCTATCATGATGAACATTCCTAGAATATCTCCTATCATGGTATAAGAAAGCATGGTTCTTTTGAATACTATTTGCCATATGGGCCTTCCCTTTCTCCTTGATGGAGATGGAAGCCTTATGGCTTGTTAAGTTCTTAACTTCCCTCTTGAAGCCAAGACCATCCTTAATTGAGGGGTGTCTACCAACCGTGTAGGCATCCCTTGCAAATTTTAGTTTATCAAAATCATTTTTGCTAGTCTTAAGTTGGGCATTAAGACCAGCCACTTCATCATTCAATTTATAAATTAAAACTAGGTGTTCACTACAAGCATCAATATTAAAATCTTTACACCTATTGCAAATTGCAACATGTTCTACACAAGATGTTGATTTATTGGCTATTTCTAACTTAGCATTCAAATCATCATTTATGCTCTTTAAGCTAGAAATAGAGTCATGGCATGTAGACAATTCACAAGAAAGCATTTCATTCATTTTAATTTCTAATGCAAGAGAATTTTGTGCCTCTACAAATTTATCATGCTCTTCATACAAAAGATCCTCTTGCTTTTCTAACAACCTATTCTTATCATTCAAGGCATCAATTAATTCATTAATCTTATCAACCTTAGTTTTATCTAGGCCCTTGAATAAACATGAATAGTCTATTTCATCATCATCACTAGACTCATCCTCACTTGAAGAAGCATAAGTAGTATTGTTTCGAGTACATACCTTCTTCTCCTTTGCCATGAGGCATGTGTGATGCTCGTTTGGGAAGAGGAATGATTTGTTGAAGGCGGTGGAGGCAAGTCCTTCGTTGTCGGAGTCAGACGAGGAGCAATCCAAATCCCACTCCTTTCCAAGATGTGTCTCGCCCTTTGCCTTCTTATAGTTCTTCTTCTTTTCCCACTTTCCACTCTTCTTTTCCTGGTCACTATCATTATCGGGGCAATTAGCGATAAAATGACCAATCTTACCACATTTGAAGCAGGAGCGCTTCCCCTTCGTCTTGTTCTTGTTGGGGTGCTCCTTGCGACCCTTTAGCGTCGTCTTGAACCGCTTGATAATGAGGGCCATTTCTTCCTCATTAAGCCCGACCGCCTCAACTTGCGCCACCTTGCTAGGTAGCGCCTCCTTGCTCCTTGTTTCTTTGAGAGCAACGGTTTGAGGCTTGTGGATTGGGCCATTCAACGCATCATCCACGTACCTCGCCTCCTTGATCATCATCCGCCCGCTTACAAATTTCCCAAGAATTTCTTCGGGCGACATCTTGGTGTACCTAGGATTCTCACAAATATTGTTTACAAGATGTGGATCAAGGACAGTAAAGGACCTTAGCATTAGGCGGACGACGTCGTGGTCCGTCCATCGCGTGCTTCCATAGCTCCTTATTTTGTTGACGAGGGTCTTTAGCCGGTTGTATGTTTGGGTTGGCTCCTCGCCCCTGATCATTGCGAATCTCCCAAGTTCGCCCTCCACCAACTCCATCTTGGTGAGCATGGTGACGTTGTTACCCTCATGTGAGATCTTTAGGGTGTCCCAAATCTTCTTGGCGTTATCCAAGCCGCTCAACTTATGGTATTCATCCCTGCACAATGATGCTAGAAGAACAGTAGTAGCTTGTGCATTTTTGTGAATTTGCTCATTGATAAACATGGGACTATCACTACTATCGAATTGCATTCCACTCTCTACTATCTCCCATATGCTTGGATGGAGAGAGAACAAGTGACTACGCATTTTGTGACTCCAAAATCCGTAGTCCTCTCCATCAAAGTGAGGAGGTTTACCAAGTGGAATGGAGAGTAAGTGAGCATTTGTATTTTGCGGAATACGAGAATAATCAAAAGAAAAGTTTGAATTGACTGTTTTCTTTTTCTCGTAGTTGTCGTCGTCCTTTTGGGAAGAAGAGGACTCGTCGCTGTCATCGTAGTAGACGATCTCCTTGATGCGCCTTGTTTTCTTCTTCTTCCCGTCTTTTCTCTTGTGGCTTGAGCCCGAGTCAGTAGGCTTGTCATCTTTTGGATCATTGACGAAGGACTCCTTCTCCTTATCATTGACCACCATCCCCTTTCCCTTAGGATCCATCTCTTTGGGCGATTAGTCCCTTTCTTGAAGAGAACGACTCTCATACCAATTGAGAGCACCTAGAGGGGGGGTGAATAGGTGATCCTGTAAAAACTTGAAACTTAATCCACAAAACTTGATTAGGAGTTAGCACAATTAAGCCAAGTGGCTAGAGAGGAGAGCTTGCACAACACGATAACCACAAAGAGATCAACACAGAGATGGCACAGTGGTTTATCCCGTGGTTCGGCCAAGTCCAACACTTGCCTACTCCACGTTGTGGCGTCCCAACGGACGAGGGTTGCAATCAACCCCTTTCAAGCGGTCCAAAGACCCACTTGAATACCACGGTGTTTTGCTTTCACTTTACTATATCCCACTTGCGAGGAATCTCCACAACTTGGAGCCTCTCGCCCTTACACTTTGATGTTCACAAAGAAGCACGGAGTAAGGGAGGGATGAGCAACGCACACAAGACATGAAATCAGAGTACCAACACGCACACAAGTCACAACAAGAGCTCACAACACAACCCGACGAGTTCACAACTCAAATGGAGCTCTAGTTGCTATCACAAAGAATCAAATGCGCGGAATCGAAGTCTTGGTGCTTAGGAATGCTTAGAGAATGCTTGGTGTTCTCATCCATGCGCCTAGGGGTCCCTTTTATAGCCCCAAAGCAGCTAGGAGCCGTTGAGAGCATTTCAAGAAGGCAATTCTTGCCTTCTGTCGCCTGGCGCACCGGACAGTCCGGTGCGGATCTCTTTCCTTATTTGGCGAAGCCGACCGTTGCAGTCTTGGAGCCGTTGGCGCACCGGACACTGTCCGGTGCACACCGGACAGTCCGGTGCCCCATCCGACCGTTGGCACTTGCCACGCGTCGCGCGCGGATTATGCGGCCGACCGTTGGCCCGGCTGACAGTTGGCTCACCGGACAGTCCGGTGCACCACCGGACAGTCTGGTGATTTATAGCCATACACCGTTAATTTTTTCCCGAGAGCGGCCAGTTGACAGACTCCGGCCTGGCGCACCGGACACTGTCCGGTGCACCACCGGACAGTCCGGTGCACCCAGACCGAGCTGTCTTTGGCTGAACAGAGCCATCTCTTTTTCAACTTGATTTCTCCTGTTTCCAGCACTTAGACATAGTACATTAGTCTCCAAAACAATGTACTAAGTCTTAGAAACATACCTTTTTACTTGATTTGCACTTTATCCATAGATTAACTTGAGTCCACTTGTGTTGGCACTCAATCACCAAAATACTTAGAAATGGCCCAAGTGCACATTTCCCTTTCACCCTTGTACATGCCCCCTTAGTTATAAAAGGGGGGCATGCAACGTTACAAGGGGAGTTCACACTCACACACTCGGACGGACACACTCGGATGAAGGACACTTAGACCTAGCTCAGGCTCACAAGTCCAAACAAGCTCAATACATTACACAGTGGAGTAGGGTGTTACGCTCCGGCGGCCCGAACCACTCTAAATCCTCGCGTGTTCTTGAGTTCATCGTTCATCTACCAACAGGCAAAACGCTTAATCCCCCTCCTCATCTTAGGATTAGGGTGGGTGCATTCCGCCACCCGGTCGGAGATTTCCCTCTCCAACATTTGGCGCGCCAGGTAGGGGGTTTGGCATTAGGTTTCTGCTTGTTTTTCTCGCTCAGCATGATGGTGCAAATCATTGAGCACCGCGCCGAGACTTCAACGGATTTCCTGGTGGAGGAAGAAGTTGTTTCTTCCACGCCACAGGTTCCCAGCCGCCCAGTGTCGGGCACTGCAGCTGTGCACGCTGCGCGGTAGCATACAACTGCGCAGATATCACGGACTCCGTCGAGGATGGCCCCGGGAGCATTGTCAACAGCCAGGGAGTTGCTGCGTCACCCTCCAAGCTCCATGGCCTCACCTGGGGCCATGAAGCAATGGCGGGATGATGTCGACCGACTGCTCGGCATGGCACATTCTACCTCGAACAGGTCGAGGCCACGGTCATCCTGGCGCCAACATGAGGCATCGACGTCTGTGCGCTCACCCTCAGTGAGGGGCGCACAGACCAACGACCTCCGGGCGGAACTCAACCGCAGGCGTGCGGGGGAGGACGCCCGGATCTCTTTAGAGAGGGCGCGCGAGCGCCAGCAAAACATCGAGGGTCGCAACCTCGATCAAGACTTCGCTGCGGTAGCACCGCAGGCCCCAATGGGCACCTGGTCCCAAGCGGGTGTCCCCTTGGCCGGCGTGGGCTGCGCCAGCGTCATGGCCATCCAAGTTCCGACCGCACCTACCGGAAAAGTACGACGGGACGTCAAACCCGTCAGAATTCCTGCAAGTGTACGTCACCGCTATCACAACAGCAGGTGGAAACACCGCTGTGATGGTGACATATTTTCATGTCGCCTTGTCTGGACCTGCCCGGACTTGGCTCATGAACCTTGCCCCAGGTAGTGCTAGGCGTTCGGGTTTACCCGGTATTTCAGGTCGGGCTTTTCGGGTTTTTTATATTTTGGGCTTCTAACATCTATACCTGAACCCTTACCCGTAATTTCGGGTACCCGTAATTTCGGGTACGGGTTTGGGTAATAGCAAACTACCCGAAACAGTGAAACAATATTCAAAAGTAGTAGAGTAGGATATTTAATATTCAAGAGAGCAAGATTTAACATTCAACTGTGAAAAAGTGAATCAATATTTAATATTCAACAGTGAGTGAAACAATATTCGCTCTCACACATAACAGAGAGTAGCAGGCAGTGAAACAGTGATAGTGATATTCAAAACACTCGACAGACACCAGAACCAGATGCAGTGAAACCGTGATAGTGAAACAATTTTTGTTCTCCATAGTCTATAGTTCCATACGTGTAGTCTGTAGAGTAGCAGGCAACAGCACAGATAGTAGGTAGGCAGTGCAGTCCTTTCTGCAAAACCGGAGCCACCGAGCCACACTAGCTTTTGCCAGTGAGTCCAAGACGAACTATCCGAAAGCAACAGCGCAGGTTGCTGCTCCCCTAAAAAATAAAGATTCATCTCGGCAACATGGATGAATGCAGTTTAATATTTTCTGTTACCTATTGTTTCTCTTTATATATGGAGTAAGCGTGGGATCCAATAGCTAGAAAGTAAAAATAATTGCATACAGTTGGTTATAGTACATCACAATGTTTATAAAAGTTCCTGACCTTAATTAAACATTAAAATGTTCTGCAGGAGATGATAACTGCCAGCGCTAAACCTACCAGGCTACAAGCATAAAAGTATTTCTTCTCTATTTCCAGCATTGTTATCTATCTGAATTGAAAATACATTGCTTACTTTTGATGAATTCTGAAACTTATTTCTACAGAGTGTAAACGAGAAGCATTTTCTTTATGACATTGTTGCTAATGGTCGTAATGGTGGCGGGCGGCGGCTGTAATTTCCAGTATTGGAGGTACATTTGGTTTCTCTTGTTTTATTTCAGGTAGAATGGGTACTTCAGGTATCGCGGGTTACTACTCGATTAGGCCCGAACTTAGTTCGGGTATTCAGTTTCGTTACCCGTTGGATCTGTTCGGGTAACGGGCTTCGAGCTAAATGGGTACGGATTCAGGTATTTCGGGTTTAGGGCTTTGGGCTCGGGTTTTATGCCCAGATCTAGCCCAGGGTCAATCTACTCCTGGGAAGAGCTCTGCGCGCGGTTCGTTACGAACTTTGCCAGCGCTTACCAGCAACACGATGTGGAGGCCCACCTCCATGCAGTAAGGCAGGAGCTCGGGGAGACTCTCCGGATGTTCATCTCCCGCTTCACCAAGGTGCGAGGTACTATACCTCACATTTCCAATGCTTCCATCATCACGACCTTCCGCCAGGGAGTACGTGATGAGAAAATGTTGGAGAAGTTGGCCACGCATGACATGGAGACTGTCCCCACACTCTTCGCTCTGGCCGACAAATGCGCTAGAGCCGCCGAGGGCCATGCATGGCACTCGGCCCCACAAACCGGGGCTGCCTAGTCGGGTGGCTCGGGTGCCGTCCCCCGGGACGGTAAGAAGAAAAAGAAGAAGGACCGCGACCACCAGAAGTCGCGGTCCACCGCTCTAGTCGTTGCAGCCGTGACCGGGGACTGGGGCGACCGCAACAAACGCCCACGGCCGCAGAGGGGTAACAGCGGCTCATGCCCTGTGCACCCCAACGGTCACCACAGCGCCGCGGAGTATCGTGAGATCATTGACCTCGCAAAACGCGTCAGCGAGCGGCGTGAGCAGTCTTCCAAGGATGGCTCCCCACCTCGTCGTTGACCTGGCAAGGAAAAGGTCGACGACGACGAGGTGGCCGCGGCTGAACGGGACCTCGGGTATCAATCACCCGAGGGGGACGTGAAGGATGTCTTCGCTGGAGACTCCTACTCCGGTGGCGACAACTAGATGGACCCCCGAAGGGACCCCGTACTCCCCGGTCTATGGGGCCGAAGCCTACTGAAAGTCGCCTAGAGGGGGAGGTGAATAGGGCGAATCTGAAATTTATAAACTTAAGCACAACTACAAGCCGGGTTAGCGTTAGAAATATAAACGAGTCCGAGAGAGAGGGCGCAAAACAAATCGCAAGCAAATAAAGAGTGTGACACAAGGATTTGTTTTACCGAGGTTCGGTTCTTGCAAACCTACTCCCCGTTGAGGTGGTCACAAAGACCGGGTCTCTTTCAACCCTTTCCCTCTCTCAAACGATCACTTAGACCGAGTGAGCTTCTCTTCTCAATCAAACGGAACACAAAAGTCCCGCAAGGACCACCACACAATTGGTGTCTCTTGCCTCGATTACAATTGAGTTTGTCACAAGAAGAATGAGAAAGAAAAGAAGCAATCCAAGCGCAAGAGCTCAAATGAACACAAATATCACTCTCTCACTAGTCACTATTGATTGGAGTTGTCTTTGGACTTGGGAGAGGATTTGATCTCTTTGGAGTGTCTAGAATTGAATGCTATAGCTCTTGTAATGTATCAAAGGTGGAAAACTTGGATGCCTTGAATGTGGGGTGGTTGGGATATTTATAGCCCCAACCACCACAAAGTGGTCGTTGGAAGACTGTTGTCGCATGGCGCACCGGACAGTCCGGTGCGCCACCGGACACTGTCCGGTGCGTCAGCCACGTCAGCTGGCCGTTGGGGTTCGACCGTTGGAGCTCTGACAGGTGGGGCCTCTGGGTTGTCCGGTGGTGCACCGGACAAGTCCTGTAGACTGTCCGGTGCGCCAACTGCGCGTGCTCTGTCCTCTGCCGCGCAGGCGCGCATTAAATGTGTTGTAGTCGACCGTTGCGCGCGAAGTAACCGTTGCTCCGCTGGCACACCGGACACTGTCCGGTGTGACACCGGACACTGTCCGGTGAATTATAGCAGAGCGGCCTCCCATTTTCCCGAAGGTGGCAAGTTCAGCGTTGAGTGCCCTGGTGCACCGGACACTGTCCGGTGGCACACCGGACAGTCCGGTGGCACACCGGACAGTCCGGTGTGCCAGACCAGAGTGCCTTTTGGGATGTCTTTAGCTCTCTTTGTTTGAACCCATTCTTGGTCTTTTTATTGGCTTATTGTGAACCTTTGGCACCTGTAAAACTTATATACTAAAGCAAACTAGTTAGTCCAATTATTTGTGTTGGGCAATTCAACCACCAAAATCAATTAGGAAAAAGGTGTAAGCCTAATTCCCTTTCAATCTCCCCCTTTTTGGTGATTGATGCCAACACAAACCAAAGCAAGTATAGAAGGGCATAATTGAACTAGTTTGCATAATGTAAGTGCAAAGGTTACTTGGAATTGAACCAATAACTATTCACATAAGATATGCATGGATTGTTTCTTTATATTTAACATTTTGGACCACGCTTGCACCACATGTTTTGTTTTTGCAAATCCTTTTGTAGATTCTTTTCAAAGTCCTTTTGCAAACAGTCAAAGGTAAATGAATAAGATTTTGAGAAGCATTTTCAAGATTTAAAATTTTCTCCCTCTGTTTAAAATGCTTTTCCTTTGACTAAACAAAACTCCCCCTCAATAAAATCCTCATCTTAGTGTTCAAGAGGGTTTTAGATGTTAGTTTTTGAAGAGAGTGAACCAATTTGAAATTCTATCAAACATAAGATACTAAATTGAAAATTTCATCATTTCAAGACCTTTAAAATTTTGAAAATTGGTGGTGGTGCGGTCCTTTTGCTTTGGGCTAATACTTTCCCTCCCTTTAGCATTAATCGCCAAAAACGGATATTTGAGTGAAATATAAGCCCTTTTACTACTTTCTTCCCCTTTGGTGAACAAAAACATGAGTGAAGATTATACCAAAGTTGGAGAGTTGCTCGGAGCGACGGCGAAGGGTGAGTGATTCGATGGAGTGGAGTGGAAGCCTTTGTCTTCGCCGAAGACTCCAATTCCCTTTCAATCTATGACTTGGTTTGAAATTCACTTGAAAACACATTAGTCATAGTATATAAAAGAGACATGATCAAAGGTATATTCATTAGCTATGTGTGCAAAACATCAAAAGAAATTCCGAGAATCAAGAATATTTAGCTCATGCCTAAGTTTGTTCATCTAGTGGCTTGGTAAAGATATCGGCTAATTGTTCCTTAGTGTTAATATATGCAATCTCGATATCCCCCTTTTGTTGGTGATCCCTTAAGAAATGATACCGAATGGCTATGTGTTTAGTGCGGCTATGCTCAACGGGATTATCCGCCATGCGGATTGCACTCCCATTATCACATAGAAGAGGAACTTTGGTTAATTTGTAACCATAGTCCCTAAGGGTTTGCCTCATCCAAAGTAATTGCGCGCAACAATGGCCTGCGGCAATATACTCGGCTTCGGCGGTAGAAAGAGCTACGAAATTTTGCTTCTTTGAAGCCCAAGACACCAGAGACCTTCCCAAGAACTGGCAAGTCCCTGATGTACTCTTTCTATTAATTTTACACCCCACCCAATCGGCATCCGAATAACCAATTAAATCAAATGTGGATCCCCGAGGGTACCAAAGCCCAAACGTAGGAGTATAAACTAAATATCTCAAGATTCGTTTTACGGCCGTAAGGTGAGCTTCCTTAGGGTCGGCTTGGAATCTTGCACACATGCATACGGAAAGCATAATGTCCGGTCGAGATGCACATAAATAGAGTAAAGAGCCTATCATCGACCGGTATACCTTTTGATCTACGGATTTACCTCCCGTGTCGAGGTCGAGATGCCCATTGGTTCCCATGGGTGTCTTGATGGGTTTGGCATCCTTCATCCCAAACTTGTTGAGAATGTCTTGAATATACTTTGTTTGGCTAATGAAGGTGCCCTCTTGGAGTTGCTTCACTTGAAATCCCAAGAAGTACTTTAACTCCCCCATCATAGACATCTCGAATTTCTGTGTCATGATCCTACTAAATTCCTCACATGTAGATTCGTTAGTAGACCCAAATATAATATCATCAACATAAATTTGGCATACAAACAAATCATTGTCAAGAGTTTTAGTAAATAAAGTAGGATCGGCCTTTCCAACTTTGAAGCCATTAGTGATAAGAAAATCTCTTAGGCATTCATACCATGCTCTTGGGGCTTGCTTGAGCCCATAAAGCGCCTTAGAGAGTTTATATACATGGTTAGGGTACTCAGTATCTTCAAAGTCGGGAGGTTGCTCAACATAGACCTCCTCCTTGATTGGTCCATTGAGGAAGGCACTCTTCACGTCCATTTGATAAAGCTTGAAGCCATGGTAAGTAGCATAGGCAAGTAATATGCGAATTGACTCAAGCCTAGCTACGGGTGCATAGGTTTCACCGAAATCCAAACCTTCGACTTGTGAATACCCCTTGGCCACAAGTCGGGCTTTGTTCCTTGTCACCACACCATGCTCATCTTGCTTGTTGCGGAACACCCACTTGGTTCCTACAACATTTTGGTTAGGACGTGGAACTAAGTGTCATACCTCATTCCTAGTCAAGTTGTTGAGCTCCTATTGCATTGCCACCACCCAATCCGAATCTTGTAGTGCTTCCTCTACCTTGTGTGGCTCAATAGAGGAAACAAAAGAGTAATGTTCACAAAAATGAGCAACACGAGATCGAGTAGTTACCCCCTTTTGAATATCGCCGAGGATGGTGTTCATGGGGTGATCTCGTTGGATTGCTTGGTGGACTCTTGGGTGTGGCGGTCTTGGAACTTGTTCATCTTCCTTATATTGTTCATGGGCATCTCCCCCTTGATCATTGCTCTCCTCTTGAGGTGGCTCAACTTCTTGATATTCTCCTTCATCATTTTGAGCCTCATCCTCATCTTGAGTTGGTGGAGATGCTTGCATGCAGGAAGATGGTTGATCTTGTGCATGTGGTGGCTCTTCGGATTCCTTAGGACACACATCCCCAATGGACATGTTCCTTAGTGCGACGCACGGAGCCTCTTCATAACCTATCTCATCAAGATCAACTTGCTCTACTTGAGAGCCGTTAGTCTCATCAAACACAATGTCACAAGAAACTTCAACTTGTCCAGATGACTTGTTAAAGACTCTATATGCCCTTGTGTTTGAATCATATCCTAGTAAAAAGCCTTCTACAGCCTTAGGAGCAAATTTAGATTTTTCTACCTCTCTTAACAAGAATAAAGCATTTGCTACCAAAGACTCTAAAATATGAAACATTGGACTTTTTACCGGTTAGGAGTTCATACGATGTCTTCTTGAGGATTCGGTGTAGATACAACCGGTTGATGGCGTAGCAAGTGGTGTTGACCGCCTCGGCCCAAAACCGATCCGAAGTCTTGTACTCATCAAGCATGGTTCTTGCCATGTCTAATAGAGTTCGATTCTTCCTCTCCACTACACCATTTTGTTGTGACGTGTAGGGAGAAGAGAACTCATGCTTGATGCCCTCCTCCTCAAGAAAGCCTTCGATTTGAGAGTTCTTGAACTCCGTCCCGTTGTCGCTTCAAATTTTCTTGATCCTTAAGCCAAACTCGTTTTGAGCCCGTCTCAAGAATCCTTTTAAGGCTTTTTGGGTATGAGATTTTTCCTGCAAAAAGAACACCCAAGTGAAGCGAGAATAGTCATCCACAATAACTAGACAGTACTTACTCCCGCCGATGCTTATGTAAGCTATCGGGCCGAATAGGTCCATATGTAGGAGCTCGAGTGGCCTGTCAGTCGTCATGATGTTTTTATGTGGATGATGAGCACCAACTTGCTTCCCTGCCTGACATGCGCTACAAATCCTGTCTTTCTCAAAATGAATATTTGTTAATCCCAAAATGTGTTCTCCCTTTAGAAGCTTGTGAAGATTCTTCATTCCAACATGTGCTAGTCGGCGATGCCAGAGCCAGCCCATGTTAGTCTTAGCAATTAAGCAAGTGTCGAGTTCAGCTCTATTAAAATCTACTAAGTATAGCTGACCCTCTAACACTCCTTTAAATGCTACTGAATCATCACTTCTTCTAAAGACAATAACACCTATATTCTTAAAAAGACAGTTGTAACCCATTTTGCATAATTGAGAAACGGAAAGCAAATTGTAATCTAAAGAGTCTACAAGAAAAACATTGGAAATGGAATGGTCAGGAGATATAGCAATTTTACCCAATGCTTTGACCAAACCTTGATTTCCATCCCCGAATGTGATAGCTCGTTGGGGATCTTGGTTTTTCTCGTAGGAGGAGAACATCTTCTTCTCCCCTGTCATGTGGTTTGTGCACCCGCTATCGATGATCCAACTTGAGCCCCCGGATGCATAAACCTACAAAACAAGTTTAGTTCTTGATTTTAGGTACCCAAATGGTTTTGGGTCCTTTGACATTAGATACAAGAACTTTGGGTACCCAAACACAAGTCTTTGACCCCTTGTGCTTGCCCCCAACATATTTGGCAACTACCTTGCCGGATTTGTTAGTTAAAACATAAGATGCACCAAAAGTTTTAAATGAAATTTTAGAATCATTTGATGCAATTGGAGTTTTCTTCTTAGGCAATTTAGCACGGGTTGATTGCCTACAGCTAGATGTCTCATCCTTATACATAAAAGCATGATTAGGGCCAGAGTGAGACTTCCTAGAGTGAATTCTCCTAATTTTGCTCTCGGGATAACCGACAGGGTACAAAATGTAACCCTCGTTATCCTGAGGCATGGGAGCCTTGCCCTTAACAAAGTTAGACAATCTTTTAGGAGGGGCATTAAGTTTGACATTGTCCCCCTTATGGAAGCCAATGCCATCCTTGATGCCAGGGCGTCTCCCACTATAGAGCATGCTTCTAGCAAATTTAAATTTTTCATTTTCTAAGTCATGCTCGGCAATTTTAGCATCTAATTTTGTTATATGATCATTTTGTTGTTTAATTAAAGCTATGTGATCATGGATAGCATCAATGTTAACATCTCTACATCTAGTGCAAATAGTAACATGCTCAATTGTAGATGTAGAGGGTTTGCAAGAATTGAGTTCAACAATCTTAGCGCATAAAATATCATTGTTATCTCTAAGATCGGAAATGGAAGCATTGCAAACATCTAAGTCTTTAGCCTTAGCAATTAATTTTTCATTTTCAATCCTAAGGCTAGCAAGTGAATCATTCAATTTCTCAATTCTAGCAAGCAAATTAACATTATCATCTCTAAGAATGGAAATTGAATCATCACATACATTTGAATCAACCTTAGCAATTAAACTAGCATTCTCATTTCTAAGGTTGGTAATAGCATCATGGCAAGTGCTTAGCTCACTAGATAGTTTTTCACATTTTTCTACTTCTAGAGCATAAGCATTTTAACCTTAACATGCTTCTTATTTTCCTTAATTAGGAAGTCCTCTTGGGTGTCCAAGAGTTCATCCTTCTCATGAATAGCACTAATTAATTCATTTAATTTTTCTTTTTGTTGCATGTTTAGGTTGGCAAAAAGGGTGCGCAAGTTATCCTCTTCATTTTCACTAGAATTATCTTCATCACTGGAGGAAGCATATTTAGTGGAGGATCTTGATTTTACCTTCTTCCTTTTGCCATCATTTGCCATGAGGCACTTGTGGCTGACGTTGGGGAAGAGGAGTCCCTTGGTGACGACGATGTTGGCGGCGTCCTCGTCAGAGGAGGAGTCGCTGGAGCTCTCGTCGGAGTCCCATTCGCGACACACATGGGCATCGCCGCCCTTCTTCTTGCAGTATCTCTTTTTTTCTCTCCTCTTTCCCTTCTTGTCGTCGCCCCTATCACTATCACTAGATAATGGACATTTAGCAATGAAGTGACCGGGCTTACCACACTTGTAGCACACTTTCTTGGAGCGGGGCTTGTAATCCTTCCCCCTCCTTTGCTTGAGGATTTGGCGGAAGCTCTTGATGATGAGCGCCATTTCCTCATTGTCGAGCTTAGAGGCGTCGATGGGTTGTCTACTTGATGTAGACTCCTTCTTTTTCTCCTCCGTTACCTTGAATGCGACCGGTTGTGCTTCGGGTGTGGAGGGGCCATCTAGCTCGATGATTTTCTTTGAGCCTTTAATCATCAACTCAAAGCTCACAAAGTTTCTTATTACTTCCTCGGGAGACATTAGTGTATATCTAGGATTACCTCGAATTAATTAAACTTGCGTAGGATTAAGAAAAACGAGGGATCTTAGAATAACCTTGACCATCTCATGGTCATCCCATTTTGTGCTCTCGAGGTTGCGCACTTGGTTCACCAAGGTCTTGAGCCGGTTGTACATTTCTTGTGGCTCCTCCCCTTGACGAAGCCGAAAGCGACCGAGCTCCCCCTCGATCGTTTCCCGCTTGGTGATTTTGGTCACCTTGTCTCCTTCGTGCGCGATCTTGAGTACGTCCCAAATCTCCTTGGCGCTCTTTAATCCTTGCACCTTGTTATACTCCTCTCGACTTAGAGAGGCGAGGAGTATAGTGGTGGCTTGAGAGCTGAAGTGTCGGATTTGGGCGACCTCGTCCGAATCATAGTCTTCATCCCCAGGTGATGGTACCTGTACTCCAATCTCAACAACATCCCAAATGCTAGTGTGCAGTGAGGTTAGATGATTTCTCATTTTATCACTCCACATATTATAATCTTCACCATCAAACATAGGTGGTTTGCCTAATGGGACGGAAAGTAATGGAGTACGTTTGGGAATGCGAGGGTAGCGTAGGGGAATCTTAATAAACTTCTTGCGCTCATGGCGCTTAGAAGTTACGGACGGCGTGTCGGAGCCGGAGGTGGATGGCGACGAAGAGTCGGTCTCGTAGTAGACCACCTTCCTCATCTTCTTCTTCTTGTCACCGCTCCGACGCGACTTGTTGTGTGAAGGTGATCCCTTCACCTTGTTGGTGGACTCTCCGGATGGAGCCTTCCCATGGCTTGTGGCGGACTTCTCGTTGATCCCGATCTCCCTCTTGACGGATGCTCCCGACATCACTTCGAGCGGTTAGGCTCTAATAAAGCACCGGGCTCTTATACCAATTGAAAGTCGCCTAGAGGGGGGTGAATAGGGCAAATCTGAAATTTATAAACTTAAGCACAACTACAAACCGGGTTAGCATTAGAAATATAAACGAGTCCGAGAGAGAAGGCGCAAAACAAATCGCAAGCAAATAAAGAGTGTGACACAAGGATTTGTTTTATCGAGGTTCGGTTCTTGCAAACCTACTCCCCGTTGAGGTGGTCACAAAGACTGGGTCTCTTTCAACCCTTTCCCTCTCTCAAACGGTCACTCAAACTAAGTGAGCTTCTCTTCTCAATCAAACAGAAGACAAAGTTCCCGCAAGGACCACCACACAATTGGTGTCTCTTGCCTCGGTTACAATTGAGTTTGTCACAAGAAGAATGAGAAAGAAAAGAAGCAATCCAAGCGCAAGAGCTCAAATGAACACAAATATCACTCTCTCACTAGTCACTATTGATTGGAGTTGTCTTTGGACTTGGGAGAGGATTTGATCTCTTTGGAGTGTCTAGAATTGAATGCTATAGCTCTTGTAATGTATTGAAGGTGGAAAACTTGGATGCCTTGAATGTGGGGTAGTTGGGGTATTTATAGCCCCAACCACCACAAAGTGGTCGTTGGAAGACTGTTGTCGCATGGCGCACCAGACACTGCCCGGTGCGCCAGCCATGTCAGCTGGCCGTTGGGGTTCGACCGTTGGAGCTCTGACAGGTGGGGCCTCTGGGCTGTCCGGTGGTGCACCGGACAAGTCCTGTAGACTGTCCGGTGCGCCAACTGTGCGTGCTCTGTCCTCTGCGCGCGCAGGCGCGCATTAAATGCGTTGCAGTCGACCGTTGCGCGTGAAGTAGCCGTTGCTCCGCTGGCACACCGGACAGTCCAGTGAATTATAGCGGAGCGGCCTCCCATTTTCCCGAAGGTGAGGAGTTCAGCGTCGAGTGCCCTGGTGCACCGGACACTGTCCGGTGGCACAGCGGACAGTCCGGTGCGCCAGACCAGGGTGTCTTTTGGGATGTATTTAGCTCTCTTTGTTTGAACCCATTCTTGGTATTTTTATTGGCTTATTGTGAACCTTTGGCACCTGTAAAACTTATAGACTAGAGCAAACTAGTTAGTCCAATTATTTGTGTTGGGCAATTCAACCACCAAAATCAATTAGGAAAAAGGTGTAAGCCTAATTCCCTTTCACCTACCTTCCCCCGGAAACCCTTCTGGACTCCCCACGGGTCCAGGCTTCTGACAAATCCATGCAGAAATGGCTACAGCACGAGGACGAGGACTTCGTCATCAAACGCCGATGGGAACCCAGGGTCGGGGCCTAGTCCTACGACAAGTAACAAACCAAGAAGGGCTCCACAGCTCTCCCCCAGTTAGGAAGGACCCTTCAAGGTGACGGGAATACGCCGACCCAGGGGTGACTATCTTGCTACGACTGAAGGAGTACCTCTTCCTCACCACTGGAGCATCTCTGTAAGTTCTATCCATAGAGAGCAAGTCTGAGGGGTCGAATTTTTCTCCCTTTTGTAACTAGGTAACGCATACGTGTATGCCAACCCGGTGAGGCCCGCCCTCATAAGCCCGGCCTGTTGATCTGCACCCATGCATGACAGGTTATAAAGAACAGATTTACCCCCTCAGATGTGCCTCTATGGTAGTTTTATCCTACTGCTCCATGGTCTTACCTTGCAGTTTTCCGGATGTTATTTTATCTAACCCACCCAAGTAGTCCCCATTCCATCAGACATAATGACATCTGAATTGAACAGCTAGGCTTGCAGTTTAGGACCTCTCTGCGAAAGCAGGAGGGCCCGATAGCCTGGGGGCCAGTTCTAAAGAACGGGAGCCCGTTCCATGGGGTGGTCCGGAGCCTGTGTGGCCGCTTAGCCTGGTCCCGTACCCAAAAGCCTGCGCACTCCACCACTCCGTGACGGGTACCCTAGTACTTGGAGTTATAAGTCCTGTGGGTCCGGCAACCTGGGGTCCAGAACTAGAGAATGGACATTTGTCTCCTGGGGTGGTTCGGAGCCGTGTAGCCGCTCAGCCTGGTCCAGTACCGTGGGCCTGCATGCTTCACCACTCTGTTACGGGTGTCCTAGTATCTAGAACCACCGTCCAGGGGGTCCAAATGCACAACTTGGCTTCCCAGACTAGACCCTGCAGGTCCCGAGCATGTACCAAAGAATGGCTAGTGTCAGATGGCGGGTCCTGCGGGTGTGCTACTAATGCTCCCTAGCCGAAGCTGTGTGCAGGCCCAGGTCCCAGTCGAGGCTACCTCTTGGGGGCCATTGCCTACTCTTTCTTAGGTATGCTGGTCTGCAGCCTTGACAAATCGAGCCTACATCCCAGGGGGCCTAGGTACCAAGGAGGAATCGGTTACACCACACACAACAGGGACAAGTGGTACACAGATAAGTGCTAATACTCCTTGATAAATAGTACTCAAAAGTACCTTACAAAAAGCAAAAGTATTACGTCCGCCTTCAAGCGGAGTCCTAGCTCCATCTCTACTCTGCAAGAATGGACTACTCTGCACCAGCAGGGTCACGTTGGAAGCTAGCTCCGGGCAGCCTCACTAGCGGCGGCGACCACCTCTGCACCAAGCGGCTCACCAGCGGAGGTGACCACCTCTGCACCGAGCGGCTCGCCAGCGGAGGCGACCACCTCTGCACCGGCGGCTTGCCAGCGACGGCAGCCACCTTAGCACGTGCACCATGGCAAAGAGGCCCTCGTCCCTGCCCTCCTACGGGGGTGAGGACAAGACCATCCAAGCGATGGAGCTGAGAGCATGGCGGCAGGCGGTGCTTGCGGTCTGGCCGGGACCGCGTAGCCGAAGTTTGCCTCCTTCACAAGGCTGGTGATCATCCTTTTCCTCTGAATGTTGGAGGAAGAGGTGGATCACCATCCCATGTGGGAGGCGGAGCCGTGGCTCAGCTCGCTCTCCACAACCGTGAGGCTGATGAACATCCTTGAAGCCAAGCACCAGTGGAAGAGTGCCGCTCCCACAAGGCCACGCACCCCCAGCAGAGGAAAGACAAGACCAGCAAGACCAACCCGCTGGGGAGGACAAAGGGCACGAACTCTCCAGCGGCAAGTTCACCGGGGTGGAGGGCGCCGGCGCAAATCCTTTCGTCGAACGCCGGTGCATCCCATCCAAGCAGGCGGTATACCATGTCGAGCACCCACTCAGTCTGGGCATGCTAGAGATGAACTTACAAGGCCATGGTAAACTATGGTGACATAAAGCAGAAACCTTGAAGGCAAAGGGGCGCAGAGAGCTCGGAGGTGAGAGGACGCCGCGAGTGGGAGAGAAGTAAGGCATGGCTGCTACTCGAGGGATGAACCCCTCTTTAAAGGCAGACTCCCCCGCTCCCGCCTCGAAACATCGCGAGAAGTCTCCCCCGATGGACACCGGGGTATTCATCCTATGACACGGGGGCTCGGTCCCCACGAGTCATACAACTGGCCCGCTGGTCTTCGAGTGTGAAGAAGGCGAACCGCCGCACAAGGAGCATGCCACCGCCCCGCTGTAGTGCGCCCCTTCGTCTTCGCCGCGACCAATGGTCAAGAAGGCGAACCGCCGCACAAGGAGCGTGCTACTGCCCTGCAGTAGCGCGCCCCCTTGTTTTCATTGCAACCAGCGGTCCAACCTCTGGCATGGGGGCCTAGGCCCACATGTCATGCACCTGGCGCGTCGGGTTCTGTGTGTGGAGAAGGCGAACCGACGCGTGAAGAACGCATCACCGCCCGCGGTAGTGCGCCTCTTTGCCCCCGCCGAAGCCAACAGCCCAATCTCGGGGCCTAGGCCCACGAGTCATACTCCTTGGGCGCCGGTACCTGCGTACAGAGAAGTCGCACTGCCACTCGCGCCAGTACCGCGCCTCCTTGGGGCCACCGCAGAAGACAGAGAAGTTAAATTTTCAAAACCAATGCAGCATCTCGAGGCACCCCGTGCATGGCCCAACAAAACCATTAAGTGCGGAGGTCACGGGTCAGTCAGCCGCAGGGACATGTGTGGCAATCGGCGTGACCAAGGATGGACCGACAGTAATTGCATCAACGGGCGCGCAGGAGCAGCGAGCCAATCGCCAATCAAACTTTGGCCCCACCTGTAGGCTCGTATCCTCCCCTAAGGCGGGCCTGGGGGCCACTTTTGGTACCCTGAATTAGAGGTACCCCTTACTACAATATGAAGACACGGTGCCCGTGCGGTGATCTCTAGCCACGTGGTGAACAACACCCGGCCCCACCACGTGGACGGCTCAAGGGGCGCCACATGACCAGAAGAGATGATGTATCCCAAGATGCAATCAGTTGGACCGGACCTCCACGAGGAAGCGCCGGACCCCTGTACGCACAACCCGGACCCGAATACGGTTCGGGACTCCCAAGTAGCATGCTGGGTCCCTTGGATGGGGTCTGGATCCCTCCGAGTAAGGTCCGGGCCACCCATAACGAGGTCCCAGGACAGGGGATGCCCTGGCCTAAGCAAGGGTCCGGTACTGACATGTGTCCAGGCTTTATCATGTGTGCTTGTGCTCCCCGCTCAGGCGGAGACCCGATGCTGCCACGTGGCTTCTTGTCCGTGACGTAAGCCAGCAGGCATAGCCTGACGTAAGGCCTCTGGGCAGCACGGTCTCTGCATTTAATGCGGAGAGGATGCGCCGCCTATCCACCCTGCTGACAAGCGATGTGCCTCCTCAGCATTTAATGTGCTCTGTCCACTCCGCTGGCAGGCGGCGCCAGGGCCATCCTGCAAACGACGTGCTTGTCCAGTCCGTTGTCAAATAGTGCGCCCGTGCTGCGAGGTGCACTATTTGACATCATCACTTATACGAGAAGCTTCCCCTGCACGCCGATACTATGCAGATCTCGGATGTTAGGACGCAAGAGGATTACTCCAGCAGCGAACATTAGTAGCTCCAAGTATTACATCCGTTATATTCCTGGACCCACATGTTGGGCTCAGTACCCTTGTACGTGCCCCCCTTAGTTATAAAAAGGGAGACATGCAACGTTACAAGGGGAGTTCACACTCACACACTCGGATGGACACACTCAGATGAAGGACACTTAGACCTAGCTCAGGCTCACAAGTCCAAACAAGCTCAATACATTACACAGTGGAGTAGGGTGTTACGCTCCGGCGGCCCGAACCACTCTAAATCCTTGTGTGTTCTTGAGTTCATCGTTCATCTACCAACAGGCAAAATGCTTAAGCCCCCTCCTCATCTTAGGATTAGGGTGGGTGCATTCCGCCACCCGGCCGGAGATTTCCCTCTCCGGTAGAAACATTGGGTTTTTTACCGGTTAGGAGTTCATAGGATGTCTTCTTGAGGATTCGATGAAGGTAGAGCCGGTTGATGGAGTAGCAAGCAGTGTTGATTACTTTCGCCCAAAACCGGTCTGAAGTCTTGTACTCATCAAGCATGGTCCTCGCCATGTCAAGTAGAGTTCTATTCTTCCTCTCCACTACACCATTTTGTTGTGGTGTGTAGGGAGAAGAGAACTCATGCTTGATACCCTCATCCTCAAGAAAGCCTTCAATTTGAGAGTTTTTGAACTCCGTCCCATTGTCGCTTCTTATCTTTTTGATCCTTAATCCGAACTCATTTTGAGCCCATCTCAAGAATCCCTTTAAGGTCTCTTGGGTTTGTGATTTTTCTCCCGCCGATGCTTATGTAAGCTATTGGACCAAATAGATCCATGTGGAGTAGCTCAAGCGGCCTGTCGGTCGTCATGATGTTCTTGTGTGGATGGTGGGTACTAACTTGCTTCCCTGCTTGACATGCGCTACAAACTCTGTCTTTCTCAAAATGAACATTTGTTAGTCCCAAAATGTGTTCTCCCTTTAGAAGCTTGTGAAGATTCTTCATCCCAACATGGGCTAGTCGGCGATGCCAGATCCAACCCATATTAGTCTTAGCAATTAAGCAAGTATCGAGTTCAGCTCTATTGAAATCAACTAAGTATAGTTGACCCTCGAGTACTCCCTTAAATGCTACTGAATCATCACTTCTTCTAAAGACAGTAACACCTATATCCGTAAAAAGACAGTTGTAACCCATTTTGCATAATTGAGAAACAGAAAGCTGTAATCTAAAGAATCTACAAGAAAACATTGGAAATAGAATGGTCAGGAGATATAGCAATTTTACCAAGTCCTTTGACCAAACCTTGATTTCCATCCCCGAATGTGATAGCTCTTTGGGGATCACCGTTTTTCTCGTAGGAGGAGAACATCCTTTTCTCCCCTGTCATGTGGTTTGTGCATCCACTATCAATGATCCAACTTGAGCTCCCGGATGCATAAACCTACAAAACAAGTTTAGGCCTTGTTCTTAGGTACCCAAACGGTCTTGGGTCCTTTCACATTAGAAACAAGCACCTTGGGTACCCAAACACAAGTCTTGGAGCCCTTGTGTTTGCCCCCAACATATTTGGCAACTACTTTGCCTGATTTGTTAGTAAGCACATAAGATGCATCAAAAGTCTTAAATGAAATGTTATGATCATTTGATGCAACAGGAGATTTCTCTTTAGGCATTTTAACATGGGTAGAATGCCTAGAGCTAGAAGCCTCATTTCTATACATAAAAGCATGATGTGAAACATTATGAGGTTTCCTAGCATGAATTCTCCTAATCTTATGCTCAGGATAACTAGTAGGATATAAAATATAACCCTCGTTATCCCGAGCCATGGGAGCCTTGCTCTTTACAAAGTTAGACAATCTCTTGGGGGCATTAAGCTTGATATTGTCTCCTTGTTGAAAGCCAATACCATCCTTAATGCCAGGACGTCTCCCATTGTAAAGCATGCTACGAGCAAATTTAAAATTTTCATTTTCTAGTTCATGCTCGGTAATTTTAGCATCTAGTTTAGCTATATGATCATTTTGTTGTTTAATCATAGCAATGTGATCATGGATAGCATCAACATTAATGTATCTAAATCTAGTACAAATAGTAACATGATCAACACTAGATGTAGAGGGTTTGCAAGTATTTAATTCATCAATCTTAGCATGTAACATTGTATTTTCATTTCTAAGATTGGAAATGGAAACATTGCAAACATTTAAATCTTTAGCCTTAGAAATTAATTTATCATTCTCAATCTTAAGGCAAGAGAGTGATTCATTCAACTTGTCAATCTTAGCAATCATACTAGCATTATCATTTTTAAGGTTGACAAGAGAATCATCACAAACACTTAATTTCTCAACCTTAGCAATTAATTTGGCATTTTCAATTCTAAGGTTAGAGATGGTGTCATGACAAATGCTAAGCTCACTAGTTAATTTTTCACATTTCTCTACTTCCTGAGCATAGACATTTTTTACTTTAACATGCTTTTTGTTTTCTTTAATAAGGAATTCATCTTGGCTATCTAAGAGTTCATCCTTCTCATGAATAGCTCCTATAAATTCATTTAATTTTTCTTTTTGTTGCATGTTTAGGTTGGCAAAAAGAGCAAGCAAATTATCTTCATCATCACTAGAGGTATCCTCATCACTAGATGTTGCATATTTAGTGGAGGCTCTAGATTTTACCTTCTTCTTTTTGCCGTCCTTTGCCATGAGGCACTTGTGGCCGACATTGGGGAAGAGGAGGCCTTTGGTGACGACGATGTTGGCGGCATCCTCGTCGGAGGAGGAGTCGGTGGTGCTCTCGTTGGAATCCCATTCCCGACACACGTGGGCATCGCCGCCCTTCTTGTAATATCTCTTCTTTTCATTCCTCTTTCCCTTCTTGTCGTTGTTCCTGTCACTAGAAATAGGACATTTTGCTATAAAGTGACCGAGCTTACCACACTTCTAGCAAACCTTCTTGGAACGGGGTTTGTAGTCTCTCCCCTTCCTTTGCTCGAGGATTTGGCGAAAGCTCTTGATGATGAGCGCCATCTCCTCGTTGTCGAGCTTGGAGGCGTCGATGGAGAGCCTACTTAATGTAGACTCTTCTTTCTTCTCCTCCGTCGCTTTGAATGCGGCGGGTTGCACCTCGGGTGTGGAGGTGCCGCCTTGCTCGACGATTTGTTTGGAGCCTTTGATCATCAATTCAAAGCTCACAAACTTTCCTATCACTTCCTCGGAAGACATTAGCTTATATCTAGGATCACCACGAATTAATTGAACTTGCGTAGGATTACGAAAAATGAGTGATCTTAGAATAACCTTGACCATTTCATGGTCATCCCATTTTGTGCTCCCGAGGTTGCGCACTTGATTCACCAAGGTCATGAGCCGGTTGTACATGGCTTGTGGCTCCTCTCCTTGGTTGAGGATGAATCGACCGAGCTCCCCTCGATCGTCTCCCGCTTGGTGATCTTGGTCACCTCATCCTCCTCGTGCGCGGTCTTGAGCACGTCCCAAATATCATTGGCACTTTTTAACCCTTGCACCTTGTTATACTCCTCTCGACATAAAGAGGCGAGGAGTATAGTGGTGGCTTGGGAGTCAAAGTGTCGGATTTGGGCGACCTCGTCTGAATCATATGCTTCGTCCCCCACGGATGGTACCTGTGCTCCAAACTCAATGATGTCCCAAAAACTAGCGTGGAGTGAGGTTAGGTGATGCCTCATTTTATCACTCCACATACAATAATCTTCACCGTCAAAAACTGGTGGTTTGCCTAATGGGACAGAAAGTAATGGAGTACGTTTAGAAATGCGAGGGTAGCGTAAGGGGATCTTACTAAACTTCTTGCGCTCATGGCGCTTAGAAGTGACGGACGGCTCGTCGGAGCCGGAGGTGGATGGCGATGAAGAGTCGGTCTCGTAGTAGACCACTTTCTTCATATTCTTCTTCTTGTCGCCACTCCGATGCGACTTGACGAGGGGAGGTGATTCCTCCCTTCCTTTGGCACCGGACTCCTTCGATGGAGTTTTCCTGCGGCTTGTGTCTGTTTCCATCTCCCTCTTGGCGGATCCTCTCGACATCATTTCGAGTGGTTAGACTCTAATGAAGTAGCAAGCTTTGATACCAATTGAAAGTCGCCTAGAGGGGGGTGGATAGGCGGAAACTGAAATTTACAAACTTTAAGCACAACTACAAGTCGGGGTTAGCGTTAGAAATAAAACTGAGTCCGAAAGAGAGGGCGAAAACAAATCAACCAAGAAATAAAGCGAGTGACATGGTGATTTGTTTTACCGAGGTTCGGTTCTTGCAAACCTACTCCCCGTTGAGGTGGTCACAAAGACCAGGTCTCTTTCAACCCTTTCCCTCTCTCAAATGGTCACTTAGACCGAGTGAGCTTTCTCCTTAATCAAACGGGTCACTTAGACCCCTCACAAGGACCACCACAACTTGGTGTCTCTTGCTTTGATTACAAGTGTCTTGAGAATAAGAATGGGGAAGAAGAAAGCACGATTGCAAAAGCCAAGCGACAAGAGCGACAACTAACACACAGATCACTCTCTCTCTCTCTCAAGTCACTAATCACTAATGATCACTTGTCTTAATTGTGGAACTTGGAGAGATTGGAAGCTTTGATTGTGTCTTTGAATGGATTGCTAGCTCTTGTATTGAATGTAGAGGATTGGAATGCTTGGGTGAAGTGAATGGAGGTGGTTGGGGTTGTATTTATAGCCCTCAACCACTTCCTAGCTGTTGCTCCCTTTCTACCGACCGCGGACGGTCCGCCCCTGGAGATCAACGACTAAAATCGCAACGGTTAGCAGTAACGGCTATATCAACGGCTATATAACATTTAATGCTTCGTCAGATGTCAGATAAAGGCAGTCGCGGACGGTCCGGTCGTGCACCCCGAACGGTCCACGAGGATGCTATAATTCATTTTACCGAACCCGTCACCTTCGGGTTTTTTGGTTCTTCACCGGCCGGACGGTCCGCGCCTGAGGCCAGACGGTCCGCGCTTGGTCTCAGACGGTGCTTCCTTTTCCATCAGATGATCCGTAGTGTAGACTTGTGTTTTTGCAGTGTTCCTGTCCGAGGGTCACTTTGGTGTCGCGGATGGTCCGCTGCAAGGGCCCAGACGGTCCGCGCTTAGTCTGTTTTTCCAAATAACTTATCCTGTCCGGAATAATCTACGATACTCCGGACAGTCGATTTAGAATAGTTGTAGATGAACTTATGCACCTGTGAGATGATCAACTAGACAAACTGGTTAGTCCACAAGGTTTGTGATGGTCGTCAAACACCAAAATCGATTATAGAAAATATTGAGACTATTTCCCTTTCATGGGGCCCACTGGTTAGTTGAAGTAGATAGATAACGACTACCCCGGTGGAACCCACCCCAGACGAACCCCACGACACCGGCCCGGGGTTGGGTGTGGCGGAACCCAACAGGGGACGAGCGTGGTAGAGGGAAACCACTCGAGTTGATCCCACGCCTGGCCCGAGACTGACCTGTTATAAGTGATCGGTCACATTAACTGTGCCTAACGACAAGCCGTGACAGAGGCACGGGTCCCCCTCCCAATCATGACCTATGAACCCCTCGGGCCATAGAACACCCATGACCTATGAACCCCTCGTGTGACATATTTATGGCCCGTGCACCCCCCGCCCTACGACACACTCATGATATATCGGGACTAGGTCTGAGTGCACAGACTGCTGGCAGGGCATAACACAATGAGCCACACCGAGCCCCAGGCTACGAAGGACAGGGGTCAACATAGCTCAAAATGATGGCGCTCAAGCCCCACGATGCCCACGCCGTCCGCTATAAAGAATACGAGACAGCTACGCGACCCCGGGGCCCACGAGCACGTGTGGATTCATCCCATGGTAGAACGCTTGGTACTGTCACCTGGTGACTTCTTCCTAAGGAAGCCACTACTGACCGACCCCTTACTCGGCCTATAAAAGGAAGAGGTTGGCCCCCGGACCATGGGTTCCCAAAACGGACAGAGGACACACGCACAATGACAGACTTAGACGAGAATACGCCCAGGAGGACGCACCGACGAGGATCCAGAGGCCGGAGCCCCACTGCCAAGCCATGACTTAGATAGGACTCCACAATGTAACCCTTAGCTCCACCTCCACCACGATAAGAGACTTGGGAGCCTCTTCCCCCTCTCTCGCTCTCTTGTAACCCCTACTTTGAGCTTTGATCATCAATAGTGCCGGTAGCATAAGCCACCGATAACTGGAAGTAGGAACGTTCTGCTTGAAACAATATAAATCTTATGCCCACTGCGTACACCATCCGGAGCCGGAACATGCACAATAAATTTACTCGTGGGAGCGAGGTTCAAAACATCGACAGTTGGTGCGCCAGGTAGGAGGCTTGGGCGTTCCACAATGAAGTTCTCCAATCTCCGGATGGCAAGCAAAGACAACGACGTGGTCTGGACCCTGGAACTCCCATCTGTCTTGGGAGTATGGATTTCATCATCAACAAAGAAGGGGAAATGACTAGGGCTCCATAAGTTCTGGGCCCTTCAACAAGTGACCTACCCAAGATTTTGAGAAAGAATTGTTAGGAAAAAGCTGTGGCGGGGCTGGACGAAATACTCGTGGCTCGATAACTCGCTCGACTCGTCTCGTTAGTAGCTCGACTCGACTTGTCTCGGCTCGTTTTAATTTTGTAGCGAGCCAAGCTAGCATTCTAGCTCGGTTCTCTAATGAGCCAGCTCGGGTTAGCTCGTGAGCTAGCTCGCGAGCCAAACGAGCTAAGCCACAACACAAGTTTGTCTAGTCGTTGGTGTCGTCTCATCTCTCATAGTCTTGTTTTCTCGTAGTTATGATCTGTGATATGGACATATATGAATGTGCCATGTGCTTAAATATTTGCATTATTGCATGGCTACATATCTACATTGAATATTTGATTATTGGTTATGGTTTTGTAAACTTTGCTTCTAGCAGCATATGATGTTAGTGTTGTGCAATGAAATGTTACATGTTTGTGGAATGGATGATGAATTGCTTTATAATGATGCTTGTTGCTATCTTATTATAATAAGTGTTTATAAATTTGTAAGTCAATATATATTTGGTTATTTAATTTAATATTAAAAGTTAGAAGCGCTAGGACGATGATATGATAATAATATTATAAAGGTTTTGGATTTGTAGTGTTAAACACTTAAAATATGTTTTTTCGGTTATATATATATTTATATGCATAGATTTTTGTATTTAGTTGTGTGGCTCGCGAGCCTAACGAGCTGGCTCAAGCTTCCTAACGAGCTAAGCCATAACGAGCCGAGCTGGCTCGATATCCACCTCAGGGCTTGTTCGGTTATACCCCAATCCATATGGATTGAGGAGGATTGAGGGGGTTTCAATCCCTAGTAAGTCAAAATCCCCCTCAATCCGTATCAATCCCCTTCAATCCATATGGATTGAAAATAACCGAACAAGCCCTCAACGGGGCACTAACCCATATGGCTAGTGCTGTCGGTGTGCATGTGGCCAGCCCGGGTTCTAGCGCTGCTCTACTCTTCCCACCTGAGAACAGTGTTGTAAATCAGTGATGTTGTCTAAAAACGCCTTTGGTATATCACAATGGTTAGAGGAACATGCCCGTCTTCACCAAATGCCGCCTTTGGTATTCTCCAGCTGCACGTGTGTATCTCTAGATATATGTTATAGATCTAGCTTACAGAGTGTGGTAGTGTGAGAGTGTGGTAGTGTGGCGTTTGATGTGCGTAGCGTGTGATTCAGATCCTAAGCTTATGAGCATGACTGCATGAGGATAAAAAAAAAGCTGCGGCAGCCAGCACCCGAGGCCGGCCGACGTGCCCGAACAAACGAACCGCCCCACACGGCCACACCGGCACCCCACCGCACCGGTGAGTCGCTGGTACTGGTTCCACCACTTGAAAAGCAGTCAGGAAACGACTACCCTTGTGCCCGACTGCCCGTCTCGGCTCTCAAAACAAACCCCGGCTCGCCTCGCGGAATCCACGAGTCCGCCACGCCAGTGCGCCTCCAATTTCTCCGCAGTCCGCAGTTCCGCACCCGTACCTCCCCAACCCCCCAGCTCACCACCCCGAGATCTCCCCCGACCGGCCTCGAGATCCCTGCGGCCATGTCGTCGTCGGCAGCCATGGAAGCAATCGACGAGCTCGTCCAGCTCTCCGAGTCCATGCGGCAGGCCGCCTCGCTCCTTGCGGACGATGACCCGTCCGACGAGACCGCCTCGCGCCGCCCCTCCACCTTTCTCAACGCCGTCGCGCTCGGCAACGTCGTAAGTGCTCACCGGCCGCTGCTCGAGCTCGACCCCTCTCGCCTCCCTCGCTTTCCGATCTGACTCAATCCGTTCTGCTCCCGTTCCGTGCAGGGAGCTGGCAAGTCGGCTGTGCTGAACAGCCTCATCGGCCACCCTGTGCTGGTGAGTGCGTCACGCTTAACTGGTTTTCTTCTGCTGTGAGCATTCGCTTACGTGATACTGTGATTGCTGTGGTGTTGCAGCCCACGGGGGAAAACGGCGCGACGCGGGCGCCGATAGTCGTCGACCTGGCGAGGGATCCAGGGCTCAGCAGCAAGTCCATCGTCCTACAGATCGACAGCAAGTCCCAGCAGGTGTCGGCAAGTGAGTGAGATCTCACCTCGCATAGTTAGATCTGGCAATGGGCGCGGTTGGTCGTTTTACTGAGTTTGGTGGCCGTTTTTTTTTTTGTTTTTTTTTGTGTGGTGTGGCCTCCAGGTGCACTCCGGCATTCACTGCAGGATAGGCTTAGCAAAGGGGCATCCAGTGGATCTGGGAGAAGCCGAAGCGATGAGATTTACCTTAAGTTGCGGACAAGTACAGGTTTGTTTTTGGATTGTACTTTTCTCTTGTAATTGGGTAATGTTGCTAATTCATAACAAGCTGGATAATTGGGCATGCTTTAGGGGCAATGTTGCCAAAGATCCAGAACGTTTTCTAACTTTTTCTTCTAGTTGTAGAACATTAACATTAACGTCTTCTACCTTCTGTGTTACATTTAGTGCTGAAACGATATGATGATATGATTCTTAATGAGACGTTGTGATATGCTATTTTTATCGTAGGATAGTGTATTTCTCTGCTGAAATGTAATAACCTTACACTGAATGAGCTTAGTATCTGATAACTATATACATGACATGCATTAGATGCTTCTGTTTACTTTGTTCTGTTTTTTCTGAGGTATTGCATTCACATTGTGGTATCTTTTTTGTCTGCTTGTCCAGCTCCTCCGTTGAAATTGATTGATTTACCTGGCATAGACCAACGAGTTATGGATGATTCAACAGTGAGTACTTTTTTTTCAATGCTTTTGTCATTAGTCATCAACTACTCAGGAAGGTTTGGGCACTCGCTAGAATAATTGATGGTATAATTATTCAATAATGTAATTGGAATAATATTGAATGGAATAGAGGAAGTGATAAACAATAACTGGGGGGAACCAATCCTTTCAAATTATAGAGACTGTTATGTAACCATAGAAAAACTAATGTTTTTCTCCAAGAAACTTTGGTGTTGCTTTAACTCATGTATTTAGCCGATGAGAGAGTGTTGACCAGTAGCTGAAAACACAGCTTAAGCATCAAAATGGCCACCTCCCATTTATGTAATTCATACATTTTTTAAGTGCTGCCCCCTGCTCAACTCATAGTCTAGTTCTGCTACTAATTAAGTGTCCACAAAAGCAGTAATATTTGTTGTTTCCACTTATGTGTCTTTTGTTGTTTGGCTTTTATGGAAACACGTGCTCACACTCGTGCCCAGGGCACACAGCAAGACTTACAATTGTTGGGTCTTCTCGGTTATGTTTTATAATGGCTACTACTTTACTAATTTCAGATCAGTGAATATGCTGGGCACAATGATGCACTATTGATTGTTGTGATACCAGCAATGCAAGCGGCTGATGTTGCATCTTCTCGAGCTCTTAGACTAGCAAAGGACATTGATCCAGATGGTCTGTCACTCTAATTCACTCATGTCCTTCACAACAGCATAGCCACTCTCTCAATACCAATTGATATTTCCTCTTGTTTAACTGTTGTAGGAACTAGAACAATAGGTGTCTTAAGCAAAATCGATCAGGCAGCTGCAGATGCAAAAACCGTTTCTTGTGTTCAGTCCATTTTGTCCAATAAGGGTGCCCCACGAGCAGCAGCTGATATTGAGTGGGTTGCTCTAATTGGGCAGTCTGTCTCAATTGCATCTGCTCAATCAGGATCAGTTGGGTCTGATAATTCACTGGAAACAGCTTGGCGAGCTGAGGCTGAGACCCTTAAATCTATCCTAACTGGTGCACCTCAGAGTAAGCTGGGAAGAATTGCTCTCGTGGATACCATCGCTAAGCAGATACGTAAACGGATGAAAGTTCGTCTGCCAAATTTGTTGACCGGGTATGCATACAATGCTGATCATCCTGTGCTTTACTTTTAAAGGCATTGTAACTCTATGTGACCCAAGATGAACCAAAAGAAAATAAAGGAAAAAGTTCATTGGTTAAGGACATTTAGGTCAATTACTGACCATGATTGTCAAACCGTTGATATATATATGTGAACAAATGTGAAACTGAAAGCACATCCTCTTCTTTGATGTCTACAAATTTCAATGATGGTCTTTGAAATATAAAGAATTCCAAATACACTTCTGTCAAGGGCTGTAATGCCCAAGTGAGCAGGTCCCCGACTACGGAGGTCGTAGTCGTGGTCCGTTGTCGCCGGCTGGGTTATGCCCCCTAGCCGTCCTCGTCGATCAGGCTGGGTTTGCCCTGATCGCCGGCTTTGAGTAGACAGGAAGAAGATAGAATAGAGATGTCAATATTCTTGATTGCTTTCTACCATCCGGTCTCACGGTATATATATGGCCTATGGCCCAACTAATTTACTGAACAAACTCCCCTATTTTAGGAACTAACAGATAATAACAAAATCCTATTTTTCCTCCTAGCCACTGATTGTGTTTGCTCCCTGTACGTCCCTTGCGTGTCGCGCTTCCCGTTCCTGCGCTCGACGTACATCACGAGTCCTGTGGCGCCTTGTGTAGACGCGCCCGAACATGACATCTCCCTCCCCGTCTAGAACCAGCTCGTCCTCGAGCTGGAACTGAGGGAACTTGGCGCGTAGCGGCCCGACGTCCTCCCAGGTGGCTGACGCCGACGAAGCTCCCTTCCACTGGATGAGGGCTTGAGGGACCCCGCGAGCGAGCCGGTAGCGAACAACACGCTCAGGTTCTGGATCGATGGCGCCATGATGCAGTAAGGGAAGTTGTGGCGGCTCGCTAGGCGGCGTGCCCTGGAACTTCTTCAAGAGCCCGACATGAAAGACATTGTGGATGCGGGCACGAGGTGGGAGCTCCAGACGTACTGCAACTTCGTTGATGAGTTCGACGACGCGACACGGCCCGAAGAACCGCGGCTTGAGCTTGCCACTGACCGCTTGTGGAAGGGATGATGCAGCACGTTGTCGTAGACGAAGCAGCGCCCAATCGCCCACCTTATAGTGAATCGGTCGGTGCCCACGGTCATAGTGCCGCTTCTGAAATGTTTGAGCTTGTTCCAGGCGATGGCGCATGTCTGCCAAAAATTCTGCGCGTTCCTCCATATTCTTTGCGACGGCTGGCACCCTGGTGTCTCCCGGCTCGTATGACCGGATGGTCGGCGGATCGCGCCCATAAACCACCCTGAACGGAGTATCTTTCAGCGAAGTTTGATAGGCCGTATTGAACAGATACTCCGCCCACGGCAGCCATCTGAGCCAATCCCGCGGTCTGTCCCCCGTAAGACAACGTAGATACATGAGGATGACGCGGTTGGCCGACTCGGACTGCCCATCAGACTGAGGATGAAATGCTGTTGTCATCCGCAGCTTAGTGCCCATCAAGCGCATGAGTTCTTGCCAGAAAATGGATGTGAAAACCGTGTCACGATCGGAGACCATGGATTGGGGGACACCGTGAAGACGAACAATGTCGTTGAAGAAGGCCTGGGCAACTGATTCAGCTGAATAAGGGTGTGCCAGTGGAATGAAATGACAATATTTGCTGAACCGATCCACCACAGTGAGAATCACTGACTTGCCACGGACCCGGGGAAGAGCCTCCACAAAATCAAGCGCAATATCCGTCCACACTCCATTGGGCACTGGGAGCGGTAGGAGGAGCCCTGCTGGGTGCACATGCTCCGACTTGTAACGTTGACAGACACTGCATTGACGTACTTGCTCTTGCACCAATTGCTTCATTTGAGGAAAATGAAAATCACGTCGGAGCCGGTGGAGGGTACGTTGGACCCCCTCATGACCATCCTCATGGACTGCCCCCAGGATCTCCTGTAATAGCGGGGAGGTAGGAGGAATGTACAGGCGCCCTGCGAATTGCACCATGCCGTCGACGATGGACCAGGGTGCTGCTCGGTCCCCTGAAGTGATCGCGGTATGGAGATCTACGAGGGTCGGATCCTCGAGCTGGGCCTGCCGGAGTTGGTCGATGAAGTCAAACCGTGGAGTGGACATGGCGAGCAGCTCTCCCTCTACTGTGTCACGCCTGGACAAAGCATCCGCGACAGCATTTGTTGCGCCTGGCTTGTATTCAACGGAGAAATCGAAGCCCAGCAGCTTGCCGACCCAATGATGTTGGGGAATGGTGGCTAGGCGCTGGTCCAGCAAATACTTCAAGCTGTAGTGGTCCGTCTTGACGCTGAAGCGGCGGCCCCATAGGTACGGCCGCCAGTGGCGCACCGCCTGCACCAAGCCGATGAGCTCGCGCTCGTAGGCCGCCAATGCTCGGTGCCGGGGCGCCACAGGTCGGCTGAAGAATGCCACGGGATGTCCCTCCTGAATGAGGACGGCACCAAACCCGTGGGACGACGCGTCGCACTCGACGACGAACGGCTTGGCGAAGTCCGGCATGGCAAGCACCGGTGCCGTTGTGACGGCGTCCTTGAGCGCGGTAAAGGCCGAGGCCGCCTTGTCATCCCACGCAAATCCCTCCTTGAGGAGGACAGTAAGTGGCGCCGCGATGATGCCGTAGTTGTGAATGAATTTTCGGTAGTATCCCGCGAGGCCGAGGAAGCCGCGCACTGCGCGCGCCGAGCGAGGGACCGGCCAGTCCTGGATGGCCTGCACCTTGGCGGTATCCATGGCCACGCCCTCCACTGATATGGTGTGTCCCAGGTACGCGACGGAGGAAACTCCGAACGCACACTTAGAACGCTTGACGAAGAGGACGTGCTGGCGCAGCGTGCTGAGGACCGCGCGGAGATGGCGAAGGTGATCCGCCCAAGACTTGCTGTATATGAGGATGTCATCAAAGAAAACAAGTACAAATTGACGAAGGAAAGGCCGCAATACGTCGTTCATGAGTGCTTGAAATGTGGCCGGGGCGTTGCAGAGGCCGAATGGCATGACGAGGAACTCATATAGTCCGTCATGGGTGCGGAATGCCGTCTTATGGATGTCGTCCGGCCGCATGCGCACCTGATGGTACCCGGAACGCAAGTCAAGCTTGGAGAAGAACTTGGCACCATGGAGTTCGTCCAACAGCTCGTCGACGACCGGTATTTGAAAAGCGTCCTTGATCGTGAGCGCGTTGAGAGCGCGGTAGTCCACGCAGAACCGCCACGAACCATCGGCCTTCTTGACGAGGAGGACCGGCGAGGAGAAGGCCGAGTCACTGCGCCGCACAATTCCCTGCTCGATCATGGCGGAACATTGTCTTTCCAACTCGTCCTTGTGAGCAGCTGGATACCGATAGGGCCGGACGGCCACAGGACCAGCGCCCGGCTTGAGCACAATGCGGTGGGTGCGGCCCCGGTCTGGTGGTAGATTGGTCGGCTCGGCGAAGACGTCGGAGAACGATGAGAGCACCCCTTGCAGCAAGGGCTCAGTTGTCTCGGTGACGTGTAGATGCGGCGTGGTTGGTGTCGCGACGCCATGCCAACATATGTCCTGGCCGGCCTGCTTGAATGTCATGGTGCGGGCGGCCATGTTCCACACGATGTCACCCAAGGTGGCCATCCAGTGCGTGCCCAACACCACGTCGTAGCCTGCTAAGGGCATGACGTATAGGTCGACGTTGAAGGCGCGATTGTCGATGAGGACCGCTGCCTGCCGAATGACGCCCGGGCAAGCGATGCGCTCCCCGTTTGCCACCGTGGCCGTGAGACGCGGGTACGGCTCGATGGGTAGGCCTGCGCGCCGTGCGGCCTCTTCTCCAATGAAGTTGTGCGTGGATCCCGTGTCGACGAGTGCGATGAAGTCCGCAGCGCCCACCCGTACACACAGCTGGATGGTGCTGCTAGCCGGTGCACCGACGACCGCGTGTAAAGAGAACACGGGGGCCTCGTCCGTCATTTCCTCCTCAGCAAACTCCACGCCACCGATATAAAATATCCGGCGGCAAACCCGGTTGTGGCCTCGTGTATAAGGCTGATCACAGTTGTAACAGAGCCCAAGTCGACGACGTTCGGCCTGCTCCTCCGTGGACAGGCGTTTGACTTGGCTGCCCACTCCCGGAACAGGTGGCGCAGGGAGCGCGAGTGGCTTCGCAGGGGGCCCCGGGGCCGTGGGCAACGTGATCGCTGGGAACGGCGCCGGACGTTGTGATGGTGTTGGCAGTATAGCACGCGGTGCCGCCTTGGAAGACGCCTGGCTCAGTCGGTCCAACTCGACGAGCTCCAGCTGGCGTGCCAGACTCATGGCCGCTGCCAGAGACGCTGGATTGTGTACCCGCACTTGATGACTGAGAGGCGGAAGCAGGCCACCCGTGTAGAGTTGGACCCTCTGTTCGTCGCTGAGGTGCCTAGCGCGAGGCAATAGAGCTTGGAACCTATTGGAGAATTCCTCGACGGTCCCCGTGCGACGGCACTCGGCGAGCTCGAACAAGGGGGCGGACCGCAGTGGGGGCCCGAACCGTAGATTCAGCATCTCCTTGAAACGCTCCCATGTTGGTGTGCCATGCTCATCCTCCTGGAGTTGCATGTACCATAGTTGTGCAACGTCCTCCAGGTTATAGGAAGCCATCCACACCCGTTCTTCGGCCATGATGCGTTGTTGACGGAAATATGATTCACATTTGTTGATGAAGAGCATTGGATCGGACTTGCCATCGAAGCGGGGAAAGTCCAATTTCTGGAATCGTGGGGGACGATCAGTGTGGGGTTCGCCGAAGGGCGGCCTGCTGTTGTTGGAAGACGTCGTCTGCTGGGCCACCAGATCTGCGATCGCCCTGGTATTGGCCTCGGCAGTGGACTGCAATGACTTCACGATGGCAGCTAAAGCAGCCACGGTGGTTTTGAGTTCATCGGAGTCGCCCATCTCGACGGAGTATGATGCCGCGGAGGAAGTAGGTGAAGACGGCGTGGTGGCTGGTGGTGAGGGTGGCGTGGCGGCTGATGGCAGAATCGGAGAGCGGCGTGAGGAGGAAGCCCTGGATCGTGATACCAGGTTGTCAAGGGCTGTAATGCCCAAGTGAGCAGGTCCCCGACTACGGAGGTCGTAGTCGTGGTCCGTTGTCGCCGGCTGGGTTATGCCCCCTAGCCGTCCTCGTCGATCAGGCTGGGTTTGCCCTGATCGCCGGCTTTGAGTAGACAGGAAGAAGATAGAATAGAGATGTCAATATTCTTGATTGCTTTCTACCATCCGGTCTCACGGTATATATATGGCCTATGGCCCAACTAATTTACTGAACAAACTCCCCTATTTTAGGAACTAACAGATAATAACAAAATCCTATTTTTCCTCCTAGCCACTGATTGTGTTTGCTCCCTGTACGTCCCTTGCGTGTCGCGCTTCCCGTTCCTGCGCTCGACGTACATCACG
Source organism: Zea mays (assembly GCF_902167145.1). NCBI lineage: Eukaryota > Viridiplantae > Streptophyta > Magnoliopsida > Poales > Poaceae > Zea > Zea mays. The sequence goes on along the minus strand of NC_050100.1, from coordinate 213,805,478 downwards.
AGTCCTGTGGCGCCTTGTGTAGACGCGCCCGAACATGACAACTTCATTTATAGAAAGGAGAATGATCGATACCACTCATTTCATTGCTACTAGATTATGTTGATGTAGATTAAACATGTTTGTTTTATATTTGTGCAGTGGTGTTGGCATTTTCGCATCTTAGATGAATATCTAACTGATCTAGGTTAGATTCTCTAGGCCTTTCCCCTTTCTTCTATCAGTCAATAAAAAACCTTTGAAGGCTAAGTTAATTCTCATATGACAAAACATTTTAGAATTGTATGGTTGCAAATGTTCTTGCCTGTACCGACCTTCTGGTTAAATACAAATAAAATCTACATGCGTCAACTCAATGATCCTGCCACATTTTTGTGTTGTAGTTACTGCCACAACACGGTTTTCATTGATTTGGAGAAGGCGTATGATAAAATAACAAGGAATATAATGTGGTGGGCTTTGAGCAAACATAAAGTTCCAATGAAGTATTTTGAGCTCATTAAGGATATGTACAACATTGTTGTGACTAGTGTTCAAACAAGTGACGGAGGCCCAAATTACTTCTGGATTAGAATAGGACTACATCAAGGGTAGCTTTGAGCCCTTGCATTTTTGACATTGGTGATGGATGAGGTCACAAGGGATATACATGTGGATATCCCTTGGTGTATGCTTTTCGTGGATGATGTAGTGCGAGTTGATGAAAGTCGGGATGAAGTAAATAGGAAATTGGAGTTGTGGCAAGAGACTCTAGAGTCCAAAGGTTTTAGACTAAGTAGAACTAAAATCTGAGTATATGAGGTGTGAGTTCGACACTACTACACATGAGAAAGGAGATGTTAGTTTGGAAGGTTAAGTAGTGCCCATGAAGGATACTTTTCGGTATTTAGGATTAATTGTACAAAGAGACATAGATATTGATGAAGATGTTAGCCATAGATCAAAGAAAGGTTGGTGAAGTTGCGCCTTATTTTTTCTATTTTTATACAAGAAGGCTTTGACTCCAAAACTGTGATATACACGATAGGCTAGGGGTAGCACCAATTGAACAAAAGCTTGTCCAACACTGGTTGTGATGGTTTTGACATATTCAATAGAGCTTCTGAGGCACTAGTGCGTAGTGGGATCCTAAGACGACAAAAATAAGCTTGTGAAACATAGACAAATAGTAATGAGAAGAGAGGTAGGGGAAGGACAAAGTTGACATGTGAAAGATGGACTAAAAGAAGACTTGGAAGGATGAAATGTACCCAAAGATTTAGCCTTGAATAGGAGCGCATGAAAAACAACTATCCACATGCCTAAACCTTGATTGTGGCTTGTCTTGGGTTTCAATTCTAGCCAACCCCAACTTGCTTGGAACTAAAAGACTTTGTTGTGCGAAAGGGCCTCTAGCTGAGTTGGCTAGGTGGTCTGAGTAGCACTCCTCAGGCCCTGGGTTCGACTCCCCGTGGGAGCAAATTTCAGTCTGTGGTTTAAAAAATCCCCTCTTCTGTCCCATGACAAAGCACAGGTCTAAGGCTCAGCCCCGGTCGTGGTCGTTCTCACATGGGCTTCGGAGCCATTATGTATGGGTGGGGTAGGGGTTCGGGGTTTTCTCGACCTGTGTGAGAAGGTCTTTGTTGTTCTCTTGTTTTCGATTACTGAATCACAAAACAAGGCAACACAAATGTTAAATGTAAAGGACCTTCGTCCTTCGAAGCATCAGATCCTTTCAGGCTTGATGATTCTCGAACAAAGGTTATGAAGAACAAGTCTTCTTCATTCACAAATATAAGAATGTATTTACAAATGTAACATCATGATAATTATGTATATCATATCGGCTATTAAATAATCATTAAAGTCTGTATCATGTGTTGACAAAGTAATACATGATATATATATATATATATATATATATATATATATATATATATATATATATATATATATATATATATATACCTTCGGCTTGCTCGAAGGTGAAAGCGAGAGTACAATCCCAATCCGTGAACAGTACGGGGGTACTGTTCATCTATTTATATGCAAGGGACGCAACCTAAACAAAAGTACATTTATGACCCTGATATGTACACATTATCTTAATACAAACATCAGGGACTCAAGGGTCTTTTAATCTTTGGCTCGACAACGTGCTTGACCTTCGTAACCGTCTTGGGCCGAAGCTACGTACCTTTGGCATTTTACACACATCTGCTGGAGCTTCGGCATCCAGCCCTTTTGGTTGTAGACGATTTCTTGGTCCTGAGGACCTTCGGCAGAGAAGGAGGCCCCCAACAGTCTTCTTCTTAAAAAATACCCGGTGGCTGTCTTATCCCCCGCAGGTCGAGTTTTTAGAAGGCTTTGTTGTAGTCACGGTACCAACAATGTTAAGAGGAATGCCATGTGAAGAAGTGATGCATCGACAACTTCTACTTGACTACTAAAATGTCAATTTGACAATTGCCCTCAAAAGTATAGTTCAATTTCTATTATTCACTGAGCCAATGAACTATGCAACTTTTATGAATAACCTATTATATCTACCAGCTGAGTTCATATTAGCTTATAATGCTTAAATTGCATACACCCTGCTTCGATTTCAGACTTCAGGGTAAATCCCAGATAGTGCAAGATGAACTTGCAAGGCTAGGAGAACAGATGGTACAAAGTGCTGAAGGAACAAGAGCAGTTGCTCTGGAGCTATGTCGAGAATTTGAAGATAAATTTCTTGCTCACATTACTTCTGGTGAGGTTAGTGATGAGCTCTGTTAGTGGCTTTCTGGTTATATCTAAGATGTTGCCAAATGAAATGAATAACTGATTACTAGATTGCTGTACTGTTTTCACTCAAAGGGGTCCGGTTGGAAAATAGTTGCAAGTTTTGAGGGCAAGTTCCCAGATAGGATCAAACAACTTCCATTGGACAGGCATTTTGATTTGAACAACGTGAAGAGGGTAATTTTCAAAAGCTGTTCTACATTTAATTATAGATTGTGCAATTATTTTTGCCTATAGTGAATGCAATTCTCTTCTTATTATAGATTGTGTTGGAAGCGGATGGCTATCAACCCTATTTGATATCTCCAGAGAAGGGTTTACGTTCCTTAATAAAAGGAGTTCTTGAAATGGCCAAGGAGCCATCACGACTCTGTGTTGAAGAGGTATGTTTTAATTGATAGAATTCACACATACAGTTAAAGCTACCTACTTGTCTAGATCTGTTTTTTCTCTCTGTATTTGGGTGAAATAAGCTTAACAGTTATGATATGTTTTGTACCTTTAGGCTATCACACTTCCACGAATATTTAACGATTTTGTAGTTTCTGACATGCCAACTAATTATTGTGTTTATCAACACACTAGGTACACCGAGTTTTGTTAGACATAGTAAATGCTGCTGCAAATGCTACACCAGGACTAGGAAGATACCCTCCATTCAAGCGGGAGGTATGACTTTGCTCTTTTCCTGTAACCATCTTTTCCCTTCTTTTTTCTACTTGTGTTTAGGATTCATGTTAAGCCTAATATCTGAACATGACATTCCTTTGTTAAGGTCATTGCAATTGCATCTAATGCATTAGATGCTTTCAAAAGTGATGCAAAAAAGATGGTGGTTGCACTTGTTGATATGGAGCGAGCTTTTGTTCCTCCACAACACTTCATCCGATTAGTACAGAGGAGGTCAGTACTCTTTGAACAAATATCTCGCCTATTTTATTAAATATGCTGTAATGCAAGTTTAAGCAAATAATCTGTTTTACCTGATTTATGTCATTATGTATCGTATAAATTTCATATAGCAATCCTTCTCTTTCCTATTCTTGATTTGTTTTGTCATAAAAATCTTGCCAGCACAAAAAACCCTAAGGGCTTGTTTGGGTGCTCTAGTATTTTGACCCCAATACACATGGGTTGAGGGGGATTGGGTGTAAATTAAACTAATTTACACCCCAATCCTCCTCAAACCATGTGTATTGCGGCGAATACTAGAGTATCCAAACATAGCCTAAATAGCATTGTCCGCCTAAATTCTAATAGCCAGAAGGCTTGAGTATTTCACTTCTCTCCATGAAATGATGCGCTAGTAAATTGTATAACTGAAGTTCCATTTCTGTGTCCCTCATTTCATTAATGTCTGCTCACGTACTTCAAATGGATAAATGATTTTCTAACTGGGGCCTTTACAGCATTTGTATGATCATGTGAATGCATCATTCAGTATATACATATGTCTTCGTATGGTTTTGCAGAATGGAAAGACAGCGCCGTGAGGATGAGTTGAAAAATAACAGATCATCTAAGAAAGGACAAGATGCAGAGCTATCCAAGATGAACCGGGTTTGACTTCTGTCTCTTTTCTCAGGACGCACAAATCTGTGTACTAAAAAAGTGACCGCTAGACTCTTCGTATTAGTTTTTTGTGGCTGCTAACATTCTTATTCATTAATTAGGCTTCAAGCCCTCAAACTGGATCCGATGAAGCTGGTGGTAACCTGAAATCAATGAAGGATAAATCCAATAAGCAAGATAATGATACAAAAGAGGGACCAAATTTGCAGGTTGCTGGGCCTGGCGGCGAAATAACTGCAGGTATGAGATAGGGTGGAATAACCACCATGTTTTCTCGTAGCAATTTGGCAGTGTTTTTTCCTATGTACTGTACTAGAACACTTCAGGTTTTCTAAAATTTTGTTGCCTTGTCAATTTTGGTTTATTATAATGAATGAACCATTTTTTTATAAGAATTTAATATATTTGGTTAATTGTTTACTTATTCATAACTCTTATGTAACCTTTTACTACTTGTATAGAATGCTTGCATTCAGATTTATGTGTAATGTGTTACTAGCCATATTTTGTATTATTTGTTTTCCAACTGTGCGAAGCCAGTGAACTTCAATCAGCTTCATTTTTCACCAGGTTACCTTTTGAAGAAAAGTGCAAAAAATAATGAATGGAGTAAAAGGTGGTTTGTTCTAAACGAGAAGAGTGGGAAGGTTAATAAATCTACTTCATGATTTCCTGCAATCGTGATTATTCTTAATGCTATCTTTTGATAATTGTTCTTACATTTTTTGCTGATCTTTATTACCTTTTTTATTTGAGATGGCTTACATGATTTAATATAGTCCTTTTCTCTCGTCCAGCTTGGATACACTAAGAAGCAAGAGGAGAGACATTTTCGAGGTGTCATTGTCCTGGAGGTTCGCTTATATGTCAATCTTACTTATGTTCTGGATAGTACAATCGCTGATTGATAAATGCCCCTTTGGACATTAACATGTTCCCCAGTTTAAACCTTTCACCATCATTTTGTACCAACTATATTTTCCGAAATAGTTTCATGACAAATAGGAAAATTGTTTCTACAACCAGGTTTTCTCGACATGCAGGCTAACTCCAGCAGCCTTATATCATCTCCTATTTCAAACCCCACTCTGTAAACAGTGCAGTTTGCAGTGTAAAACATTGTTTTGCACGACCTGCTGGCCACAACCTTATTAATACAATATCCAGGGCTGTCTTACCCCTGCAGGTCGAGTTTTTTTTAATATGTTGTCTATATTATCAGCAGAAGCTAACTGTTTATTGTAGTTACATATAACTTTGAAAAGGAGGTGGTATACTTCCAGCCACATTAAATGGTTTCTTTCATTTCGGAAAGTTGGAATTCATTTCTGAACTGAGTGATGACATGTACACAGCTGTGGGAAACGTGATACAATCTGTTTCTAATAAAATTATCTGCTGTGTTATTTAGGAATGTAACCTGGAAGAGATAGAGGAGGAAGAGATATCGAAGAGTTCTAAGGATTCGAAGAAGGCAAATGGACAAGAGAAAGGCCCAAGTCTTGTTTTTAAGATTACTAACAGGGTTTCCTACAAAACTGTCTTAAAAGGTTGTTTCATGTATACATTATTTGGGGGGGGGGATCCCTTTTCACTATTTTTTTGTTGCTATAAATGCCTATTTCATGTCTGCAGCTCACAGTGCCGTTATATTGAAGGCTGAGAGTATGGCTGACAAAATTGAATGGATCAAGAAGATAAAAGGTGTTATTCAAAGCAGAGGGGGCTCTGTTAAGGGTCCCACTGAAGATGGTCCTATGAGACAAAGCCGTTCAGATGGATCCCTTGTAAGCTCTGGCCTTGACTTGTCACTTGTGTCTCAGTACATGTATATTTTGGTGGACCTTTTAGCCTTAGCAGAATCGTCACCTTGGCCAATGCAAAGGTCGTTCATCTAGCCTATGTGAACCTTTGCAAGCGCAGTTGAACCTACCTGCTTATGACTGTTGGAATATAAGTGTATTGCCCATCTCTCCCCATCAGCTTAAACTTTTGGGTTGAACTAAAGTTCTCGAGTTTGAATCCTAGTTAGCGCAATTAAATAAAATAATTGTTGCTTAATCCTTTTTCACGTCTGAGATCGGAGGGAGCTACTTCTCCTTATCAGTTTAAGTTTTTGGGTTGAACTGGTTGGTGCATGCAACTCAATAATGACTTTCCGAAGCGCACACGTCAAGTTGGATTGACTAATGTTGGGTGGGTAAAAGAAAATATGTGGGCAAGAGCACAAAGGAAAGGTGTGGTCAAGGGAGTTTAAGTCATTTTGCAGGCCACCTACCAACTGGACAATTGTCATTTCTTGCTATCCACTAAAGAATATCTATTGTTTTTATCTTACCTAAAGGCTAAAGCATGTTTTCATTTAAATGTATCCAAACACAAGATCACTTATTTTACTCTTCATTCTACAACTCTTTTCTGTTTAAGGATACAATGGCTCGGAGGCCTGCTGATCCTGAAGAAGAACTTCGATGGATGTCTCAAGAAGTCCGTGGTTATGTTGAAGCTGTTTTGAACAGTTTGGCTGCAAATGTTCCAAAGGTTTGTACTCGTAGCTTCAGTTGATTCTTTGAACCTTGTGATTTGTGGAGTAACGTTCTTTTGTCTTTTGCATGACCAGGCTATTGTACTTTGCCAAGTGGAGAAATCAAAAGAAGATATGCTAAACAAACTGTACAACTCAATAAGGTTGGTAGTTATTCTATGAAAATAAATAGGGACAGTTATCCTTCTTGAATGAGCTCACACTCCTTTTCCCCTTGGTTCATTGGAAATTGTAATGACCCGCCTTCAAAGTATAAGACACATTTTTGGGATGGGCATAAAGATTAATAAGGGCTTGGAACCAAGAGAAAGAAAATAGATAATTACCATGCTACCCGTATTTAGCTTAGAAACATGAGAGAGAACAATTAGTGAGGTATTAACCATGAATGCAGATGAGAGAATATATTATACAAATGCAAAGCTTGAAAAGCGTCAACAAATTTACATGAATGCCTTGACAAAATTATGTCATATAAAAAGACAAGGCTATACGATCTAGATGGAACTGCACCAAACTAAATAGATTTTTTGTGGTTCCTGGCTATGTGAAGTACTTGTGATCTTGTTAGTTGGGTGCTTTGCATATTACATTCTAAGAAATGCGGAAATTGATAGAAGTGTTGGAATGAATGAAAACCCTAATTGATAGATGAGTTGCAGTATTACAAGTATTAGATAGTCTACTCCTAACGGGCTGGGCTCTAGGCTCATAGCACACACACATAAGTAGTCTAACACCCACACAGTCAAAACTCTAGCCACGACAAATGTTGAGACTGGACCGAAAGTCTGAGAACAATGAGGAGGGAAGACCCTTATTGAAGATGTCGGCAAACTGCGAGCTCATTGGGACGTGATGAACATGAACGTTCGTGACAACAACACGCTCACGAACAAAGTGAAGATCGATCTCAACATGTTTCATGCACTGGTGTTGCAGTAGACAATTGTACTCCTAGAGAGGGGCTGTGAAACTCCAGGAGGAGTTGGCGCAACCAACTCACCTCAGCCACCCTATTAGCGGAAGTCTGGTACTCAGCCTTAGCACTGAAGCGGGAGGCCACATGCTGATGCTTAGAGGACCAAGAGATGGTGTTGTCCCTAAGAAACACCGCATAACCAGAGGTGGATCGGCAGGTGTCCAGGCACCCGACCAACATCGGTGTAGACAACTAAATCAAGTGTGGGGGTCTGGGGGAGCACTGAAGAAGCCTATAGCCTGTAAGTAGAGGGACTCTAACTCTCATCAGAGGATGACACTATGAGTTGGGGCAATTTTCTGTTTATTTCTTCAAACACTACACAATGCCATACCCGTCTAAGGGTCGGGATACATATTTATAGCCCAAGGGGCTGCAACATATGCTTCCTAGAGTTGCGAATATGCTGTCCTACAAACTGCACTAACCACTAGGTGCTGTTGTACTCTAGTCAAAAAGGAAAAACTGCAAACTGCAGCAAGCTGCTGTCCTCCAAAAGCTGAAACTGAAAGGAGATGCTTGCAGGCTGTCCTTGCAGTCAAAAGACTGCTGCTGTGCTGCCTGCCGCAGTCCTTGCTGTCTGCCGCAGTCCTTGCAGTCAAAAGCTGCTGCGTTGCTGCTGTCCTGCAGCAGAGATGCTGTGCGGACTGCGGACTGTCCTCCACACATGACTTATTCCATCATTGGAGATGCTTGCAGGCTGTCCTTGCAGTCAAAAGACTGCTGCTGTGCTGCCTGCCGCAGTCCTTGCTGTCTGCCGCAGTCCTTGCAGTCAAAAGCTGCTGCGTTGCTGCTGTCCTGCAGCAGAGATGCTGTGCGGACTGCGGACTGTCCTCCACACATGACTTATTCCATCATTCTCCCCCTAAGTCTTGTGTGTCGCCTTGTGGGAAAGTTGAGCCATTCCGGACCTGGAGCAAAGCTCAACAAACTTAATCTTCCCAAGGGGCTTGGTGAGCAGGTCTGCAAGCTGATCCTTGGTGTTGATGTAGCGCGCCTTGATGCTCCCTTCTGCCAAGCAGTCTCGGATGAAGTGGTATCTCAGCCGGATGTGCTTGCTCCGTTCATGGAACACGGGGTTCTTGGCCAATGCCAGAGCGGACTGGCTGTCCACCCTGAGTTCCACCGCTCCAGTGTCTCTCCCGAGGAGATCACCGAGCAGTCGAGCCAGCCAGAGCGCCTGAGTCGAAGCAGTGGACGCCGCTATGTACTCGGCCTCGCAGCTGGACATGGCCACCACCTGCTGCTTGACCGACTGCCAGCTAATGAGGCACTTGCCGAGGAAGAAGAGGATCCCGCTTGTGCTCTTGCTAGTGTCGATGTCGCCGGCGTGGTCGCTGTCGCTGTACCCGACAAGGTGTGCCTCCCCAGGGCACCTCGGGTAGTAGAGACCGTGGTCGAGAGTCCCCGCAACATAGCGGATGATCCTCTTCACAGCCTGCTCATGCTCCGTCGTCGGTCGCTGCAAGAACCGACTAACGTAGCCGACGGAGTATGCCAAGTCAGGTCGTGTGTGGACGAGGTAGCGAAGGCTCCCCACAAGACGCCGGTACTGAGTAGCATCCACCTCCTCCGTCGTGCTGTCGCGACTCAGCTTCAGCCTCTCCTCCATCGGAGTGAGAGCTGGGTTGCAGTCGGTGAGCCCAGCCAGCTCAACAATGCGCCTGGCATAGGCGGTCTGGCGAAGTGTGATCCCGGAGTCTCCCTGGTGCACCTCAATCCCCAGGTAGAAGGAGAGATGCCCCAGGTCACTCATTTGGAAGGTGGCCTTCATCTCTTCCTTGAACGCTGCCACCTCTGCATCCTTGGCGCCGGTGATCACCAAGTCGTCGACGTAGACACCCACCAGCAGGGCATTATCTCCATTGCCCCGCCGATAGATGGCCGCCTCGTGCGGGATTGGCATGAAGCCCATCCTCTTGAGCGTGGAATCCAGCTTGGCATTCCACGCCCTTGGTGCCTGTCGCAAGCCGTAGAGAGCCTTGCGCAGGCGCAACACCTTGCCCTCCTTGCCAGGGATCGCAAAACCTGGCGGCTGGTGTACATAGACCTCCTCCTTTAAGTCGCCGTTAAGAAACGCCGACTTGACATCCATGTGATGAACATGCCAGCCCTCCAGGGCTGCCAGCGCAAGGAGGAGTCGCACGGATTCCATCCGTGCTACAGGGGCGAAGGCATCGTTGAAGTCGATCCCCTCCTGCTGCAAGAAACCGCGTGCCACCAAGCGAGCCTTATGCTTGACGATGGCGCCGGCTTCATCCCTCTTCAGTTTGAACACCCACTTAAGGGTGATCGCGCGATGACCATGAGGGAGATCAGCGAGCTCCCAAGTGCGGTTCGTCTCAACCGCGTCCATCTCCGACTGCATCGCGGCACGCCAAGCCGCATGTTGCTCGGCCTCCGCGAAAGACCGAGGCTCACCATCGTCGCATGCAAGATGCAACTCTCCTGCCAGAATGCGAGATGCAGGGCCTGGCACCGACGGGTCGATGAGAAGGCCCTCCACCCTTCGATACCGCAACGGCTCGCCGTCGTAGCACGCGTCGACGCGCTCCTCGTCGCGGGACAGAGGGGTCACGAGCTCCACTGGGTCGTGCTCGACACGAGCTGGTGTCGGAGAGGACGTTCCCGGAGAGGGTATCGTCGGTGCTGGAGTACGTGGTGGCGAAGAGCTCGTTGTAGCAGGAGCTGGAGAGTGTGGCGCTGGAGTCGGTGGAGACTTGGGGGCTGGGGTAGACCTGCTCGGAGAAGAGTTGCCTACTCCCCCAGCTCCCTCAAAGTGGACGTACTCGATGGTGAAGTCGTACGTCGGAGTCGTGCCGTCGTCCACCGCCTTGTCCCACGCCCATCCTCGCCCTTCGTCGAACACTACGTCGCGCGCCGTGCGCACACGCTGTGTTCTTGGGTCAAGGATGCGGTAGGCCTTCGAGCCCTCCGCGTAGCCAATGAACACCCCCGGGGTGCTCCTATCGTCGAGCTTGCTGATGTGGCCAAGCTCCTTGGTGAACGCGAGGCAGCCGAAGACCCGTAGGTGAGAGACCGCCGGCTTGCGCCCATGCCAAGCCTTGTACGGTGTCATCCCGTTGAGAGCCTTGGTGGGCGAGCGGTTGAGGATGTAAACCGCTGTCACCACCGCCTCTCCCCAGAAGACAGCTGGCATTCCTCTCTGCTTGAGGAGAGCCCGAGCCATCCCCACAACCGTCTGGTTGCGCCGCTCGACGACGCCGTTCTGCTGCGGGCTGTACGGCGCGGAGTAGTGACGCTGAACGCCCTCATCCGCGCAGTACGATGCGAACTCAGCCGCCGTGAATTCGCCGCCGTTGTCGGTGCGCAGCACGCGCAGCTTGCGGCCGCACTCCGCCTCCGCAGCGACCTGCACACGCCTGATGGCGTTTGCAGCCTCTCCCTTGCTGCCAAGGATCATCACCCACATGTAGCGGGAGAGATCGTCGACGAGCAGCAAGAAGTAGCGTCGTCCTCCTGGTGTGGCTGGTGTCACCGGGCCACACAAGTCCCCATGCACGAGCTCGAGCCTCTCCTTGGCTCGGAAGCTCGACTGCTGGGGAAAGGGGAGTCGTCTCTGCTTTGTCAACACGCAGACATCGCAGAATTGCTCCACATGGTCAAGGCACGGCAGGCCTCGTACCATCTCCTTGGCGCTGAGCCGCTTCAGGGCTTCGAAGTTAAGGTGCCCGAAGCGCTCGTGCCACTGCCATGCCCCGTCGTCTCGACGAGCAGCAAGGCAGCAAGGTTGTGCCACCTTCACATTGAGGATGTAAAGCCGATTTGCACTCCTGCGTACCTTGGCAAGAAGGCGACGAGAGGGATCCCAGATCCTCATGACTCCGTGCTCGACCTCCACGCGCGAACCGTTCTCATCCAGCTGTCCCAAGCTGATGATAGAGTTCCTCAACGCGGGGATGTAGTAGACTCCGGTGAGCAGCCTGTGCTCACCAGACGCGGCGGTGAAGACGACTGAGCCGGCGCCCTTGATCTCTACGCCGGAGGCGTCCCCAAACTTGACGGAGCCTCGGACGCTAGAGTCAAGCTCGGTGAAGAACTCCCGTCGGCCGATCATGTGATGAGTGGCGCCGGTGTCGAGGCACCATCCTTCGATCATGTCCTTGTTGGAGCCGTCGCCGAGGAAAGCGCGTGCTTTCGACTCATCAAGGTGGAGGAGTGCCGCTGCGGCCGGTGCCGCTGGAGATGGCTCGATGCTTGCATGTGCCAGGAGCAGGGCCTCCTCCTCCGCCTCCGCCTGTGCGACGTTGGCCTGGCCACGTCGTGGCTGCCGACAATCCCTGGCCCAGTGGCCAAGCTTGCCGCAGTTGTGGCAGCCGTCGTCTCGTGCCGGCTTCTTGTTGCCGACGGCGCCGCCTTGGGCACCTCCACGTGCACCACCCTCAGCATGTCCTCGCGCCCCGGCCTGGGCGCCTCCACGCGCCTTGCGTGGCTTGCCGCGTTTGCGGCCTCGTGTCGAGGAGGACTCCCCCTGCTTCTTGTCACCCTGGCAGGCCTCCCACTGCTCCCGAGTGAGATGTAGCTTCCCGCCGATAGTGATAGGCCCAGAGAGAGCCTGTGGTTCGTCGCCGTCGACCACCTTGAGGCGACCAATCGCCTCTTCGATCGTCATCGTGGAGAGGTCTAGCAGAGACTCGATCGAGCGAGCAATCTGCCTGTACTTCTCGGGGATGCAACGGAAGAGCTTCTCAACAGCTCTCTCCTCATCGTAGGTGTCGTCGCCGAACTGCACCATCTTCTGCAACAGAGTGTTGAGGCGGAGAGCAAAGTCATCAACATCCTCACCTGGCTTGAAGGCCAGGTTCTCCCACTCCTTGCGAAGTGCCTGCAGTGTGGTCTTGCGGGCACGATCGCTGCCGATGCGGGTCGCAGCGATGGCGTCCCAGGCCTCCTTGGCAGTCCGCTTCTGGGAAAGCGAAAACTGCATCTCGGGCGGGACTGCAGCAATGAGAGCATCCAGCGCCCGCCGATCCTCGTGGTAGTCGACGTCGTCGTAACGAACTGCTTCCCACATGTGGCGAACCTGGAGCCGTACCCTCATCACCGCGGCCCACTCGACGTAGTTGGTCTTGGTGAGGGTAGGCCACCCACCGCCGGGACCGATGTCCCTGACAATGGCTTGGGCCATGCGACGACCATGGTACCGATCCGGGGAGGGAGAACCGCGCCGCCTGTAGAGGCCGCGATCTCCGTCGACTCGGTCGCCGCCGCCGGGAGCACCGCCGGCGCGTCTACGCCCGTCTGGGCTGCCGCCGCGTGCGCCCCCGCCTGGAGCGCCGTCAGCGTGTCGGCGCCTATCCGGGCTGCCGCCACGCGCGCCCCCATGGGGATGCGCGGCTGCCCACTGTGCCGCCTGCTCTCGCGCTGCTTCCCTCGCCAGCCTGAGCTCGTCGTCGGTGTTGTCGTCGACAGAAGCAGAGCTACCAGCTCTACTGCCGCGCAGAACCTCGAGCTCTGTTGCCGCCGCACGTGCAGCATCCGCCGCCTCCGCTGCTTCTACTTCCGCTCTCGCCGCTGCCAGTTCCGCCGCCGCCAACCGTGCTGCCCTCGCCGCTGTCGCTGCAGCCGCTGCTGCTGCTCGCTCGCGTTCTTGTGCCGCGGCGACCTCGGCCTCCTGCTGGCGCCGCGCACTCGAAGTGGCCGAGCGTAGGGACATGGTGGGCTAGTGAGGGGTCGTTGCGTGTGGAAGAGGCTGTCTCAGACGAAAGGCTGCTCGTCTGAGCAGGGGAGGAAGGAACAGTTGGAGCTCTTGCTACCGACTGAGTGTGGGGAGAGGCACGGGACGGGGATGAGCACGAGATGTTTAGGCTGCAGGATAGTTTGGCTCTGATACCAATTGTAAGTAGAGGGACTCTAACTCTCATCAGAGGATGACACTATGAGTTGGGGCAATTTTCTGTTTATTTCTTCAAACACTACACAATGCCATACCCGTCTAAGGGTCGGGATACATATTTATAGCCCAAGGGGCTGCAGCATATGCTTCCTAGAGTTGCGAATATGCTGTCCTACAAACTGCACTAACCACTAGGTGCTGTTGTACTCTAGTCAAAAAGGAAAAACTGCAAACTGCAGCAAGCTGCTGTCCTCCAAAAGCTGAAACTGAAAGGAGATGCTTGCAGGCTGTCCTTGCAGTCAAAAGACTGCTGCTGTGCTGCCTGCCGCAGTCCTTGCTGTCTGCCGCAGTCCTTGCAGTCAAAAGCTGCTGCGTTGCTGCTGTCCTGCAGCAGAGATGCTGTGCGGACTGCGGACTGTCCTCCACACATGACTTATTCCATCATTGGAGATGCTTGCAGGCTGTCCTTGCAGTCAAAAGACTGCTGCTGTGCTGCCTGCCGCAGTCCTTGCTGTCTGCCGCAGTCCTTGCAGTCAAAAGCTGCTGCGTTGCTGCTGTCCTGCAGCAGAGATGCTGTGCGGACTGCGGACTGTCCTCCACACATGACTTATTCCATCATAGCCGACAATATCTTAAAGGTATCTGATGATCCACTTAACCGCGCCCAGGTGCGGTTCCCAGGGATTGTGCATGTAGGGACAAACCTGTTGGACCCATACGCAATGTCGGGCTTGATGGAGGTGAGATACTGAAGAGCGTTAGCAAGACTTCGGTAGGCAATAGGGTTGCTGACAGAGGTACCATCACCAGAGAGCTTTGCCTGCGTGTCTATTGGGGTAAGTCATGTAGTCTAGCATGTCAGCATGCTCTACGATATCTAGGGTGTACAACCCAAATCCTTCATCGTAAACTCATTGTGTAATGATCCGGTGCAAGAGACTTGAAGAAGAGGCAATGTGCATAATGTCATCAACATACAGGAGGAGGTACACGGTGTCACTGCCACATAAGTAGATGAACATAGAACTGTCTAGCTTCAACAAATCCCAATGAGAGCAACTAAGTGGCAAACCTGCTGTACCGAGCTCTTGGGGCCTGCTTTAGGTCATAGACGAACTTGTTGAGTTTGTAGACCATGGTAGGGTGTGTAGTCCTACAGGGTCAACAAAGCTGACATGCTGGCTGCAATAGACGACCTCTGTTAGAGTCCCATGGAGAAACACTTTCTTGACGTCTAACTGATGAACCATCCAAGAGTGGGAGAGGGTCAGTGAGAGAACGACATGGACGATAGCAAGCTTCACCGCTGGACTGAACGTCTCACAGTCAACTTTACGACGCTGAGTGAAGCCCTGAAGAACCCAGTGAACATGGTACCGGTCCAAAGAATCATTCGCCTTTCGCTTATGTGTTCACACCCACTTGTCAATCACCATATTGCCACCTGGAGGATGGGGCACCAAGTCCTAGGTATGTTGGCAAGGAGGGCTTGATACTCTTCTTCCATAGCGCGACATAAGTGAGGATGAGCGAGGACGCTATGAACGGAAACGGCACGGGGGAGATCGGCGGAGAGGATGTCACAGAGAGGACAAGACGACCAAGAGGTGAAGAACTCCAACGGCCTACCAAGTCACCATTGTGTGGGCGTGTTTAGGGTCCTGGTGAGTGGTGAAGAAGAGGAGGTCGGTGCACTGTTGGATCAACCTAGCAGCGGGGCGGGACACCCGCCTGTGCACGTCGTTGATAGACAATTAGACATGCATAGGGTCAGTGGAGCGGGGAGGGGCCAGGGTCGGCGAGGGCATTGAGGAGGTGACCAGCAGGGTTGTCGTTGGCCCGACAGGATCCGTCAAGGAGGCACACATGTCGATTGGGGACGGCAAGACAACCCTGGGGGGTGCACAAGGGCCATGAGGGCATTGGTGGTGCATGCGGGAGCAACATAGGGAAACCTGCAGGTGGAAAAACAGAGGTGGTTGAGCAGAGGGTGCCATAGGGTCAGTTTGAAGAACAAAGTCTAACTTGACGGTGCAATCGATGGTGGAGCTCGAGGGTGACGAGAATGTGAAGTTCGTCTTGGCGAAAACAACGTGATGGGAGATCAAAAGACGATGAGTGGTAAGATTAAGGCACTGGTACGCCTTGTAATCAGGGGAGTAACCAAGGAAGACACAATGATTAGAGGGAAGAGTGCGGGGCAAGCTTATGGGGAGCGGTGGCAGAAAGATTAGGGTAGCATGCACATGCAGACACAAAGATGGTCGTAGGATGGAGGGGTGCCAAAGAGAGTAAAGTGTGGGGTGTGGGTGCGCTAATCGCCTTGGTAGGGAAGGCGATTAAGTAGGTAGGTGGCGTTGTGGAGGCTCTCAACCTAGTAGCAAGCAAGAACAGAAACCTGGAAGAGCAAGGAGCGCAAGATGTTATTAGTGTGTATCAGACGCTCAACCTTACCATTCTAGGAGGAAGTGTGAGGGCAGGACATCCAGAGCTGTACACCATAGGAGGAGGAGAACGACCGAGAGTTATCGAACTCCTGACCATTGTCACATTGGACGGTCTTAATGGTGTGACCAAACTGAGTGGAAACCCAACCGAAGACCTGCAGGAGAGTCAGAAACGTATCATATTTCAAGCACAGGGAAGCCCACGAATAATGAGAGCAATCATCAAGAACCAATAGGTAGTACTTATAACCCGAAACACTGAGAATAGGAGAGGTCCACAAATCATTGTGTATGAGAAAAAATATGCACATCCTGAGAGGAGCTAGGAAAAGAAAGTCGAACATGACGACCTAGCTGACATGCATCACATAGATGCTCAGAAGTGCCCCTAGTACAAGAGATGATTGAACTACTACACAACTTGGACAACACGTCAGGGCTAGGATGATCAGTCGACGATGCCAATTGCTGGATGTAGTGGTAGTAGTCAGGGTGTGTGGCTGTGGCGAGGACGAGGTCGGTGGTGTAGCGAAAGCGGTAGGTTGAGGAATGGTCGCAGGGTGTATAGGGGTCTAGAGCTATCGCATCTGACGAGGAGGCTATGGGTAGCGAGATCCTTCACAGACAAGTCAAAAGGATGAAACTCATTAGAGCAAGAGTTATTGGTAACTGGCAAACGAATAGATGGCTTTGAATGATATGGCGGGGCGGCAGGAACATTGCGGAGATGAAAGGGCTTGGGAAGGACTGAATCACCTACAAAGGTGATTGGGAGAATATTCCGCTCACAATGATAGAAGAAGGGTGAGATGGAAGAGGTAGGTGGGAAGGGGAGAGTATACCGACATCCGGAGTGGTGTGGTAGGAGGCGCCGAAGTCGGTAACCCAGTTGGTGATGGCGGGAGGGGTTAGGGTCATCGTGCTGAACGAGCTAGTAACATATGGCTGATCTCACCCACCAGGGCATGGGTTCTAGGAGGGAGTTGAGTGTGGTGGTAGAGGCAGGAGCAGTGGCAGAGGTGCCGGTGGCGCAGAGGGGAGTGGGCTGAGAGGATACCCTAGGTCGGGCATCTTTAGGTGAGCCGGCTCACGGCTGGGGCTGGGGTGGGCAGGTGAAGGTCCACCCCAGGCCGGGCCACATGGAGCGTCCCCTGGGCCACCATCCTCATGGCCCACCCCTTTGCCCCTGACGGCCACCAATCTGTACTCCCTAGCAGCGGCAGCTAGGGGAGGAGAGGGGAAGAAGAAATGCTCTGATGCCATGTTGGAGTGAATGAAAACCCTAATTGATAGATGGGCTACCGTATTACAAGTATTACATACAGTCTACCCTTAATGGGCTGGTCTCTAGGCCCATAGTGCACACACACAATTAGTCTAACAAGTAGTGCCTCTATTCATGCTTGAGTTCTGCAAACTGATATGTCATTAACTGTTTCTCACACTTTAACACTTACGTCTTTGGTATTCTTACAATTACAACTTGTATGCATCACATACGTGCAGGCATAGTATATTTCTAGTATTTCTCATGCTGCTTTATCATTTGTTTGCTTCTTTTCACTCACAATGTGCCCTTGTTTGCTTAAGGCTAGTGTTTTTATGCAAATTGAATTGAAATTCAACTTTCAACTGCCTAACTACATATCTTGAACCACATCTGCTAAGTTCAATCTTCAATGTCAATCTTGTTCCATAAACCCCTAATCCCTCTGGATCTGATTGTAGATGAATATTCACTCTTTTGAATATTTGCAAACTTTGTTCCAGAAGTATTCTTCTTGTTGTTTGTTCCAGAAGTCTGTTAAAACTGCAGTCTTCTTTTACTTGTGCACTTCACCTTTTCCTTTTGTTGCACTTCGTGCTCCTGTATGGTGACTGTTGAAAGGTGTTACTAGTATTTTAAAGTACTTAGAAGAAAATGTTTTGTTCCAGTGTTATTTCATCTTAATAATTCATTGCTGAGTCAATTACATTTTCTCACTTCTAGTGCACAAAGCAATGCAAAGATCGAAGAGCTACTCCAAGAGGACCACAATGCTAAACGTAGGCGGGAAAAATACCAAAAACAATCATCCCTCTTGTCAAAGCTCACTCGCCAACTCAGCATTCATGACAATAGAGCAGCTTCATATGGGAACGATAGTTCTGGAGCTGGTAAGTTCTATACTTCAAACAAGAACATTTTTCATTGTAGTCCACAAATGTGTAGTATAATGAGCTAGTAACAGTATGATGCTTAGTTCATAAGTTCACGTGCAGTTTCTAGAACCCCAGCTAACTAGTTAGATACCTAGATCGATATTGCTTGTTGTAAATATGTGGACCAGTTGTACTTTCCATTTATTGTAGTTTTTTTTTTTTTTTGCCTTTTGGGTATTAATTGAGGAGCCTAACCTCGTGTGGACATAAATGTACTTGCAGAGGGTAGCCCCCGGTCTCCTGGCCACTCTGGTGAGGATTGGAAGTCTGCCTTCGACTCAGCAACAAATGGCTCTGTTGACCGGTCCAGTTCACAGCATGAGACAAGGTCAAAAAGTGCTGACAGTCGAGGCCGGCGCCATGAAAACGGGGATGCCAACTCTGGCAGCCGACGCACACCTAACCGGTTGCCACCGGCACCACCAAATGGGGGGAGATACTAAGTATGTTGATTGATCATTACCTGTGACCAATCATCATCATATGCTCTTGCCAGGTTCTCATCCTCTACTGATACTGGTTATTGGTGGAAGAAAACATATGGGACCGGAGAACGGAAAGCTTACTGGAAGATTTGGATGGACGGTGTGTATCAAGAGAACCAAAGTTGTTTATAGAAAATTAGAATCATATAGGTCATTGATGATTGTCATTTCCCGATCGTTTTGGTGTATTTGATCTTTTGGATCCTCATTGCCAGTGGGATTTTGTTGCCACGGATCAGTTAATTTTGGTTTTGTACGCTTCTTCTGTAAGTCTCCCCATCAAACTGGCAAATGTATTCTTTACACACAGTCATGTATCGTTGTTCTTCCCATTCTTTTAGACTGAACCACATGTTCAGTGGTTGTGCCATACTGCTGTATGATTATATTGTACAATTCATTATTGGGCTGGAGTACACACATGCTTGTTGATACGGCCCACATGTTCATATTGGGCTCTATGTGGGTAATGGGGCATCTGAACTGTGGCATAATATTTTGTGTAGCTTCGATTGCGATTCTTCGGACGCAAGAGCAGGTGATCTCGCTTCACTGTTTCCTAGTTTACTATATATATGATTAAGAAAGCTGTATCAAAGGCGGACCAAGATTTGTTGTTTTATGTTGCTGCTCTTAGAGAAAGGACAGCAATCATGTGAAAGCATCATTATTTCCATTCTTTTGAGGTCTAACCATGTGTTTTATGCCTGTGCTTCGTGTTATGCAGCTGGTCTAGTGACCTTATGGTGCCAGATTGGCATTGAAAACTCGGCAGCGCCCGGTTAGCCGAAGATAACGTGCTCTTTGTCAAGCTGGACTGCACGAATGAAGAATCTCCGACGGAAAGGTACAGACAAGAACGACCAATAAGTTAAGAATGCCATTTCTTTCCCTCGTATGTACTGGTAGTGGATTTACATTTGCACATGTCGATGCCTCTACCTTTTCTTTTGTATACAATAACCTGGATCTGTGTAAAATGAAATTCAGAGCCCAACAAAAAATGAACCAAAGAATGGGGAAAATTGTACAGCCCCCCCTCTACATTCCTATCTATTTACACATCGGCCGCTGCAGACGTGACGGGCGCCGGCGCCGGCGCCGGCGTCGGCCCCTGTTCCCGCTCCTGCCGCGCCAACCGGTGCAGCTTGGCGAACATGCCGACCATCGGGGCCGTGTTGTACGTGCAGGCCTCCGTCTGCATGTAGTTCTCCCGGTTGTCCCTGAACCTGTCCCGCCGGTCCGGCCCGCCGACGATGGCGCCGACGAGCACGTTGGGGTTGGAGCTCCGGCGGCCGAACCAGTGGTCGAAGCCCTGCGTGCAGCCGATGAACTCCTTGCTGTGCTTGTACGGCACGATGGACGCGGCGCGGTGGTGCACCCGGCTGGGGTACTTGGGGCCGTAGCCGACGAGGTAGCTGACGCCCCTGGGGTTGGTGCCGAGCACGTAGTCCACCTGCGCCCTGGCGAGCGCGGCCACCTCCCGGGCCGCCACGGTCTCGCCGCCCGCGCACGACACGGTCCGGACGCCGGCCTCGGCCAGGTAGTCGGAGTAGGCGGAGAGCAGGAACGCGGCGCTGGTCACGTACTGCATGTTGTTCCACTGCCGGACGTAGAGCATCCCGCCGGGGCTGCGCTCCACGTTGGCGTCCGCGCCGCCTTCCGTGTTCCGGCCCAGGCACGCGCACACGTAGCGCTCCGCCTTGGCCCTGTACCGCTCCAGCGTGCTCCGGTGGCGCGTCGCGTGCTCCCCTCTCAGCAGCAACTGAAACAAGTACGGACGCACGTGTCAGTGAGTCAGTCCCGCGATCGACTCTTTTAATAATTTGTGTGTGCTGGGTTGCTGGCATTATTGTCACTTATGCCTTACCCTTGCTGCTAGGATCTGGACGCCGGCGTACTTGACGTCCCAGCTGAACTCGTTGATGGCCCAGCCGGTGCCGCCGAAGCTGTCGGCATTGTCGACGACGTAGTCGAGGTAGTCAGCCCTGCCGGTGGCGCGGTGGAGCCACAGGGCGGCCCACAGGAGCTCGTCCTTGTACCCGCTCACGGACGCGTAGTAGCTCTTCACCTCAGCGATGCTGCTGTCGTATTTGCCCCTGTACTTGTCGGCGAACTCGAACAGCTGCAGGGACACCAAAAGAGAGATGGTTCATTCAGGTAACGTGCAGGCTAATTATTCAACGAAAGCTGGTCTCTCTCATAATTGGCATGGGAAAAAGACAGAAGAGAAGGAAAAAAAGACGGTTCCTACTTAAAACCCTAAACTAGACGAAAAGAAAAAAAAACAACAAGGAGTGGTTGAATTAGCAAGCACATGCTGGCTGACGTTTACATTTCTTAGTTTCGAAGCAGTTTATGCGATGGAACTGGCGACCTAATCATGGAAACCGCGAGGCTTTCCACGTCCACCACCAGACGGTAGCTCCCTTTGTGTTTTTTTTTTCTCCGTTCCTTTTTTTCGCGTTAGGTTGCGCGCGCGCCGGCTCCCCGGCGGCCCCACATGGCATCCCCGGCGAACCGACAGAAACCCCTCATCTGAAAAACGTCGTGCTCACAACTTGGCATGTGCCGCGGAGGAAGGAGAGAGGCCTGCCTGACACAACGCAAGTGAAAGGAAGAACACGCCTGCAGGCACGTCTAGCTTGACTACAGCAGCACACGCAGCAGCCTGCAGATAGACAGGTGCTCGATCGCAACAGTCCAAAGTTGGGTACGCCGTACCGGACGCGTACTGCCGCTACTACTAGTCCAGCACATTTCCAGCCCATGTTTTTTTTCCCCGAGTAATAAACTTGCACGAACCATATAGCAACAAACACCGTACCATGACTGCTGTATCTAGTACTACGTACCTGCTGGGCGTGGTGCAGGAGCAGGTGCGCGTAGTGCGGGTTGGAGTCGCGGAAGACGATGGACGCGGCCGCCATGGCCGCCGCGGTCTCGCCGGCGACGTCGGAGCCCGGGTGGTCCCGGTCGACCTTGTACGCCTGCCGCGACGTCGTCATGTCCTCCGGCCGCTGCCAGCAGTAGTGGTCCGTGTCGCCGTCGCCCACCTGCACGAAATCGTACGTCAGCACTTTGCAAATGAATGGGGGTCGACCGATGCGCATGCCATGTGGATGGAACCGCACAACTTTTTTTTCGTACGTTCGATGGGTGGGCCACCTAACCTGGTTGTTGTTATTCGCCAGAGAGAAATATATATACTATAGTTGCGGCGGGTTGGAATGTTTGGGGGAAACGAATGAAGAAACCGGTGACTAATAAACTAGTAGTACTCGTATACAAGCGATAGTTGAATTGGTTTGTAGCTAGCTTCATCATGTTGTGTAACAGCTAGCTTTCGCACGAGGCCAAGTCACAGCGAACTGGTCTCTCTTTCTCTCTCGGCATGGGCATGGGCAGCATGACCAGGTGAGATTTCACGCGGTGTGTGGATGCATGGTGCAAGTACTGTAGTGTTGATGATTACCTCAGCCCACAGCTCATCGGGCCTGGTGTGCGCCTTGACGAAGTAGTCGGTGCCCCACTTGACGGCCTCGAGCGCGTGGCCGAGCTCGCCGGCCGCCGCGACGTCGGCGCCGTACTCGATCAGGCTCCACGACAGCATGGTGACGGTGAACGCCATGGGGAGCCCGAACTTGACGTGATCCCCGGCGTCGTAGTATCCGCCGACCAAGTCCACCTGTTGGCGCGCGCGATCGATCATCACCATCATCACCATCATCATCACGGAGAAGGAAAGAAAAAAAACGACAGCCATCTCGATCGATTCCGTGCACCGGCGCGCGGCGATCGTGGGAAAGCGATGGAATGGAGCCACCGACGTACCCCTTGCTCGAGGCCGTCGGTGAGGCCGGAGTGGTGGCGCCAGGTGACGCGCTGGCTGTGCGGGAGCCGGCCCGAGCGCTGCGCCTCGAAGTAGAGCAGGCTCTTCCGCAGCGCGTCCTCGTAGCTGTGCGCCTTCGCGTCGGCGCCACCGAGGACCAGCAGGAGAAGAAGCGCGACCCCGAGCCGGTGGCGCGGCGTCGCGGCGGCGCTCATTGCACGAGGAGAGTCCCCGCGCGCTGCTGCGCCCGCTCGCATGTGCGGCAGCGGTGGTGGATAGCCTCTCCGTGCCCTGCCTGCCTGCCTGCCTGCTGTGGCCCTGTAAGCTCTTCCTCCCTGCCGGCTGCCGCGCTCCGTGCGTGTGTGCGGGCGCGTGATCGGAGGACTGGCTCACCTCGCCGGCCTCCCTCTCGCCCTCCTCTGTTTACGAGCGGCGCGCGCGGGGATTATATCCTGGCTGGCTGCTGCGACCCCGCCCCGACACAAGCGCACGCACAGGCACAGCGTGTTGAATTGGTTCAGCCCTCCCCGGAGGGGATGCAATAGAATACTACTCGGGACTCGGCAACGGAGGGGTTGGGGGCCGGGCGAGGTGAGGTGTGTTTGGAGGGGGGTGGACTCGTTCGGGCAATTTGGCCTCCCTTGGCCTTTGTCTGCCCGCGCGCAGGCGGTTGGGGACGGAGCCTGACACGTATACTGCTCCTGCTCGGACGCAACGTCAGGCACGCGACAAATCGAAGCCCAGTCATCGGCATTCGGCAGCTTCACGTGCTCCTCTCCTCCACCTCCAGGCTTACGTTTACGCGGTGCCGGTGAGCGATTATCGGAAAATTCATGCGGTCACTTTTCACTGCTTGTGCTCGACCTCGACATGATCCCGTTTTGCTATTGGCGAGCGGCGACCCGATCCCGGCACATCTTGGGAAAAAATTTTTGTACATACCAGATGTAAACGTTATCTTTTACAGTCCCTCACATCTAGCAGTCGGAGCCTCATAAACACAGATCAAAATTTACAAAATAACTCTTTAATAATTTGTTTTTCTTTTATTTATACGGACCAGCAGCTGGTATATATATGAGCAGCTGGTATATATGAGGGGCTGTAAAAAAAATAGTAACATACGGTACGTAAAGAATTTTTTTCCACATCTTGTCGGTAACTGCGAGCATGTCTCGCCAGGATAGTTGCCTACACGCCCTGCCCTGCCGTCTTAAGTCAACCCATCCGCGTGGCGATGGCTGCCTTCCTTTAACAAAAATATGTAACGACACATACAAACATATGCATCGAGTAGACTAAAGGTCTGTTTGGCTACTTTGGTAATGTAAATTATTTGTACACGGTTTTTCTAAGAATCTGGAGAAGCGGATTGCACGGAGAATCAACTAGCGTGAAGAAGTCTAGCATTTGACATTTCTGAAATATCCAAAATGCCCCCCGAACTCATGTGCTCTTGGTTACCTGTATTTGTAACGTAAATTACATATGTAAACTTATTAGAGCTAGCAAAAGCTACCTGGCACCCAGCTCTCAACTTGTGACGATTAGTTCAAACGCTACGACTTCGTTCTCCATTCGCGCGCAGGTCGCAGGGTAGAATATACACCGGCACATGATAGTCAGTCTAGTAGAGTAGACTCGTATACTATATACACTAGCTGTCGCCTGTAGCCGCCTGTAGGTTGGACTCTCCCGGTTTTGCTACACACTGGCGATCGACCTGATCCCGGCACATTTTGTCGGTAACCGCGAGCATGTCTCGCCAGGTAGTTGGCCACACGCACAGCTCGGCAGTCTCATGGTAAAGCCTCGCTCACGTCTTTCTCAGCAGCTTGCCGTGTATATATACGTACGACGGACGACGCAGCTACCTATTTTTCGTGCGTGTACACGAAACTACTCGCCTAGCTAGCTAATATAGCCAGCGACTCCCCCTTTTTTCCCCCATGGACGGACAGTGACTCCCCGGCTGTAACGATTCGGACGGCTCGAGTCGACCCTCCGTCCATCCATTGGATGAACCAGCGACTGCCGCTGAAGAACACGTAACTCCCGCTGCCTGCCTCGCACGACTGGTGGGCAGGCAGGTAGGTAGGCCGGACCAGATGCTTGGTTTATATCTCTTTGGGATTTTGGAAGCTTCTTGCTTGCATCCCCGTCCCCTGCTCGTTGGTATGGTTTGGTATGGTATGGTATGGTACGCGTTACGTTTAGCTTAATTAATCATTGCTCGTCCCGTCCCGTCCCTGGCCAATTAAACGCACATTTTGACCGTGCTTCGTTCGGTGCCCATCTCTCGAGTAAAGCTTTCTCCTCCGTCCCTCTCTGTTCGTGTTCCTGCTATTAATTAGGGGTGCCGTATCATATGTGTCGTTAGGGAGATGCTTCTCCCTCTAGCTAGCTAGCTAGCCCGTCGTGCTGTTGGCACGTCCTCCTTTCATCGCAAACTGTTTTGTGAAGCAACTAAGCAAGGGAGGGAAATCAGGCCTTTTGTGTACGTGATCCAAGCACTTATCCACATAATTGTTCCTTTTTGTGACGATCGACGTTGATGCGTCGCCGGCACGGGTTTTCCGTCGCACTGCCTGCTTAGTTTAGTTGGGGGTCATCTTTTGGCGAGGTAGCTACTACTCGTGGTCATGGAGATTTGTTCGGGGCCTTTTTTTTCATGGCAAGGACATTTGTTTCTATCTTTTTGTAGAGTCTCGACAGGCTTGATTGAACAAATGAACTACCTCTCTCGTTGTTCAAAGTAGCCGTGACGATGACGAGTGATGTTCTCTTCTTTATCGAGTGGTTCCTTAAGAACTTGTGTCTAGACCTATTATATTTGAGTCTCAACTCAATGGATATCTTCCTTACCTCCCACACCTCTCAAATGGCCTATTTGGGGTTCTATTTATTGCCCCAAAGGAGTGAACTAGTTGTTGCAACCGCAACATATCTAACAGTGCACTGTCAAACCGTTCGGTGATGACATCGTTATTGAGCATCGTCCGACGTCTCACAATAACTATTGTGTCGAACTATGTCAGCACCATCCGTTGGGTAGATCCATACCATGCGACGTCTACTCTCGGACTAGTCTGACACTCTATCTTCTTCAATGGAACATTATTGCATACTATGTCAGCACCATCCGTTATGAGTGATTCACCATAATGGAGTGACGAAGAATCAACTTATAAAAATCACTTGATCCATGTGTGTGTGCTCCAACAAAAATTAGTGAAGAGTGCAGACTCTCTAATATCTCGATAAAATATCGTTGTGTTTCTAACCCTTACTTTGATTGTTTACATTTAACCACTTTAATCCTTGCCTTTATATTACTAGAACTATCATGCTAGAATAGGGTTGGAAGCTACAATGCAAAATATGTGTGTGGAATATATAATAATCTTAGGTGTGAAACAGTGGCGAAGCTAGAGTATAATTGAGGAGGGTGCATTTAGCTTTGTGTGTGCATAAGAACTTTTTCTAGTGTTGCATATATGGTGAAATTCTAAGTGAATCTATAGAAGTTGCATTTTGTGGGGGTGCATTTGCATCCACAGCTAGTAACATAGCTAGCTTAGCCCCTGGTACGAAAGGTGGAGAAATTTTAATTGTTGTAAGAAATTTTAAATTAGCCTAATTTAGGCTCTCTTTAGACATCTCTCGGACATGTTGATCCTTTCTAGGCGCATAGAAGGTCAGCTTCAACTATGTACATGCATTTTTGTCATGGTTTGTGAAGTCAAAGCTTGATCTGTGGACTTAGCATGTATTTTTAAAAACTCCGGTGATACTGATGTTCTATCATATAGTAGACTCGGCAAGACATCCCGTGTATCTTATATTCATATAAGATCGATCACATGTTGTAATGAAGACTTGTAACCTAAGTTTCTCGGGCATACATTAATCAACGAAGCTGGCAGTTTGTTTATGTTGTATATATGCAACGATTTTATTAAAATTCTGATTAGCCTTTTTCCTAGCTCAGCGGCAGCGCCACCTACCCATCGTTTTCCCCTTTTCACTACCGGAATCGCGTTCTGTGCCGAGTGTCTAAGACACTCGGCAAATGCTATTTTACACTCGGCAAAGGACTACCGGAATCGCGTTCTGTGCCGAGTGTCTAAGACACTCGGCAAAGGCTATTTTACACTCGACAAAGAACACTCGGTAAAGATTTTATCGGCAAAGGGTTTTTTGTCGAGTGCTTTTTTTCGGACACTCGGCAAATACTTTGCCGAGTGTCAAAAAACACTCGACAAATTAAGAATCGAAAAAATTAAAAAAAACAGCAAAATATTTTTTAAATTCTATGAACAACTCTCCAACCCTACCCTATTACCTTACCCGTTGCCCTATCATTTTTCACTATTATTTTGAATCAAACTTATATATTTTGTAAATGATGAGATTCAAACTCGCAACCTCTCTCTCGCGCATAACCTCCTATACCACTACACTACTACACCAATTATGTTTATATTACGTTTCCATTCCCCATGTACTATAACAAATCAAGAGTAATTTGATTATTTAAGGCACTAAATGAGTTCATTTGAAAATGTGTACAACTATAAAGTTGCATAACTTTTTGAGATCTAAAAGTTTTATTTTAATAGTTTCTACATCCGAGATCGTTTATAAAATTTGAATTTTAAATTTAAAAACTTCACACGAAATTTTCAATGATAAGATGATTTCAAATTAAAAAATTGTCAACTACAAAGTTTCATTACATTTCAAGACCTACAACTTTTATTTTGGTGGTTTTTCCATCCGAGACAGTTTGAAAAATTCAAATTTTAAAATTAAAACATAGTTTTGCATAACAAGATGATTTCAAACTAAAACATTGTCAACTACAAAGTTTCATAACTCTTCAATACCTACAACTTTCATGTTGGTGGTTTTTCCTTTCGAAGTCGTTTTCAAAATTCAAATTTTAATTTTTTTAAATTCAGACGTAGTTTTCGTTGACAATATGACTTCAAATGAAAAAGTTGTCAACTATAAACTTTTATAACTTCTCAAGATCTATAAAGTTTATTTTGGTTGTTTGATAATTTGTTTATCTCAGATGATGGTTCTAACAATATGCACAAATTCTATACGTCTCTCTCGTAGGTTTTATGAACAAATTTATTTTTATTTTGTCATATGAAGAAATGTTCAATATATAAATTGTACATCATGATGAGTTATACAAATTTGTAGTTGAAAACTTTTTCATTTGAATTAATTTACTACTTTAAAATGTGATTTTTAAATTGTCTTTGCCTAGTGTTGGAAAAAAACATTCGGCAAAGAGGTCTTTACCGAGTGTTGTATTTGTGACACTCGGCAAAGAGCTCTTTGCCGAGTGTCAAAAAAAGACACTCGGCAAAGAAACTCTTTGCCGAGTGTCAAAAATAAAACACTCGGCAAAGAGCTTCTTCGCCGAGTGTTTTCTTTTACCGATGGTTTTTTGCGTGGCACTCGGCAAAGAATTTAGCACTCGGCAAAGAGCCAAATTCCGGTAGTGTTTGGATTAAAAAAGGTGCAAAGGAACGACCTTGAACAATTCAGTATTCAATCTGCGGAGCATGATTATATTATTGATTGCAGCAGCAGCAGCTTGACTCCCGATCCACACAACATATCCATGGCTGGGCTGCTGCTGCTGGCATTTCTCTGGCCAGGGACGACGACGACTGCCACCGTTGGGGAGGCGGATGCAAGGTCGCCTGCCGCGTTGTCTGCGACCCGAAGGTCTATGGCATAGCTGTTCTGCCACGAAACCGAAACACGATCGATCTCCTGGTTCGGCACGGCTGTCCTGCCGCCTCTCACTCACTCACTCACTCACGGTGGCCTGACGCTCTGACCATGCCGCCCAGCCGGCTGCTGATGCTGTTTTCGCCACATTAATTAATTGTCAACGTGTTGTCGCCGGACGTACAGGCACCGATCGTCGAAGCGCGCCGGCCGCCGGGGTGTCCGGGCGGCGTGGGGCACACGGAATATTTGTCACCAAGAGTAGGGCGGCATGTGATAAATTAAGTATAATACACTTCATGATAATTCATGTTCTTGTTTCCTAAGAAACCAATTGTTTGTAGCTTTTATTAAATATAAAAACCATTAACATTTGTAGTAAATAGTTAACATTATTATGTAGATCTTTTAATCTATTTTTTATAATAATTTTAGTTACACGTATAAATATATTAGTATTTTTTTTATAAATCTAGTTAGATTTAAGAAACTTTGGTCGACATAAGTATCATATGGATAATTATTTTAAGACAAAAACAGTTATCTTTACAAAAAGTAAATTATGTAAACTGGAGTCAAAATGGGAGGTAGGATGATGGCACTAGCTAGCTAGATAGTTGAGGTTAGGCACTATCTACGACCTAGACTCAGAGGTTGACAACTCCAGAGTCAGACATTATGTTTCCTTGCTCATTTCGAAGTCTTGTATTCTGCCTACTATTTGTTTTTTTTCCCTATGTTACATTAGTGGTTGAATGATGCCCCTGAATGAAGCTTCGTTTTCCTTTTCTCTTGGACAGATTCGCAGCATACGCTGGTCTGGCTCGGTACTATACTAGTATATAAGCTGGACAGATTCACATCACAGCACACGATTTGCCGGGAATGCAAAACAAATGTTACCATGTTGATATGGGCTATTTGATAAATGGACCACCCTTGATTTTGGCCCATTAACAAATTGGTCATGATTCCTTAAAAATGGGCTAGGATGGATGGTGGTGTAAGCATCCATCTCATCATCCATGTGTAAGCATCTACACCATCGTCCACATAATCATTGTTGATCATGTGTCAATTCATCGATGGTTTTTATTTTTCACCACACAGAGACTGGACTTGGGTTGGACTAGCTACGCCTTGTGTTGTACTATGACGGTATGGTACCGTCACAAATTGCTTTGATGATCTATGATGGTTTTTGGAACGCAGGTAAATAATCCTTAACGCTCAATCCGTGATAATATTTAATACCGTCACAGACACCATTTTGTGACGTTTTGTTGTTGTTGTTGATCTATGACAGAAATTTTATATCATAGAAAAGGGGATTCTTATCGTGCTTATATTACAGAGCATAAACCGAGAGAGTCGCCAATGCTATGTATAGGTAGAGTCTCTCTACGTACTGCACCACCACGTCTTGTGTCGGTGAGCATTTTTTTTTTCCAACACATTATTGATAGACTGTTGTGAGTCAAACAACTATCTAACTTAGCTAAATCTGTCCAAATTAGACCGCGTAGCAGATATGCAAATTATACGTCCAGTCTGCTTTGGTTCAATTCATAACGCCACTTGTCAACAAGGGGGTTTGCATTACGAAACGTAAAGGCTAAAAGAAAAGTTGAAGCCTACGTGTAGGGCAGCCGCACGCTCAGTATAAATTTTGTCGTATGATACTACGTGTCTACGTACGGTGATGTCACACGAAACGCTCTGTATATGTGGCCCAATTTCTCACCAAGATACATGTGAAAATCCTCCCGTTTATTTCCTGCTGCCGTTCAGCTAACCGTGAATGTGCTGCTGCCTACTACGGACTTGATCGTGTGCCACACCCTTCGGAGAGATGGAGGATTTTAGTGCATTTTTTCAGCCAATGACGAAAGGCAATGACGCGTCACCCTGCTCTATATATACAAGTCAGAAAAAGGGGTTGACTGATAGGAGCAGTTGTTGTTGTACTTGCACTGTTGCAGCACATAATCTTAAAGCGACGATTGATATTAAAAGAGAAGCCAGCGGGCAGCCAGTATTTCATAAAAATTTGGATCGTACACTAGTACTACAACCTGTTCGTGCGAGCAAAAGGAAGGAAGCACGAGGCCCACCGTGTCCAACCGTCCCTGTCTGTCTCGCTGCCTCCCCGGGCCACCCACCGCATGCAGCCATGTGCAGGCTGCACAGACCACGCCTGGCAGGCTGATGTCCCGCTGACACCAGCATGACGTCCAAAGCCGCGGGCTCCAATCCATTGCCGATCGAGCATAGCATATTAGCATCGGCGTGTCGAATCACATGGCCGCATGCATGGTCCTGGTACTTGCCGCCGTACAAGTAAAGTAAACTATACAGGCAGCAGAATGATGATGAGCTGAACCGAGAATCTGCCGGCGCGGAACCCTCCGAATATTCCCATCTACTCTCCTTGTTGCGGGAGCCTATATATATGGCTATGCCTATGCATGCACCTGACAAGTCTCCGTGTTGCGGTGAAGGGAGAGATTCAGGCAAGAGGCTGCGGACTTTCGCTATTGCTCTATAATCAGTGGGCTAAACATCCCCTAATCATTGTGGTCTTGCATCGCATCGCATGTGGTTGGTGTTTGGTTCGCGGACCGGCGACAATGACAATCTCAACGAATCACACGGCCACAAAGGATTTTTTCCCCCTCCTCCACCCAACCTGAACCGCGCCATAGACAAACAGTTGAGTCCAAAGGTGCCGTCGACCTTTTCTTGAGCAGTTGAGGTGCCTATTATTCTAGTGCTAAAATATGGTGGCCTTTGCATCCGGTCCTCGTTTGGTGCACCGACAGGTGGTTTCTCACAATTTAAAAGAATTTAAAAGAAACAGAAACATGCAAGCTCAGATGCAGTAAACAGAAACAGAAACATGCACAATTTAAAAGAAGAAACATTTGCATATGAAATCATACTTCGATTTTATCCCGGCACACGGCACGGCACGGCACTGTAGACAATAAAGCCGCCATTACACGAGGTGACAAATTGAGTACAACGTCACAGACTCAATCAGGCACGCCTTACGTCCGGAAGGCCCGCACAACGTCACCAGCAGCACAGGAGAAGCACTGCTCATGCAGCAAAAAAAAAGATGGAGCGAGTGCAGAAGATATTTTGAGTGTTCAGTGTTGGTAGTACGTGTTGACCCTTCAAATGTTGCTATTTTAAATAACTGTTAAGGGTTATAGAAAGGTATATATAATAGTCAGGACATAGCAGTCACTTTTAGCTTCTCACGTCCATTCCTAGAAGAGATTGATTAGTATCCATTAGCAAATACCAATACTCAAGTAAGTCCTACAGCCAATTTACCCGTGTTTTCCTTCGCGCTTAGGGCTAGTTTGGGAGCCACAAAACCGAAGGGGATTGGACGGGCTAAAATCCCCTCCTTATTCAATTTTGAATAAGCAGGGAATTTTAGTCCCTCTAATCCCCTCCGGTTTTTGGACTCCCAAACTAGCCCTGAAGGAAACAGTTTCCTGGATAATGTGGATGAGACGAGGCAGGGCAGTTCTGAAACTAGGGGGATTGCAACGAGATGTGGTATTTCCAATGAATTGTCAGAAGACACAACAGCCTATAAACATCAAAGAACAAGAGAGTTACAGGGTGATCTACCTACACTCCTCTGGGCTGCCGCAGCAACTTCATGTCATGTGTGACACGTACCTAACTCACGGCACTTTCATCTTCTTTTTTCATCTAGTCTTGTGAGAGGCCATGTCAGAGGCCCATTGTCAAGGGATATAGAGTCAGCTGGACAGAGGCAAGATGGTGATGCTTCACTTCGATGAATGAGAAGTCAGGTCCATCGTATTTTGAACATCAAACAGCCGAATCCGTCGTTCCCACTACCAATCTGGAGACTGCTTGGTATAGCTGCTCCTCGTCGAAGGGTTTAGATACGTATCCATCCATTCCCGATTTTATGCACTCTTCGTAAGTTGCCTGGATAACATCGGCTGTCATTGCCAGAACAGGCAGATGGTACTCGGCAGTTGTCGAGCCTTCAATCGAAGCCAACTTGTTCTTCCTTTCCTCGTTCGCTTTCAACTCCATTTGCCTTATTTGTCCGGTTGCCTCAAACCTACAAAAGTAACAATCGAGAACTGCTGGTCAGTGGAAACATTTTTTTTATTCAACTAGCAAACAAACTTCAAACAGCAGGATGGAAATGGAAAACGACTTTGTTTATTTCATCCACATACCCGTCCATCTCTGGCATCTGAACATCCATAAAACATGCATCGAAGCGATGCGGGGGTTGAAGTAGACTGATAGCATCCTTGCCGCTTTCAACACAGCTAACATTAGCACCATATTTCTTGAGTGCAGCCGCAGCAACTCTGAGGTTGACTTTATTATCGTCTACGACCAATATATTCTTCCCAACCAGCAAGCTTCGAAGAAACGACGGCCGGTTTTGATTATCTTTTCTTTCGGCTATCTCTACTTTGAGCAGTTGTTGAATAGATGAAGCGATTGTGCTTGCCCTTATAGGCTTACACATCACAATATCAAATATGGATCCATATTTGTCCTTGTCGGCTTCAGAGGTGACCAAAAGAACTACCTTGTGCCCATCCGACAACTGACCGTTCTTCTGCTCGCGTAGATGGTTCAATAACTGAACATCTGTCTCAGGCCTCCAGAAGTCACTCTCAATAAAAAGAATTGATGCTTTTTCCCTACAAGAAAATAAATGGGATGATTTCGAAGGTCATACAAACAAGTATAAGGTGCATATCTGGTGTTTTAATAATGTTTTATGCTATTCTGTATTCTCAAAAACAATTTGCGAATAGCTTATTCGGTACAAGCTGATTAAACAGACAGAATATCTATGATATCTAGTAAATTATAAGTGAGTTCCTTGCTTAGGGTTTTTGTTGAGGCCATGAGTGCATGCAGCTCAACATGGTAACAAGGCCAGGTCTGAGTTTGAATCTTTTGTCACACAATTTAATAAAAGAAATGTTCCCTACTCCCATTCCACATATAAGGGTTGAAGTTGAGGCAGCCTCCACGTGAGGGAAAGTACTGGAATGTGAAGCCTTGCTCAGCCAATTGTATGAACAGCATTTAATAAACTAACTTAAGAACACTCACCTAGAACCGGTTGCTCCATTTTGTCCTGGGAAAGCTTTTACTACTGCATTCATATTGTTCACAACTTGAAGAAGTATTCCCAACCTCTTGAGGTGATATCTTGTAACAGCACTACGTACAGGTCTCCCATCTACCAAGATGGCCTTCATTCCCTTAAAAGCAGTTGGTAGTGCCTCTGTCAAGCTCCTACTTGAATCGACCGAAATATCTTTGTATGAGTGCTTCAGTGTGGCTGAGAAAGTGAACGTGCTTCCAACAGAAGGATGGCTAGTGAAACTTATCTGCCCACCCATAAGTTCAGCTAGACACTTGCTGATGCTTAAACCGATGCCAGTACCGCCATAATTCCTTGAAGTTGAACTGTCAGCCTGCATAAACGGTGTAAAAACACGATCTTGTGCTTGCAGTGGTATCCCGACACCTGTGTCCTCAATACTTATTGCTAGTGTGACATGATTTGAATCACTTTGATTAGAATTTTCGCCCTCAAGATCATCCAAAAGTGACTCCTTATCGGAGAGGAGCAGTTTAAAATATTGCCAACTATTTCGTCTGTCTGCTGCTTCAAACCCACTCAAAGTATTGAAGGCACCATTAGTTGTTGACTCAACTCTACCACCTTTGCCATTCATGGCTCCATGTAGGACCTGATTGGCTTCCACATTTGAGTTTTCAGCCAAACAGACCCGCACAAATACATGACCTCGTTCTGTGAACTGGAACAGACAATAGATATATCAGTGCATTTTTGTGCATGTATTTGATGACAGACTTATCAAATACTTCTAACCAACATCATTTGAAGTTGTAGTGTGAGGATACCAAATACCAAAATTGGCTGCTTACTTTGACTGCATTCCCGACCAAATTTGTCAATATCTGTCGAAACCTCCAAGGATCTCCAATAACAACCTTTGGAACATTGTCACATACAAATACTGCAAGCTGCAGCAAGAAGGAAAAAAATCAGGGAAAGTATCTGCCATAGAGAAGTATAGAAGTATAGTGACAGATTGATTCATGCAGAACTGCATTATTTGTCAGTTGATCAGCCAAAAACTAGAACTAAAAGCAATCAACATCCATTCAAGTGACGGCCCAGGAAACATCATTTCCTACTTTAAGCATTAGCAGTAGCATACCTCAATGCACTTCTCCCGTGACTTTGAAGAAAACAAGGAAACAACATCATCCATGAGAGAACGCAGGTCAAAAGGCACCGCTTCAAGCTCTAACTTTCCAGCCTCGATCTTTGCTCGATCAAGGACATCATTTATCAGTGTAATCAATGCTCTGCCACACATTTGAGCAGTTTGAGCATAATCCTTCTGTGTCATAGTTAGATCTGTTCCTAAAAGCATATCCAGCATTCCTACACCAGAAGGCAGAAATTTTAGATTGCCAGGCCCATGGAACTGAAGATTAAGTAGAATCAAAATAAATGCATAAGTACCAAGGACGCCATTCATAGGTGTTCTGATCTCATGTGACACAGTTGCCAGGAACTGCAAGAGAGATGTAGAGTGTGAATATTGCTTGCATTCAACTGAATATCAGAAGTACAATATATAGACCTCTACCAATGA
The DNA here is from genome assembly GCF_902167145.1 of Zea mays. Lineage (NCBI taxonomy): Eukaryota > Viridiplantae > Streptophyta > Magnoliopsida > Poales > Poaceae > Zea > Zea mays. The sequence continues at coordinate 213,770,314 of NC_050100.1, read as the reverse complement.
TCTTCCTCTACCTGATTTATAGAAACAAGATCAGGGAGGTGATCCAGGAGATCAGGCACATAAAACAACCAGACAATCAACTGAACAAGGAAATAAGACTACCAGCCAAACACCTAAACAGAGAAGGGGCGCCTAAGGTAACCAGCCAATCACCTAAAGAGGGAAGGAGATAAACTCTCTAACACACACACACACACACCCCATAGTCAGAACATCTATAGGACATAAGTAGAAGCCCCTTGGTGAAGATGTCAGAAAATTGGTATGTCATCAGGATTCAGGACATGGAGAACACAAACATCACCAATAGCAACACGCTTGCAGATGAAGTGCAGACCGATCTTGCGTTGATGCTGAGCAGGGTTGGTCGACAAGTATCATAACGGACCAAGGTGATCTTCGTTAGGGGGCATGTCCTCGTAGCAATTGTCGAAGTCAGCAATCCTTGGCCACGCCATTGGTGATGTCTGGTACTCAGCCTCGGCACTAGAGCCGTGGAGTAGGACACTGTTCTACTGCTTGGAGGACTAGAAAACCAGATCATCACCAAGGAACATGGTGTAGCTTGAGGTAGACTTGTGAGTGTCCACACAAACAGCCCAATCAGCATCCACGTAGACAAGAAGAGCAGAGGTCGTCGACAAGCACAAAAGAAGACCATGACTAGGTACCCCTTGCAGCCGCAGGATGGGTTTAACAACAAAGAGGTGAATGTCATGAAGATCATAAATGTGGAGACACCTGCTGGACCGCATAAGAGATAGCGGGCCGATGAAGGTGTGCAATGCACCAACCAAACTATGATCCTGAGTGGGGTCATTGATAGGTGCACCGACTATGGAGGAGACCTTGACATGAGTGTCGAAGGGTGTGCTGCACGATTTGCAGTTGATCATGCCAGCGTGCTCAATCACATCCAAAGTGTATTGTCGTTGTGAAAGAAATGGCACTCAAAACGCTGCTGAACAGCCACACCCAGGAAGTGATGGATGACATCAAGATCATTATGGAGAATTCCTCCTAAAGTGCAGTGATGATGCAACAAAGGAGATCCTAACTAGAGTAGTGAGGACAATATCATCCACCTATAGCAGTAAATGTGTCCTGTCTGTTATGTGGGGATATATGAACAAGGTGTCAAACCTGGCCTTAGTGAATTCCAAAGTGAGCAAGCATGCAGCAAAGCGACTACACCAAGCGCGAGGCACCTGCTTCGGACCATATATATGGACTTGTTGAGATGACAAACGACAAAGCATGTCATGCAAGAAGGCATTCTTGACATCGAGCTGATGAACTAGCCATTACTAAGAGAGTGTAATGAACAAAAATACAAAATAGTATGAACAATCGTAGGCTAGACCGCTAAACTAAAAGTCTCGTCATAATCCATACTAGGGGGCTGTGTGAAGCCATAGAGGACCCAACAAGATTCATATTTATCAAGGGAACCTTCGGCGTGGAACTTGTAGCAGAAAAATGACTTGTCAGAGACGATGTTGGCACCGAAAGGACATGGGACAAGATCCCATGTGTTGTTCGAGAGCAAGTCATCGTTGCCTGCAGAGTGCCTCACACGTCACAAGCTTGCTTCCCGCATGATTCTGTTGACTCAACCGGGAAGCAAGCTTGTGACTTGTGAGGCACGACGGCGAACATGTTTTGGTAGCATGCACAACCAAACACACTGAGGTGGTCGTAGGAGGTACGTGAACCAAACAGGGCAAAGTGGGGGTGCCAAATGTCAGTGTTTTGGTGGCTAGTCGATTGACAAGGTATGTAGCAGTGTGAAGACCTTCACCTAGTATAGCGAGGCAAGGGAGGCTTGAAGGAGCATGGACATATGATGTTATTAATGGAACGAATCATACAGTCGACTTTACTGTTTTGAGAGGGTGTGTAGGAGCACGACATCCTGAGCAGGACACCTTTGGTGAGAAAGGTGTGAGTTGAGGAGTTATCAAACTTGCGGCCATTGTCACATTGAACATTTCGAATGGTGTAGCCGAACTATGTCTTCCCATAAGAGAAAAAAGTGAGCCAAGGCGGGAAACGTCTCAAATTTGACTCAAAGCGGAAATGTCAAAAGGAAGTGCAAGCAATCAAGAGTAACAAGATAATATTTGTAACTAGACACTAGTAATAGGGGAGGTCCACACATCACAATGAATCAAATCAAAATTCTTAAGAGTTAGCAAGGAGAGGAGGTTCCGAAAGGTAATCTAATATGACGCCCAACTTGGCACATGTGACAAAGAGAATCACTAGTATTTTTTCCAATTGATGGTGGAGGTACTAACAAGTTTGGACTGCCTAGGATGCCCGAAACAATGATGCCAAGTGGTGAAGGCAGCTGTTGCAACAAGGGCGCATGACTCCATGGGACAGGACGGTGAGTGTAGAGGCCAAAGGGGTCTAAAACTATTGCAGCTGGCGATCACCCCTAGGATTGAGATCCTTCAGAGAGGCCAAACAAGTCAAATTCAATAGAACAATTATTATCAATGGTGAAGGGTCCTAGGCGGCAGTGTATGTTGTTCCTTTGCGAGAACAGTGGTATGTTGTTCCTTTGCAACAACATCCTAGGCGGCACGTACAAGATCCTTAGCAGCGACGGTGGCCTTGGCAACCTCATCGGCTACACCAACCAAGTCCTAGCAGGTCTTCTATTGTGCGTCCTCGTCCTCTGCACGTTGCGGGGCATCAGCGGCAACGGCAAGGTTTAATGGCATGTGGCATGGTGATGACACGGCGCTAGGAAGGCGATGCAGGCAGCTGAGGCTTGGCGAAAGCGAATTGTCACATGATCACGATGGTCTATTGATACCATCATAATGTGAATATTGTTTGCAGTCAACTGAATACTAGGAGCATAATATATAGATCTTTACCAGTGATCTTCCTCTACCTGATTTATAGAAATCAGATTAGGGAGGTGGTGCGAGAGATCAGGCACATAAGGCAACCAGCCAATCACCTAAACAGGGAATGATATAAACTCTCTAAGGGCTTGTTTGGTTAGGGATGGATTAAAGGGGATTGAAGGGAATTGAATCCCTTGCTAGTCAAAATTAAATAGAAAAGATTTAATCCCCCTCAATCACCTTCGACCCCTAATTCCATATACAACAGAACAAGGCCTGAGACAAACATAGATAAGTCATACATGATTGCATATGCTAGAATGCCTAGCAAAAGAGAGCGCTAAAGTATAGGCCAAACCTGAGATTTTGCAACATCAGCAGCTTCTGCCTGTGTTTTTAGCTCTTCCATCTTTCTGCAATCTTCAGTAACTTTGTCATATCGAGAATATGCAGCAGCAATGCTATACCCTAGAAGCATCCATATGACAAATGTGCCCAAAGGATTGGTGATGGCAGACCACGGCATAGGAAGTTTTTGTCTATACCTGCATGGTTGACAGCGTTAGTGCAAAATAAAAGCAGACAACACAGCTAAGATTTACCGGTAAGGACTACCAACCTGCATCTCATTTCATGCTTCCTAAATGGATCTCCAAAATCCAACATGCTAACATGCAAGAAAGGCACTTGCTCGTCCAAACTTGAAGGTCCATACAAAACCATAGCATCTGAAGCATTTGTGACATCATAGACATTTACCACAATATCCTGATTGCCAGCAAGTTTGCTCAACAAATTCTCCACAAGTGACTCCACATCAAAGGCTCCACCAAGATATCTATTAGTAGGGAACTTGATTAGATTTTACCACAATAGTCAACAGATGCATACTTTTGTACAACACACAACAAATTATTCTCTTTAGAATTAGATAAGCATAGTGCATAATTTTCTATTTTTTATATTTCTTAACATAGTATGAATTAGAACTCAAGATTTGATATATTGGTAGAGGAAATAATGAAGTGCATCTATAAAATTTTCGAGAGTTTTTCATGACCCTTGGTAGTTTGATTGCATGGCAATTGCACGGGAACGTTAATTGCACCGCAGTATTTGCCATTACTAAATGTCTATATCATTAACACATTATGCCTTTTGTTAAAAAGAAACATGTCGTTCCTATAATCACCTGTTACTAAACATGTCGAGGTCATCATAGTGAACCACAAATGTGGTATCATACATGATGACAAGATATTACATGGTCAAATAATCATGCGTGTAATTTTGTTCATATCCACATTTTACTGAAGTATGGATGCTACACACAAGTCTTAAAGGTGAGAATACTATAAATATTTGGTCCAAAAAATAAAACAACGAAGGAAGTGAGTTAGAACATCTCACCCAATAGTTGCTTCCACACGTTGCTCAACTGATGCATCAGCAGGGAGATCAGGGCGGTACACAGCAAACGTGAGAACTACTCCCAAGTGGTTTGATCCAAGCAACCGGAATGGGTTTGTTAACACAGCTTTGCCAGTAGTCCTGGCCCGGAAAATGTTTTCTCGGTCCTCCTATATTGGAAATAAATAGATAGATTTCACTAAAGAGGCATCAAAGCGCGAGAAACACCCCCCCAATGGATACAAAGAACAATCAAACAGAAGTAACTGTACCTCCCCAGACATCATGTCAATGCGTGCAAGGTAGGAAACCGTATCCTGAGAGAAAATCACTGGGGCGTATTCAACCTGCGGAGGTGCAGGCTCCCGCTGCATCGTATTCATAACCCATCCCTGCTGGCTTTCAAACATTTCCCTCTCATGATGGAATACACGCTGTGCGAATGCCACCCCATTGAGCAGTGGTCGCTCAAATGATGTCCTTGCCGTGTATTTTGCAAAGGTGTCCTGTAGTGGACAATGTTTATTAATCCAGAATAAAAAAAACAGTGAGCAGCAATGTACTATAAATTGCAAGAACCAGCAGAAGAAATTTTGTTGATTTACCAAAAGTAATGATGCAATGAACCTGATTGGTCATTGTATCATCACTTTAGTATGCAAAAAAAATGAACATGTCTTCAAATACCATGGGCCTTCGGCACTGTGAGCCTAAACTAAACTATTGGTAAATCAACAAAAAGGGGAAGAGAAACGAACTGTAAATGCAGTAAAGGACGGCTTCGACGATTAATAATCTAAGCTAAAGAAAAAAGAAAGGCAGAGAGCAGCTTGCAACATTATTAATCTCTGCGACAGTGACCTTTCTAAGAATAAACTAAGGGATCAAAAGGTTGCCAAAAGAGCGCCCCCAATGGTTGTCAAAGTGACCTCCAGATGGTGTTTGCAACGAACACACTAACCACTCTATGAACAAACAATGTGGCACCAACCCAGTAGTTCAGTTCCGTGACGTCTTTAAACCCTAAAAAATCCCCGCCTTCCCCACCGCAGGAATGGGCATTTTTTTCTTTCCACAAGACAATGGACAGCACCTGTCCCAGGCTCCCAGCCAACCACAGCAATCATGTCCAGCTAGACGACTAGCGCCGCAACGACTGTGAGCTTCAACAAACCAGAACGCATCTTCATCTCTCTCTCCTCTTTTCCTTTTTTTTTGTTTGCTCCTTAAAGAAAAGACAGAGACAACCGGGAGAACAACGTGCAGGATCTCGGGGGTCCGTCCGCCATTGCTGAACCAACTGTCAATTGATGCCGCGGCATTGCAACATACAAGAGCAATGGCGGAGAAGAGGGTGGGGGCGAATGGTTACGAACCTGGTCGATGGCTGGAGGGGACTTCTCGAAGTTGAAGGTGGAGATGAGAATGGCGATGGCGTGGACGTGGTTGACGGTGACCCCGAACTGCTCCTGCAGCATCCTGGCCCTCTCCTCGCACATGCTGACGAGGCGCTCCTCGGCGCGGTCCATGCTGTCCCGGCGCAGGGTCCAGTGCATCACCGCGGAGCAGACCACCGCGGTTAGCACCCACCCGGCCGCTGCCAGCCCCCTCCACCACCTCTTCGTCCTCGCCGCGCGGTACTTGCCCCCCATCCCTGCCTGTGCGGCCCAAATCTACTGCCGCTCCTCCTCCTCTTTCTCTTCCTCCTTATTCCCCCGCCCGGTGCCCACCATATGTTTGCCGCCCACCCAGAACTTGAGGGCCCCGGGACCCCTATCACTAGCAGCAAGGCAGCACTAGCAACAGCGAGACTGTGAAGGAAGCCTGGAGGTGGAGGGGGAGCGGGGCGGAGCCAGGCGTGGTGCAGAGCTTCTCAAAAGAGGCGAAGCTTTCGCAAGTCCCCAGCGGCGACAGCTGCCTTAAAATAGTTACGCCTACGACTAGCTGCTCGCGGGCATTAATAACTAATCCGGCTACGGTACCCGAGCACTCCGCCCAGCTTTCCCTTTATTGCCTCCACTCCGCGGCCGCAACACGTCGATCCACTCCCACTCCGCCAGCGCCCAGTAGGCACCAGGGGGGGCGAGGCCGCCCGACGGGGAGGAGGAGGAATCCGCACTTTTGGCGGCGGCAGCAGATATTCGAGACAGGCGACGGGCGTCGCGCGCCCGCGATTAAAACAACGCGCCTCCCGTAACAGTGGAGTGGTGCCCGCTAATCAAGGCTAATCACCCGCTAGTAGTGGGCCATGGCCTACGCTAAAGCAAGCGCGCGCTCCTACAGCGGCGCGGGGGCGGTGGGCGGTGGGCGGCGAGCGCGGCCAATGCCAGTGGCCGTGGCGGTGAGAGAAGGCAGAAGGGGGCACGGGACGGGACGGAGGGAGGGAGGAGGAAAGCGAAGGCGTTCCATGTGCGCGCCGTGAGCGGGGAATTGCCGCATCTGCCCCCGCACGTTGCGTGTTTCGTTGTTTTTTTCTGTTGCGGTGGGCCGCGGCCAGACACCGGCAGGAAGCAGAGATGGAACGGGACGCGTCAGAAGGGTAGTCCGGGGAATAGTAGAGACGATGACGCACGCACGAGTACAGCGGCAGGGCAGCATCTGGTCTGGACTGGAGCGGCGCGCTGCTCCGTCCTCCGTGGACCCGGCGCATGGGCCCGCCTCTGCGCCCTGCGGTTGCCAGCGCAGAGTCCATGTCAGCCGCCGAAGAGAAACCTCGGTCAAACCCGTCTCTCTTGAAGACCCGGCCAGGCCAGCCACCACCATCGTCATCTATGAGCAGGATCTAGGATGCCAGTCTGATGGCATCCCACCCAGAGATCATGTAGTGTAATAATGATAAGAAAGACTGGATTCTTCTCTAAAATAAAGGCACCTAATGGTAGTAGTGGTAGTAATTAGTTCAATTCCGTATTCCGACATGGAGAAATCCTCACGTGTTTTCTTCTTCTCTAAAAACAAAATAAATGCAGAATGAGGAATTCAACTCCCAACCAGAAAATAACAAGGATGTCCTTACTAAATCACGCGGAAATAGCGACACACTCCGGTTACCAGTGGAGCAAACGGAGCAGTAGCAATTGCCCGACCCAGTACTCCCTAGTCCCTAGAACGGACACGAAAACGATTCTGGATTTCACGCAGCTGGTACCGTGCTCCTCCTCCATGCTCCGGCTGCGATATGGAAAACAAGCCAACAATGGCTGGTCGGCTGGCTGCGGCGCTAGGCGCGGCAGAATTCTGCTGTCGCCAATGGCCAAGTAACTGCTGCTGCTACCACGCGTGGCATCATTGCACGCCGCTGCTTGTACTAGCACTGTGCTTCAGTAAGCGAAACGTACGCGACGTCGCAAATGAAACGGACCCTGCTCCTCCTCCGGGAGTCAACCGCGCGCGTGCTGCTTTCAGCACACCTTCGTAGTATCTAGTCCACGGGCACGAACTCATCCCCATGCTTTATTTGCTCGGCCACACTGATTATGCAATTGCCTCCCTTTCGAAATCATATATATTTTCTATGTCCTAAATTAGTATTCATTTTAGCACTTAATTTTTATGTCTATACTTAAACCAGTAGTAATAAATCTAGATACAGATCTAAAACACAAACATTAATTATTGTTTCGTTTTAAGACAGAGGGAGCATAAGTTATTCTTTTTCGTAGGACATAACTTTTTAAAAAGAAAATAGTAGATTATGAGTCTCTAATCACATGTTTTTTTAAAAAAAAAAGGCAAGCACTTTATCCAGTCATTCAAGATAGGAAAACAAACTTTGACAGATGAGCTAAAGCGGCAAGGAACGACGACTCTCCACCGGCTATAGGAGGGCGATGACTAGAGATGGCAATGGGTAAAAACCCGTTGGATATTAGTTTATTAAACTTATACCCGTAAAAAAAATACACCCGCTAAAAACCTATATCCATAACGGGTATAAAATTTTGCCCAAACCCATAGCCATGCGGGTTTCGGGTACCCAACGGGTTTCCTATACCTACTAACATCAACATAAAAAATAATTTATCATGTAAATGATATTCAATACATTAATAAGCTAGCATAAAAGAACAAGTGATAACTAATTTTAGCTTAAAATTTATTACATGAAGTTTATTTCAATTAGAACATATTCAATTAATAATATTATGAGACATATTTATAAGGAATGTTGATTTTAAGGCGGGTTTTAAAAACTCGTGGGTTTGTGAGTATGGGTAGTGGAAGAATAAACTCATGCGCACGTACTCGTTGGGTTTCCATTTAAACCCATTAACAAACTCATAGGTACAGAAATTGACCTAAACACATACTTTAATAGAGCAAAAACTACCGGATTTCGGGTAGCGGATACCCATCGACATCTCTGACGATGACCCTCCACGACACGCAAGCAAAAACCATACAGTTAGGCCACATCCACTCACGCGCGCGAGTCCTACCCTAGATAACAGTTTAGAAAGGCACGTCTCTACGGGGGTGAAAACAGTTTTCTTTGTCATTGCATCAAAATATGGCTATGCATGCTAATTGTTAGAAGATGTGATGGTTTCTTTTATTCCAAATAATGATGTACATGATGGAAATTGCAATGACGTTAAACGGATCGTCACGGCTCTTTAGGTAGTAGAACGACTTTACATTTAAGACGGGGGAATAGTTATTAATTCGTGTTTGGTTGCAATAATATACTCCATTAATATTGGGACCTTTAGATTATAGCAAATTGTGGAAGCTAGCTTCTAGTAGTCCATACAGATTCAACTTGCAGTCGACTTGTATATAATCCAGAAGCCTCCGAAATCCAAATCTGCACAATCCAGCAAGCTAACAAACTCAGTTTTTGGATCTAAATTAACCAACATGCCTCTCTTTTTTTAGCCTACCACACCATAGCAATCTCTTTATACGAGGGTATCATAGTAGCTTTGTTGTACAAAACATGCTGACTATTACAGTTTAATATCCAAACAAACGCTTTCTCAGCTTAGCTTAGCCTGCTTTTAAAAACTAGCTTCCGCAATTCTCCATGAGTATCCGAGCACAGTCTAGACATATGTTTGAAACAAATAATGTAAGCGATGCATTGTCCTGCAACGTATTATACGCTAATTAATATATAGCGGCCAAATACGAGTTGAAGATAGAATACAACACGATGGCATTCATGGACTCATGGTATCTGACTATCTGGGCCGTTTACAACTCTACTACAGATATTGTGTCTTGGTCATTTACAGCTCTATTAGAGATAGACTACTTGTTACACCAAGACTGACTCATATTCAGCCAGGTTACTCCTAACACCTCCCCTGAACCACAACTAAATTAACCAATATGATGATGTCCTGTTTAGATTGGCAGTATATCGGACATGTGCCGCCAAACACGGATCAGTCATATTTAATACCATTTTATCTGGTGTGAACTGAACATGGCTCCTAGAGAGCTACGAAGGCAACTATTTGGGGCTATTCAATCACTGGACGTATCTGATATAGCACTTGAGAAAGCGCGTGAGACAATATGTGCATTCACGGGATATGTTTGGTGTGGCACCATGCACCAAATAGGATACTTTAGAGAGGTATACAAACTATACACTTGAGTAGTCGTGTCTGATGAGATACCGGTCAAAGCACGCAATACCACTGCATATCGCGATTTATTAGCGACCATATCCGTGATAGGCGAAAGACATCATTGACTTAGCAAGACAGTCCGAAGAACAGGACGATATGGATCGATGGCTCGCAGCCGACGGTAAAAATCTTAAACAAATCGGGTGACGTGACGAAAACTCCAACTAGGGATGGATATCGAGCCAGCTCGGCTCGGCTCGACCGAGCTCGAGCTGGCTCGTTAAGGAAACGAGCTGGCTCGACTCGACTCGTTAAGGAACCGAGCCAGAGAACCAGCTCGGCTCGGCTCGTTTGTGAGCTCGAGCTGGCTCGTTTAGCTCGCGAGCCACAACAAAAATAGTATACATGTATATATACAACAATATAATCAATTGCTAGTTAATTTTATACTAATTTAACACTAGAAAACACTAACAATACTCATAATTTTATATATCACATCATTTAAACACTAAACTAACATAGTTAGTCATTTATTAATTCATCCAATACAAGTATATGCTTTGTTTTACAGATAAATGCTAGCTCATTCGAGCTAACGAGCTGGCTCGAGCTCGTGTCGAGCTAGCTCGTTAACGAACCGAGCTGAGGTGTTAGCTCAGCTCGTGATAAAATTGAAACGAGCCGAGTCGAGCCGAGCCGAGCTGACTACGAGTCGAGCGAGCTCACAAGCCATGAGTATTTTGTCCAGCCCTAAATCCAACACGTTCTATTCTCCCTCTCGACGCAAAGTGTTACTACACTACAGTGCTAAGTACATGTACTATACTCGAAATACTCCAAGAATCTCCGGGCTCTTTTCATAGAGCATTACCCTTTTGTCGAGCAGATGCAGATGCCAGCCAGCTCGCTCCTTTCGTGTCTTCCTTTTTTTTTTGCCCCCCATAACCTCCATTTGATTTCAGTTTCTCCCATGGCCATAGGCCATGGCACCTGCGCCCCGCTTTTGCATCTTGGACGCGAACAGTGCGACCTGCTAAAAGATGCGCAGGCGCAGGGAGGAGGAGGAGGCCGGAGGCGGAGAGAGGGGGTCATGATTAAAAAAGGGCCCAGCATCGTGCCCCTGGCCCCTGGGTATGACCCGCCAGTCGCCACCGGCGCAAAAGCTTCTCAGCCGTTCAGGCAGGCCACGTCTGTACGGCGTCGGCGCCCCAGCAGCCAGAGCTGAAGCCAGCGCTCAGAAACGAGGCCCAGAGCCGAGCGCCGGAGCCCGGAGCCTCTGCCCACTGCTTTGCTGGCTGCTGCCATCTGGACAGGCCATCAGAAGGCTTCCATGTACGTGAAAGGCATGCCATCTAGTCATGTACTACTACGGTACCTACTCTGTATGACTACAAATACAGTATTGTTTTATTCTCGTTTTCTTTTCTTCCTCCATGTTGCTAATAATATAGGCACTAGGGGTAGCAGGAGTACTAGCATTTACGAGAAGCTTCGGAAGTAGTAGTACGTAGTAGCAGTACTCTCACTCGGACAGTGTTATGGACATCATCATTGACCGTACCCGACGCGGAGCAAGGAAGGAGAATTCATAAAACAGCAATGATGTTTAAGACGAAATAAATTAATTCGAAAAACAACACTTTATCTATAGATAGGGATAATTTGGTCCATTTTCTTGTGAGCTGAGAAAAAAAATATAGATGTAGTGTTGTTTTCTAAATTTATTTGATAAAACTGGTGATGTTCTTTGAATTGATTGAAAATGAGTGCTATTTTCTAAACAATGTCTCAAATTAGTGCTGTTTTTTTAGATTCACACGGAGCAGGAAGGCCACACGCTGTAGACCGTGTAGATACTACAGTGGTAGCACTGGTCGCGCACGAGTAGTTGGGCGTGCAGCGTTATTTGACTTATTTCGCACCTCAACACATCTGCATCACTGACGCTCTCGGAACGTACGAGCGCGCGGGCTAGGCCAGTCCGTCACTCGCCCGTTGCCCTTGCCCCGGCCGCCGGCCATTATTTATTATCACACAAGCGAACAGACGCCGTCCGGGCGCCCGTACGGCGGCGCCAGCATGCACGTACTGTGTGGGCGTGAAGGTGTGGCTCGCCGCGGTCAGTGTCCAGTGTCCACGTTCGGAGCGATACGTGAGATTACCCGGTCGGGCGGTGGCGGGTCACGGTCACGCAACGCAAGCCTGCGCTGTGGCTGCATGCATTGACTCCGCTCTAGCGCACAGTGGCCTATACTAGTACTACTACTCTACGACCCACCGGACGGACGGACGGACGGCAGGGCGCAGAGGCATCAGGCAGCCTGCCTGCGCCCATCCATCAGGAGTTCAGACGTCGCATCGCTTCGCTGCTGAAGGCTTCCCAGTCCCAGTGGACCGAGGAGGCATTCCAGGGTACCTCACCTGGGCTGCTCAGTCAGACCAGGCCCGTACAATTTTTTCTGTTTCATTGGGCCTTGGCCGATGGGCTATCGATTAGAGGACCAGGTCCAGGTTGCTATTTAGCCCAATTTCTTCCGGCTTCTCTTTCCCAAGAGTCGGGCGACAGGTACGGCTGGTACCGGACGAGGCGAAGCCCGAAGGAGGTCGCCTGAAAAAGTCACTCGAGTGGATTTCACACCTAAATTTAGACTGATTTGTCACAAATGACCGATTACATTAACTGTGTCTAACATCGAGTCGTAGTGGAACAGTCAGCCATCGTCCCACTCATGAAATATGGGTCCCTAGGTGCCTAGGCCTGTGGTCCACTTATGACCTATAAAGCCTAGGCCTTGATGGGTTGGCCATCTATAGGAGCCGAAACACGACGAGCCACGCCGAGACCCAAGCTACGGAGGCCAGGAGTCAGCGTGGCACAGAGATAGTAATGATGACGTTGGAGCTCGTCGTCGCCCACGCGCCACCAGTCTTACAGAGCACAACGAGATAAGCTCAGACGACCGGGTACATGCCGACAAGCATGACTTTACCAAGATAGAACGCTTTGTTTTACCACAACACAATAGCTCCTTCCTTGAAAAGCTATCAGTAACCGACTCCCACCTTAGCCTATAAAAGGGGAGGGTCGACCGAGGACATACAAAGACCAACACCCGAACATAGAGCACGCGGAGAACTGCGGAGACCAACACCCGAACATAGAGCGCGCGGAGAATTGCGGAGACCGGAGCTAAGGAGCACACCGCGACGACGCCCAAGGCTTAGCTAGGTCGAGAGCACCAATTTTGTAGTTCTTAGGTCTCATTGCGCATAAGAGACTTGGAAGCCTTCCCCTCTCTCGTCCGATTATAACCCCTAACATAGCATTGAGCAACAAAGGTGTCGATAGCACAAGCCACCGAAAACTGGATGTATGGACGTTCTGCCTGAATCAGTAAACCTCCTTGCCCACCGAGGACACCATTTGGACCCCTAGAACACCCACAATCAAATTTAAGCTGGTTCGAAACACTTACACACCGATTTTGATTATCTTAATCTTTTTTGAAAAGAACATTAAAAGCTCTACCTTTTAGATATGAAGTTACACAAAATTTTATATACAAAATAGAAGGGTTATAGGCAGAAGAATGAAGATATTTTTTTATATTTATGAAGTTAATTTGGAGACATAAATGAAAAGCATGCTCTGAAATTGTGGCTCCTGAAGGCTGAATATTAGGTTATAAATTTGATACTACAGTTTTTTTTTACTTTTGAAATATTATATTTTGTAACGGGATAGAAATGGAGTGAATTCCTCACGCCTCAAAACCCAAATGCACACAACAATATATCTAACTTATTCTTGCAATCATGAAACCCTCGAACCAAATACAACTCACGATTATTCTCAACATCCATCAGTGGAAATCCGAAGTGGGATGACTGAAACAGTGAAATGTCACTCCACTCCATCCAAAACAAACAAAAACAGTGAATTCAGAGACGCAGCCCGAAAACTAAAATAAAGCACACGAAGCGTAAAAAACAAAAAAAAAGAAGAAGAGAAAACATTCGCAATCGCTACCCGTGGTGTACTGGTGTGTATAATTCAAACTTCCTTTCAATTCAACGGTCAACATTCAAACCCCGATCCCAACGAACGACGGACAACCTAGCCAGTCCACAGTCCACACTCGCGGGTTTTTTCCCCTTCCCCGTCCGCGCCCTAAGAAACTGCACAGGCCGTCAGGCCCACAACGCACGCTCACATGCAGCAGTCTACTTCTATTTTCCATTCAACGCCGGCGAACGCAAGGCCAAAAGCCCAAAACCTATATATTCCATGTACTACTGATTCACAACGCCGGCGACGCCCACCCAGCCCCGCAGCCGCAGTCGCAGTCCAGGCCAGCACCACCCGTCAGCTTGCGGACTCCACGCACCGTACATGCAGCACAACAGTTCAGCCGCACAACAAACCGAGGTCCGAGGGACATCGTCAATATTAGCGCGCGGCGCGGGGATGGTTACGCCGGCGGTGTCCCGCTACCGGCTTCGCCCGCGGTTGGTGCGTGTGGCGGTGTCAGAGATCCCGCTCGCCACGAGGCGGACGAGGCAGCAGCCCGTGGCCGCGACGGAGCCGGCGATTCCGAGCAACTTCCTGTGCCCGATCTCGCTGGAGATGATGAAGGACCCCGTGACGGCGCTGACGGGAATCACGTACGACCGGGACAGCGTGGAGGGGTGGCTGCAGCGCGGCCACTCCACGTGCCCCGTCACCGCGCGCCCGCTGCGCGCGGAGGACCTGATCCCAAACCACGCCACGCGGCGGATGATCCAGGACTGGTGCGTCGCCAACCGCGCCCTCGGGGTGGAGCGCGTGCCGACGCCCCGCGTCCCGCTCTCCGCCGCCGACGCGGCCGAGCTCCTGGCGGCGGTGTCCGCCGCCGCGCGGCGAGGGGACGCGATGGTGTGCCGCCAGCTGGCGGCCAAGGCCAGGGCGCTAGGGAAGGAGAGCGACCGCAACCGCCGGTGCCTCGCGGCGGGGGGAGCCGCCCGCGCGCTCTCCTCGGCGTTCCTTCGGCTCGTTGACCAGCCGGCGTCGTTCGGCGGCGCGCTGGGCGAGATCCTGGCCACGCTGGTCGTGTTCTTCCCGCTCGACGAGGAGTGCAGGAGCCACATTGCCTCCCCGGCGTCGCTGGACGCCATCGTCTCGATCCTGTCCCACGACGGCGAGGCGACCTCGAAGTCCAGCGCCGCCGTCGTGCTCCGCGAGATCGCGTCGTCGTCCGACTCCGACCCCGAGTGCCTCGACGCCCTGTCCGAGACCAACGGAGTACACGACGCGCTCATCAAGCTCCTGCAGAAGCCCGTGTCGGCGCAGGCCACCAAGGCCGCGCTGGTCACCGCCTACTACCTCGTCAGGGGCAGCGACCTAGCGGCCAGGCGCCTGGTCGACCTCGGCATGGTCGAGCTCCTGGTCGAGATGCTAGTCGACGCCGACAAGGGCACGACGGAGAAGGCGCTCGCGGTGCTCGACAGCCTGTTGCTCACGGAGGAAGGGCGCGGGAAGGCGTGCGCGCACGCGTTGGCCGTGCCGGTGCTGGTCAAGAAGATGCAGCACGTGTCCGAGATGGCAACCGAGTTCGCCGTGTCGGCGCTGTGGCGGCTGTGCAAGAGCTTCTCGGGCGAGGGTCCGTGCAAGGCCGAGGCGCTGCAGCTGGGCGCGTTCCAAAAGCTCCTCCTCCTGCTGCAGGTCGGCTGCATGGGCGTGACCAAGGAGAGGGCCAGCGAGCTGCTCAGGCTCCTGAATGGGTCGAGAGACGGCGTTGAGTGCATTGAGACGGTAGATTTCAAGGGGCTCAAGAGACCCTTCTCATGAGTCATGAACATTGTGCGTAGATTAGGTCATGAATTAAGCTGTGGATAAAAGCTACACGGACGCGATTAGATTAATTTAGGAACTCCTCTTTTTTTTCGTGGTGGCGGGGAACATCCTTTTGCTTCCCCCCTTGCCCCTTCCTTGGTCTGTTGGTCATAGGCTGATGGCCATTTTTGCAGTGCTGCTCTGAATGAAGTCTGTAGAAGTGTATGAACCAAATCATACAGCAGGAAAGAATAAAGCGTTGCTGCAAGTTTCTGACGATTTGCATGCCGGTTTTGAATCTTCTTGGCGCTTCGGGGACGCAAGAGAAGACATGTCCATTCCGCCGTCTGTCAGGCCAGTGCCATGCCATGCCTCTTTAAAATTTCAAAGTTGAGAACACAGTTTTTGACTGGACTGGAGGAAGGACCAAGTTTGTTTCATTATTGTAGTAACACACTACTACTAATGCAAGGCCAGAGACCAGAAGAAGACGTGAAGCAGTTGAGCCTTTACGTTTCCATTTTGTGTTTGGAAGGAAATAGTGTCACATTTGAAAACTGCAGAGACCAGCGTCACAGTAGCAAACAGCAACAAAGGGCTTTGAAAAACAAGACAACGGCAAGCGACACGAACAGCTAGGCCATGTAAGATTTTCGTGCCGCCATCTATCTTTTCATCTTCATCCAGTGCTTTTCTTCAGACGACCGGAGTGGGGTGGTCTTTGCATGGTGCGAGCCGTGATTCATGCATTGCGTTGCGTACGTCCAGGAAGAGAGCAAAAACCCAACTTGATATGGACATGCACTGGGTTCCACGTTCGTTTCGATCCCCGAAACGAACGTTATCCATGCGCACACAGCACACTGGTCCCATTGGTTCCACAAGTTCTCACACGCCGAAAAAAGAAATTCCCTTTTTTGCTTTTGGAGCTTTCGCTTTTCTTTTCTTTTTTGCTCTAGAACGCGCTTTCATTTAGGCCGAACACACACACTTTTGGTGCCAATCTGTGCATGATCTCCACCATCGGAAGCTGATGAGTACGTCAGAAAAGGTTCAGGAGACACACAAAAAAAGTAATTAGGACCACATCAAAGACACATGCACATAATGCATTCATGATTCACGTTTTACTAGCAAGGTGGTCGGCTTCGGCAAATATCACGGACAAGCTTTATTAATAACACTGGCATTTCCCCAACTCGTGTTTGCAATCTATAAGGCTATTCACAATGGGGATTTCATGTCACTGTTTCCAAAAATGCCACATCAGATTTATGGATGAATGAAATATCCTCTCTCAATAGAGAGTTTCATCTCACTATTTCATATGTCAACATACTTCTTAAATGCTGCATATAAATAACCAATATGATTTACTCAATTATATGAAGATGAAACAAAACACTCTCAGTGGAGGTTTCACACAGTTTCCAAGATCTTGGAAACGAGTTAACATGGTTTCATCCCCATGAAACTCCATGAAACTCCATGAAACTCTTCCTTCTTAAATGATGTGACATGTCATCAAAATAGCTGATGTGGCAGGCTAATTAATACATGAAACATCCCATGAAACCTCCATTGTGAATAGCCTAAAGCGCCGGATATACCCCACCAGATAGGTACTTATTAAAGAGGTTGCAATATGAGAAAGGTTATAACACATTGGACAATCCGATGTAACACTAATGAAAGTATCAGATGCTCTTACATAAATGGTCAACAATGGCTAGTTCTAATGGCTAGCTGATATCAGTGCATGCACCATGCTAGTGTCCGGTGAGTATGCAAAAATTCTACATTACTTCTAACCGTGGATTTGAACTTATGCACTATATATACCACCCTAACCGGTCATTTGATATATGTGGGAGCTAGGAAACATTGCTAGAGTGTTGAGAGTCCATTCCTCCATCTCTAGATAACCAAGTGCTCGAATATCACCTAGTGATTCCCGTAGGTCCTTTGTGAAGTGTTTAGTTTAGTTAGATCATTTCATTAGCACTTGATCTAGGTTTTGCCTAGTAATTGGAAGTAAAGATAGAAATCCTCAAACCCTTTGTACTTGCGCACACCATTGTAACTGTACCGAGTGGTGCTTGTAAGTCTTGCGAGATCAAATCAACTACGTTTGTGATACGATCGTCACCGTGCATTGAAGGAAACGAGGTTCGTGATGTTTCAATCGAAAACTCGATACTGCATACGATGTGAAGCATATGGAAGAGGCCACTTCTGGAGCACCACTTGCACGTGGAAAAGGTCTGAGGCTATCGACAGAGTTACTTGACCGGTAACTTGGTCCTCGCGTAGTCGTTTCCTTGCATGGGGCTCCAAGAAGAATTAGGGGAAAACTTGCCACTTCTTGACACATGGTAAAAATACCAACGCATCAATTTGAGTTTATATATATATATATATATTGCATTTAAGCTTTTATTTTTATATTGTGTTACCTTAGTTATATGGTTTATCTTCCTAGCTTAGTCATAGGCTAGCAGCTTGGTTTTGTAACCTAGGTTGCATAACTCGTTGTGATAGAGATAACAATGCTTAATCAAAGTCTTAGTTGCACATAGGATACCTTGGTTCTTTATATATATTTGGAAGAAGTCCATATATATTACTCCTCTCACCTATGAATGATGTCCATATGACCTCCTAAAGTATTTTCAGTTCATTTTCCTGTCCACCTATTTGAGTTGGTTCAAATTACCCCTTGACAAAATTTGCCTTTTTTATTTGTCTATATGCAAACTGAGTTTTCAGTTCAAAATTTTGTTTGTTAGTAGCTAATGACATAACTTACCCTAAAAAATCTATTATAACTTTTATAATTATTTTGATATGTTAAAGATCAGATAAGACAATAACTTTAGTGGTACAAAACTAAATATGCAATAACGATGAAAAATTCTTAACATACTTTTAATATAAGTTATGATGTCCTCAATCACCTCAGAAAATATTTAGTTTTATACCATTAAAATCATTATCTTACCTGATCTATACCGTATCAAAATAATTATGATGATTCATAATATATTTTTAGGCTAAATTATGTCATTATTAGCTAGTAACCATCAAAAATTGAATTGGAGACTTAGCTTGTCACAAAGAAATAAAAAAGACATTTTATTAAGGGATAGATTGAACCAATTCAAATAGTTGGAGAGGTAAAACGAACTAAAAAATCTTTAGGCATATGGATATTGTCCATATGTGAAGGGAGTAATATGGATCTCTTCCTTTAATCTAAGCCCCATTAGATTATCACAAGAAATCTATGTATAATTAGTACCTTCTTTTCCTTATTAAGCTTTTATATTAACCTTGGCCACTCAGCGATCATGTAGTTTTTTTCTTCCACCGTCAAAGCTTTTATATTGCCACCAGATGGTACATACTGGATCGAGTACATGACCAGCCAGACCCTGCTGTCACCCTCACTTGAGCACCTAATTTTCACCGTCAAAGTTTGAAGCCGCGCGCACAGGTCATCGAAGACGGATTCAGCAACAAAGACTTGCCAACTGTCCTGAATTTCTTTCCGTCAGTATATAGGTGTATAATGTCATCGTGTCGACTAGACTGTCGGAGTCCGCGAGTCATCTAAAAACATTTTGTACTATCAATCAATCAATCAATATTCAATAGTACGTGTGACTATGCCGCTTGTTTCTTGGTCGTCATAGATCGATTAGAACAAAGCGGAAAGAGGGTCAAGGAGGGTGTTAACTAGAGATTGGGAGCACGACCGAAGACTCCCTGACCTTCTCGACGGCTCGGATGAACCGTCACGGCACCGTTGGTTGGCAGTTGGGACTGACGCAGTCGTCGGCCGCGCCGTGTCGTATGTGCTGCACTTTTAACCTGTCGTCGGGATCGTAATTACTGTCACCATCTCGATCTATCTCGGTCGTAAGCATGTAATCTCTCCGTCCAAAAATAAATAGTAAACTAGTGAACTGACGTGCCTGTCTCGGACTGTGGGTGGATCCATGGAGACGGACGAACGGAGACGACGACGGAGCTATCGAGGAGGACCGATGGAGACGGTAAACCCCGGTCTCCACTCTCCATGCTCGCGTCGTCAGGTCTCATACTATTCCGCAGCTAGCAAACCCGCCAAGCAGTAGATTTCATTTCACCGCCGCAGGGGTCTGGTCTGATACGCTTGTACGGTAATGCATGGCATGGCCGCGCGCGTGGTCCCTGTGACGTTTCAGTTCAACCGAGTCGTCGTCGTCGTCGCATGCCGTTTCCTGCGGGGTTTTGCGCGGTCTACCCAGGGAATTCGCGGGTACTGAATTACTGATTGATGCGCTGCTAATCATGTTGTCACCCTAGATTGCTACCAGTAATATTGCTACCAGTAGATCTTTGCATCGATGTGGCCGGCGGCCACTGGAGTACGCCCAAGTAAGTGGTAGGCAACTCGTCGATCTGGTTGCCTGGTTGGGGCCGGAGTAACTGATGATGAAATCGATACCCCTTACCTGGAGTTCACTCTGGAATTCGAGGTCCAGGTCATTATCTGTGCATGACGATGATGTTCGGATCTGAGAATAATTCGGCATGATAGCACATGCATATTTGGATCTCTGTTATCTTTAAATATGTGGTAGGAATAAAGGCATGAGACAAGTATAGTTTTGGGTCCGGGGAAGACCACGGGTAAACCAAAGTGTATGATCGATAATTCGTTATGCTGACAGAATAATATATACGTATAAAATATTGGCAAAATGTTGGCAAAAAATATTCTATTTAACCACTAACGTATTCTAGCTAGATGATTGACCACTAACGTATCGAAGGGCTTGACAGATAACTGCAACCTATCTCCTAGTCTCCTCTTTGCAACATGTTGGCAAAAATATTCTATCAAAATAAGATGAGACGAGTGATTAAAGTCTTATTTTTAAAATGTTAACGATGTCGTATATTTGTGAATGGAGGGAGAATGTCCTTATATTTGTTATTTTTAGTAAAAAAGAGAGAGAATAAGGAATTAAAACGGACAAGAAGACGACATAATCCACGCAGACTACTTATAGCAAAACTCGGAGTTCAGTTCGCTTGGTCCTCCGTTATAGCCCCAGCGCGTGCATACCGGAATGGCTACAGTTACGGTCCTAAAGCTATTTGTATTGTCGTTTTTTAATGTCGTTAGTGCTAGAGGACATTAGAAATGTAATTTTCACTGACAATTTGCTTAATAAAACTGATAGTGGAAATACACTTTCCACTGGCAGTTTTCTTTATTTGGCCGTCGGTCGAAGTTTTCCAGTTTTTTTTTTCAAATTTTCAAACAAAACTGAAATTTATATTTATTTACACACATATATTGATATTGAAAATATCATGGAATTAAATTATATCATACATTTATATACATAAAAGTCTTCTGTGTACAATCATACATGCTTCACACATTCTCAAACAAAGTACATCTCAGTGGATGTAATGAAGTAGTCAGATGAATCTGATTTATGTTGTAATGTATTGTCATACTGAATACTCTCTCGTACAGTGTTGTAATGTACCCCTCCGATGTACTATTACTAGTTGTTGTTTAGGACAACGACACGGTCTACAAAATATATCTTTGACCAATGTTTTTTTATTAAAATGCAAATAAACTCTTAATACATTCAAAACTTTTATATAAGTACTTTTTAAGACAAATATGTGCATATAAATATTAAGTTTTAAAACTACATAACAAAATAGTTAATTGTAGTCAAAATTCTATAAGTTTGACTTGAATCTTGTTCAAACCCACAACTAATAGGACCATGTTCCTCTTGTATTTTCATTGACGCCTGTGTTAACACAATCGACAGTGGAAATAACTCATTTCCGCTCGCGGTTGTGTTAAGTGAACCGTCGGTATAAATAGATCATTTTCACTGATGGTTGTGTTAAGTGAACCGCAAGTGGAAATATGTTTCCACTGACGGTTCCTTAAGCTGGCCCAGCTGTTTATTTTCACTGACGTGTGGTAACTGAAAACCGCAAGTAAAAATTTGTGCGTACCGCCAACTTAGAGATCTTTTATACTAATGCATATAGCACCTACTACGACTCAAAATTTGACTCATGGTTTGGGCAGTCACACTTGACTGTACTATTACTCACTCCATTTCAAAATAGTTGTCATTCTATTTTTATGAAAATATTTTTAAAACTTTAACTATATATATTTAATATCTATAATATATCATTAGTATTACATGCCGCTTCGGATTTGCAACACGTGTTCACCTACCAACGATCGACAACTATTTCTTTCGGCTCTAGCACTATTAGAGCATCTCTAAGAGACTCTATATTTTTTACTCTCTATTTGACTTTTTATTTATCTCTCTATACAGATTAAACTATATATGTAGCATCTCATTCCAACAGACTCTCTGACATGCAACTTAGTTTGACTAGCTAGAGTGGCTAGCCAAGTTTGGCTAGCGATAGGGCAATTTAGAGAGTTGGATGACTTGACTAGTTAGATGGCTATTTTGTTGGATAATTATTTTGTTGTTAAATATCTAAATTTTAACTTAACAAGTTATTTGGCTGGTCTATTTGAGATGCTCTTAAAGCAGATGGAAAAAGAGTCAAAGTTAGCAAGCCACACAATCATTGGTTGGACATATAAATGGCCAAACGGGCGGCACGGCCCGACCCGGCACGGGCCCGACTAGGGCACGACACGACAGGCCCGAGCACGCCAGACCCGTTTACATAATCGGGTCGTGTCGTGCCGCTCGACGTGCTCACCCCCATGCCCAAGCACGGCACGGGGGATTGTTAACCGTGTCGTGCCGGCCCGATAGCCCGGAGCACGTTAGGGTTCGTGCCGGCCCGACAGCCCTAGGTAAAACTCAGTACAGAACAACAAAATCTAATACATATTTTACAGCAAAATCTAATACACAATCACAACACATAACACATTATTTAGTTTGAGCTGGTGCAATGGCTGCCTCGTTAAAAACCTATCTAGGTAAAACTCACACCTCGTGAGAAACCCTAGATAGGAAAAGAGTACAGCCGAGCTCAATAATTTCATTATTTCATCACTTAGTTCATCACAGACTTAAGTTACATGTCCAGAACCCACAGTCCCACATTACATGTCCAGATTCCAGAATACCAGAACATACTAATCAATGAATAAATCTCTAAAGGACTCTTCCAGGATCTTATCTTCTGTTGTGTGCTGCATTCTTGCATCTGCTGCCTCCCAGTCCTTTAGCAAGGAAAGCATCTCCACCATTCCTGAGCCAAGTCGACGACGCCGCTCCTCAATGAGCCTACCTGCAAGACTAAATGCTGATTCTGAACTCACAGTAGAGACAGGAACTGAAATGATATCTTTAGCTAGGATTGAAAGTACTGGATAAGTAAGTTTGTGATCATGCCACCAATCTAGGAGATTTAATTCATCATCAAACTTCTGAACAGTGTCACTATCTAGATAAGCAGCTAGTTCAGAACCAGAAATACCAGGAGTGCTTGCTGCATGAAGCAAAGCACTAGCAGATGTCCTTCTTGAGAGTTCAGGAACCATCCCAGAACTGCTACTGGCACCAAAGGCACCAAGACCAGCACCCAGTGCCATTGAAGAACTGCTACCAATGCCATCTGCACCAAACACCAAATCCTAAGCATATTTGCTCTTACCTTCACTAGGGGTAGCATTTGAAGTCCTCTGCAACCTAACAGAACCAAATTTGTCATCATATTTATTAAATAAATCAGATAAATCAGCCCTCATAGAAGTTAGATATCCAGAGTAATCAGAATGAGTCAGCTGAGACATGGGTGCAAGCACATTGTTGAAACCTCTCATTTTTGCTCTAGGGTCCATTATAAATGCAAATGCATATAGCAAAGGAATTGTACCCCAATATTTTAAGAATTTGTCTTTCATTGGGACAACTATATGTCTAAGCAAATTATCATTCTCATACATGTTCATGTGCTTATTAATATGAAGAATGTGGTGCAACATTAAAGGTGATGTAGGATAGTACACACCAGACATCACAACAGTAGAATCATAAAACCTTTCAAGGAACTCTAATATTTTTTCAGCAACATACCAATGTGCTTCACTTAAAAGTGTAGTACCCTCTTCTCTAGGGTGATAGTGGGTCTGGATAAACACAGAGAATGTGCTCTTGTAAGGTATAAGATGTTTGAGCATAAGGTAGGTAGAGTTCCATCTCACTTCCATATCTAAACCAAACTTACGAGGTCTTACTCCCATAGCAACACAAAAACTTTTGTATGCAACAATCCTTTGGTTCGATGAGTTCAAAAAAGAGATGGCAGTTCTAAAATCTTCAAGATAAGGTTTCAGTTCCACAAATGTGGCATGCACAGCAAGGTTAATGATATGGCATGCACATCGTTGATGCAATAATAAAGGACCAACATAAGCAGATAGCAAAGGTGTAAGATGGTCCATTGCCCTAGTGTTAGCAGATGCATTATCCAAGGTAATGGAAAAAATCTTTTCAGCCAATTCATATTCATTAACAACAGCATGAATCCTCTCTGCAATGTTCTTGCCAGAGTGGGAACAATCGATGAGACGCATAGCAAGAATCCTTTTCTCTAACTGCCAATCAGAGTTAACAAAATGTGCAACAATAGACAAATAATCTTCTTTAGCATTGCCACTCCAAATATCAGAAGTTAAAGCAACAGAAGTAACAGACTTCAATTTTTCAGCAACAGGCTGAGGAACCCAAAGCCAAGGGTAAAGAAGAAGGCTTGCAAAGTCAAGGGTGATCGAGTTGAGAACAGCTACGGCACATCCAGGATCACTACATAAGAACGTGACTTACAGCCAATGAGGTAACAGCTACAGTTATGTGGTGTAAGTCATAAGGCTCAAGAACAAGCTCTAAGAAGGAGAACTAGTGTCAAAACCAGAACTGGAAGCAGCCCAAAAGAGCTAAGTTCACCTTGATCTTTAGTTTGGGTTGTTCCTATGTTTGGAGATGTTCTATGTGACCTTTACAGGATGTTGGAGCCAAGTAATGTCAATCTAGATCAAGACAAGCCGACTTGATGATTTATGAGTCCAACATCAAAGCTCAAGCATGTTGAATGCTATAGATTTAATGATTAAAAGAAGGTATGTTTCTATACTTAGTACATTGGTTTTGTGGACTAATATACTTGTCTAAGTGTTAGAAACAGAAAGAAGAAGAAAAGAAGAGAGGTGCAAAGGGCTTGGCTATGTACAACCAAGGCAGCGCAGTCTGGCACACCGGACTGTCCGGTGCGCCAGGCTGAACTATGACGAACTGGCCGCTCTCGGGAATTCACCGGCGACGTACGACTATAATTCACCGGACTGTCCGGTGTGCACCGGACTGTCCGGTGAGCCAACGGTCGGCCGGGCCAACGGTCGGCCGCGCGATCTGCGCGGAACACGTGGCCGAACCAACGGTTAGTTGGAGGCACCGGACTGTCCGGTGTGCACCGGACATGTCCGGTGCGCCAACGGCTCCAAGACTGCCAACGGTCGGCTTCGCCATAGAAGGAAAGAAATCGGGCACCGGACAATGTCCGGTGTGCACCGGACTGTCCGGTGCGCCACCCGACAGAAAGAAAGTATTGCCTTCCAAATGGGATTCCAACGGCTCCTAGGCCCCTTGTGCCTATAAAAGGGACCCCTAGGCGCCTCAAGCAAAGTACAAGTGCAGCCAACAAGTGTAGACTTCACTGGAATCAATTCTCGCTCTCCCTCTTGTGTGTAACTCTATAGTTTGTGTAGAAGGCACAGCTATAAGCCTTTAGAGAGAGGAGTAGTGCTGCTAAGAGCTAGAGCAAGGTCTTGAGCGTATCGTTACTCTGCCGGGGTGCTGCCAAGAAGTTTGTAAGCAGCCACGGTTCTGTTGTAACCCCACTCAATAGTGAAAGGCTCTATCTGTCACACTGATAGATCTGAGCAAACGGAGGAAGGAGTTGAAATAGACTCCAAGCCCAGGTGTGGCTAACTCCAACGAGGACTAGGCAAGCATTTCAGGCTTGGCCGAACCTCGGGATAAATCCTTGCGTCTGTGTGCTCTGTTCTGTATTGTATCCTGACTCTCTGTCTTACTCGTCTTTATATCTGCACTTCAATACTTATCTGTGGTATAAGCTTTATTTGAAGTGCAGGACTTTTTGAGACAGAATCTTCTATTCCGCTGCAACCTACTCGAAGAGTCTTCTCACTCCACTGCGTACTAAGTCTTCGAGTAGAGTAAGAATTTAAGTTTTAAAGTAATAAGTTTTTATTCGCCTATTCACCCCCCCTCTAGGCGACATCCAGATCCTATTCCCGGGTCAAAGGGAACTTTCAATTGGTATCAGAGCTAGGCCTCTCCAGTGTGGGCTTAGCCGTCCGGAGATAACGATGTCGTCACAAGAGGTAACTGTAGAACTTCTTTTAGGCGATGGCTCTAATTACAAATCTTGGTCTGTCTCTATTTATAATGCTTTCATGAGTGTTGATCCTGATTTGAGACAGATCTTTAGGAGAAGTATTTTTCCATCTGATATTAGTAAAAATCCCTCTAATGATGAACTAAGATGTTTTTCTCTCAATCACCGTGCTTGCAGCATCTTAGTTGATTCTCTTTCTAGAGGTGCTTATTTTGCCATCATGAGTAGTGGTAATGATTTAATTGTTGATGCTCATGATTTATGGAATAGAATTAAAGTAAAATATTGTGTGGCAAATTGTACTGCTTCTACTCCCCATATTGCTTGTGATACTAACCTTTCAAAAGGAGAAGATCAAGAACGATGGGCACCCAACGATGAATCCACCTCGTCGACAGGTTTGTCTTCCACTAGTTATAAATGTCTTATTGCTAACAATGATGATGGAGACGAAAGCGATGATGAGGAGGAATATGAGGATGATAGCGAGGATGAGTCTTCATCACCACAAGGTACATTTTCCTGTACTGCTTCCACTAATAATAATAAGACCGGTGATGTGGAAGAAGAGGAGATTCGCCGGTTCTACACCCATCTCAACAAAGAAGACAAAGTGCTCTTGGTTAAATTGTTGAGGAGGAACAAGGAACAAGGCGAGACGCTTCTCAGGCTAGAGGAGACTCTCATCAAAACCAACGACAGCCTGGAGAAGATGACCAAAGAACATGAGGAGCTAAAGTGCTCTCATGATAATTTGGTCCAACGGTATGAATCTATTTTACTTGAGCAAAGAAATAATCATGATGTATTATCTGATGTTGCTCAACTTAAAACTGAAAATTCTATGCTTAAGAGTCAAGTAGAAATGATAAATTTAGAAAAACTTGCTCTAAGTGAAAAATATGATATGCTATCTTATTCTCATAATGAATTAGTTGATGACCATATCATGCTTAATATTGCTCATGAGGTTGTAATTTCAAACTTAAATTCATGTGAACCCCATTCTCGCACGTGTGCGCATTTGAATTGTATATCATCATGTGCTAACCCCTGTTGCTCAAAAGAAAGCCAATCATTGATTGAGCAACAAGTTTTAGGGTCACAAAAGAAATTCTGTGGGAAAAAGAAGCAACGACAACTGAGGAGAAGACACTTAGCTCAACTCTCTCAAGATATCCACGGGCGCGTGGTGAAGAAGCTTGAGAAAGGAAAAATTGCAGCAAGTGTTAAGCTCAATAAGAAGAATGTTCCCAAAGCTATAAATGAAGAAATCAACATGAACGAGGAAAAAGGTAAAAATTCAATTAGTCATGTTGTTTGTACTAATCATCTCTCCATGACCTTCAAGCACAAAAAGGGAAGAGGAAAAAGGAGGTGTTTCAAATGCAAGGAGATAGGCCACCTCATCGCATCCTGTCCGTACAAGGACAAGGATGAAGGGACAAGAAGTTGCTTTGGATGCAAAAATAAGGACCACATTATCACTTCATGTCCGGTCATGAAGAATCAAGGATGTGCATCATCCAAGATGACCCTCACCAAAGAAAATGACGAACAACAAGTGTCATGTCAGGTTGAGCGACGCTTCTGCTACAAATGTGGTGAGCAGGGTCATATATCAAAGGTATGTTATAAAGGTAAGATTCCTAAAGAAGTAAATGTGTGTCAATCTCATTCGCTTAGGAGACCCAAATCATACACTTGTGCTAGATCTATAATGAGATCACCTAGAACTAGCACAAAGGCCATTTGGGTACCAAAGGCACATTTAGATGATCATTATGGACCCATCCCGAGATGGGTACCAAACTGCGCTAACTAGACCATGCAGGTGCCTTGAGATGGACTGGAGACCATGGGAGAGATTAAGACGGTTATCTAAAACTCTATGCTTAAGCTGTTAATTGTTTTGGTGTTTATTGACCCAAGGTTGAATTATTGTGAAACACTAATCCCATGTTCATCTCAAGTGAAATAAAGTGTATAGGTCATGAATCATTATTGGTGAATCAAGTAAAGGACCTTGATGAGAATCTACAACATGCTCTCCAAAGGACGGTACCCCGTGTATTTTAAGTACATAATTGCAATTTAGTATTGCTCTTAAGTTGGCTTGTTGTGCTACCTGTCTTTGGAGTAGTTATGCTTTATGATTGCCTGTGTAAATGAATCATAATGATGTTTGCTTAATCATGACTGGTGCTATATAGGATATATCTTTTGAATCATTCATGGGTAGCTATTTCATTTGTTATATCCACAACGATTAACTCTCTTGGTGTATATGGATAAACCTGTAACTTTTTGCAAGTCATGCTATGTGCAATTATGACATTTTGTTTAGTCCATGTTCACATGATTACCCTAGTTTAGTATTGTGTGAATTTCAAATCCATGAGCTATGAGGTGCGCTCTCATAAAGGCAAAGGTATGGAAAATGGAGCTATACAATTTCATTAAATATTCTTGAAATTCCATTCATTGTGATCATAGCTATGTTCGTGTCTTTCAATTGATAATATCTTGGTTTAGGTAATTTATTCCTTTAAAATGTTGTTTCTTTTGTGCACCTAAGAAACCTTCTTAATCATGACATGCTTAGATATTTCGCTTTATATACATGATTGTGTTGATCTTCAATTGGTATATGCAATGATAGTTAAATATGAAGCATGTACAGGTTGAGTAAATGTTAGACTTCCTTGAGTATTGAATTGGCTTAGGTGCCACTGAGGCATGCATTGTTGAATTTAGTCAACCTTTCATTTAGCCTTAAATTGGTGTTAAGTGGTTTTACAATTGATATTCAAATTGGCATCCTTGTGTGATGAAAGTGATAGAGTATGCCTTGACCAAGGTATGTTGTGATCCCCTCTAGTTCTAAGGAAGCTAGAATGTGCAAAGTGCAAGTCATTCAAATACTTGATGCACAACTTGAGGGGGAGCACACATAACTTGTGTCCTTTGAGACTAACTGTTTCTTGAGCGATCTTGTATAGTCTCTAGGTGGAAAAGAGAAGATAAGCAAGAAATGGAGCAATCTGGACTTGGGTACCTCTGTAAGTCAAGAAATTGGTATCTCAAGTTGTGAGTAAGTGCATATCTTTAGATTGCTCATGCTCTATAATATCTGGTGATAATAGATGCTTAAATATCATGGAGCCATGATAATAAATGAACTTTGAAATTGGTATCTTTCAATTGGTAGCCGTAATAGTTCGCTTCAATTGACATCTTTTGATAATCATGAGAATAGAAGTTTCTTCTTGTGCCCAATACTATAACCTGTTCTAAGTTTAATGTCTTAGCAACAAGAAAAAGTAAGGATAAAGAATCAGGCACAAGTGTGAAGAAGCTCTTGAGAGATTAGATACTTTCAAGATAGGAAGTACACTACAACATGGTAAAGGTACAAAGGGAGTATTAATCTTTTTGCATATATGTATCTTGCCTAAATGTTGATCGGGCATATGCTCAATAAGTAAGGGGGAGTTTTGATAGTCGTTTTCCTCTTTAACACCCTGCTGTCCCTTGACATCATCATATGTTCTTGCTTGAGTATATTTTTTGGTGTTTGATGTCAAAGGGGGAGAATTTGTGTATTAAAGCTTATCTCAACCTTAGAGGAAAGCTTATCCTAATGGGTGATGTGTTAGTTTGAGCTTTGCCAAGTGTGATATTCATGTTTCTTGCAATGTTGCTCATATGGACTAGTGTTTCCGCTGCGATGAATTATTTGGCTTCTATAGTGTAATAGATAGTCATGTGGTTAATGGTGCTTTAAGATTGTCTTAAATTAGTGTCTTAGTTTAAATTGGTTTGAATTGGTATCTTAATGATGAATAGTGGTAGGTTGCTCATATGGACTAGTGTTTCCGCTGCGATGAATTATTTGGCTTCTATAGTGTAATAGATAGTCATGTGGTTAATGGTGCTTTAAGATTGTCTTAAATTAGTGTCTTAGTTTAAATTGGTTTGAATTGGTATCTTAATGATGAATAGTGGTAGGTTGATATTTGAATAGTGTTTAACTCTGATTATGTGCATTTGCGTGTTATAGCATCATGGTTTGATTCTTGCCACAATGCATACTAAAAAGTGCTAAGGTGTAGAAATGTTTCGATTTGCCTAAGTATGTGCAAATTGGCTTCTGAGGCCAAAATTATGTTTTTGAAGTAAGCACTTATTTAGGGGGAGCATTCTATAATCTTAGAATTAAAATTTGTGCTTCAAATCTTATTCTTATGTAAGCTTTAATTGTGTTGCCATCAATCACCAAAAAGGGGGAGATTGAAAGCTCTCTAGTGAGTTTTGGTGTTTGGATGACAACTCAATTAAAGGACTAACAAGTGTACTAAGTGTTGAACAGGTGCTTAAAGTAAAGCCTACAGGGTTCAACACAAGTGAACAAATGTGATGGTCCAAGAACTGGATTATGGATACATAATGGACATCACAAGTAAGATGGACATTGCAAAAGTGAGACTCGGGTGCGTAGCTCGGAGACAACTGATCAAGCCAAGGACGGAGGCAAGAAGAGCTTCGAGGTACCAAGTGCACGGGAGAAGGTCAAGGAGGCTGAGGAACCCAAAGCCAAGGGTAAAGAAGAAGGCTTGCAAAGTCAAGGGTGATCGAGTTGAGAACAGCTACGGCACATCAAGGATCACTACATAAGAACGTGACTTACAACCAATGAGGTAACAGCTACAGTTATGTGGTGTAAGTCATAAGGCTCAAGAACAAGCTCTAAGAAGGAGAACTAGTGTCAAAACCAGAACTGGAAGCAGCCCAAAAGAGCTAAGTTCACCTTGATCTTTAGTTTGGGTTGTTCCTATGTTTGGAGATGTTCTATGTGACCTTTACAGGATGTTGGAGCCAAGTAATGTCAATCTAGATCAAGACAAGCCGACTTGATGATTTATGAGTCCAACATCAAAGCTCAAGCATGTTGAATGCTATAGATTTAATGATTAAAAGAAGGTATGTTTCTATACTTAGTACATTGGTTTTGTGGACTAATATACTTGTCTAAGTGTTAGAAACAGAAAGAAGAAGAAAAGAAGAGAGGTGCAAAGGGCTTGGCTATGTACAGCCAAGGCAGCGCAGTCTGGCACACCGGACTGTTCGGTGGTGCACCGGACAGTGTCCGGTGCGCCAGGCTGAACTATGACGAACTGGCCGCTCTCGGGAATTCACCGGCGACGTACGGCTATAATTCACCGGACTGTCCGGTGTGCACCGGACTGTCCGGTGTGCACCGGACTGTCCGGTGAGCCAACGGTCGGCCGGGCCAACGGTCGGCCGCGCGATCTGCGCGGAACACGTGGCCGAACCAACGGCTAGTTGGAGGCACCGGACTGTCCGGTGTGCACCGGACATGTCCGGTGCGCCAACGGCTCCAAGACTGCCAACGGTCGGCTTCGCCATAGAAGGAAAGAAATCGGGCACCGGACTGTCCGGTGCGCCACCCGACAGAAAGAAAGTATTGCCTTCCAAATGGGATTCCAACGGCTCCTAGGCCCCTTGTGCCTATAAAAGGGACCCCTAGGCGCCTCAAGCAAAGTACAAGTGCAGCCAACAAGTGTAGACTTCACTGGAATCAATTCTCGCTCTCCCTCTTGTGTGTAACTCTATAGTTTGTGTAGAAGGCACAACTATAAGCCTTTAGAGAGAGGAGTAGTGCTGCTAAGAGCTAGAGCAAGGTCTTGAGCGTATCGTTACTCTGCCGGGGTGCTGCCAAGAAGTTTGTAAGCAGCCACGGTTCTGTTGTAACCCCACTCAATAGTGAAAGGCTCTATCTGTCATACTGACAGATCTGAGCAAACGGAGGAAGGAGTTGAAATAGACTCCAAGCCCAGGTGTGGCTAACTCCAACGAGGACTAGGCAAGCATTTCAGGCTTGGCCGAACCTCGGGATAAATCCTTGCGTCTGTGTGCTCTGTTCTGTATTGTATCCTGACTCTCTGTCTTACTCGTCTTTATATCTGCACTTCAATACTTATCTGTGGTATAAGCTTTATTTGAAGTGCAGGACTTTTTGAGACAGGATCTTCTATTCCGCTGCAACCTACTCGAAGAGTCTTCTCACTCCACTGCGTACTAAGTCTTCGAGTAGAGTAAGAATTTAAGTTTTAAAGTAATAAGTTTTTATTCGCCTATTCACCCCCCCTCTAGGCGACATCCAGATCCTGTTCCCGGGTCAAAGGGAACTTCCATATAGCATGTCGTTCTTTAAAGTACTTTTCCATATCTCTAGTTTTAGTTTGTCTAGAAACATTGCAATGCCTAGGATTATGGGCAGTTTTAATGTATTCATCAAATGCATCATAATCAGCAAAACATAATGGAAGGTCCAACCTAGCAATCAAACGACATAACTAAACACGTGCAACTTCAGCACTATATTCCCAACAAAAAACAGTACCATCAGCATTATATCTAAGCATAGATTGGTTCCCAGTTCGGCCATGGAGTCGTTTACATTTGTCCCTATGCCGAGACAAATGACCAGTGCCAATGGTAGAACGGGCAGCAAGTTCTTTCTTGCAAAAATGACACCTTGCTCCTACTCTAACCTGAACACCATTTTCAGTGGCGAAAATCTTATCCATGTCCTCCCAGACATCGGATGTGCATTTCCTCTTTCTACCAGTGCTTGCCGTAGTGGAGGCAGTAGCATCTGAGAGAGCCTCGCCCTCGGCAGCGACATTGTCGTCGCCAAGGTTTATGGTAGGGTTAGGGGTAGGGGCAGTGAAACCAAAGAGATCCTCCAGACCATCGTGCACGTCGTCCACATCATCTGGGGTTTGACCCATCAACACCAAATCATGATTAATGGAGGTAGGATCATACCTATGCTCCATCGTCGGCACCTGGTCCCTCACGGCCACGACCTCGACCTGCAAAGAAGCAAAGACATAGGGGATTAGGGTTAAAGAAGCAAAAACAGAGGGGGATTAGGGTTTAGCGAGTTCATACCTTAGCCGATTAGGCCGGAGCACCAGTTCCGTCGGCGATAGAGAAGATCCAGCGACAGCAGATCCAGAGACACAGAGATAGAGCCAGATAGAAGAACAGAGAGACTATGAGCACAAGCACACGATATAGATGGCCAAACAGGGAGAGGAGGTGTGAAGCTTTACCTTACCAGATTCGCAGACCATCGGTGATGGATAAGACAGAGGAGAGGCAGATCCACAGATCTAGTACACCGGAGTCCATAGCAGAGGGGGGGGAAGCGCTAGGGAATGGGGATACATGATACTGTTACCGACGACGTGCCGAGGATGGGGCATCCAGGAAGCACGACGCGCGACGGCCGACGCCTCGACGTCGACGGAACTGGGTGCGAGGCGGCGGTCGATGGGGACGACGGGGCGAGGCGGCGAGCACCGCAAGGGAACTGAGGGGAGACCGGGCGGCGGAACCGAGCCGAGCACCGCGAGGGAACCGAGGTGACCACCGCGAGGGAAGGGAACCGACGGCCGGCGAGGCGAGCATCACGAGGGAACCGACGGGGCAAGGCGGCGACTGGGCGAGGGCGGAGCAGACAGCGGAGAGAACGAGACGAGTGCGCGACTAGGGGCGGGCGGTCGTGCGGTTAGGGTTAGGGTTACGGTCTTAGGGAAGTAGGAAATACCAGGCGGGCCTATCGGGCTGGCCGTTTTAAACGGGCCGTGCCGGGCCGGCACGGGGTGCCTTGGTCGTGGCCCAAGCCCGGCACGGGTGTAGTGCCAGGCCGGCACTAGCCCGAATCCCATCGTGCCGTTCCGGGCTCAGGCACACCAAATCGTGGCGGGCCTCGGGCCGGCCCGACTAACCCGGCCCATCTGGCCATCTCTAGTTGGACAAGTGTCACTAATTCGGCTACAAAGCCAGCTTGTCACACATGGTTCCAGGGGGTAGAACCGAGCGCATACCATATGTGTGCCAAGATCCATTTCCACACATATGTTGACGTCACAAGTGTAATATATCAAAAGACAATGCAATAAAGACGTAAAGAGAGTATAATACTTTATTACATCATCTGAAACATTGTATCTTTAACAAGTAACACATTAAAGTAAAGCAGAAATAAACAACTGGGCAATGTCCCACAGGAAGTTGACCGGCGTATCGTTAGACTTAGAATTCCTCGTCGTCAAAAACTCCATCAAAGTCTCCAGCATCACCCTCTGATCAAAATAAGCAAGGGTGAGCTCACTTATGGTCGAGGCTCAGCAAGTGGGGGGAAATTTTAATGCAGGTATAACAAGGTGAGGCTAAGGTTGAGCAGTAAGCATTTTAGTTGGTCAACATTTTATTAACAACACTTGTCTCACTAATAAGTGTGAATCCCAAATATCCCATTTAAACAAAGGAATATGAGTATAACAAAAACACTTAAGTGAAAACCACTTAAGCAAATTATCGGCAGATCATCGGATCTCAATTTAATTCCATCTTCAAGTTCAATTATCATGTGAGGAGTCCAGGTCGCTCATAACCGGGAGCACGACTGATATATCAGTTTTACACTCTACAGAGGTGGTACAACTTACCCACAAGCCATGTATCCCATCTAGCCCGGGTTGATCGGACCCTTAAACACTGCCGAGGTGAATGGCTAGAGATCCATTATGAGGCTTTCACAAAATACCTTAATACGAAGCAACCCGCTAAGGTTTCTAAAGACGATGGTGGTGGCCCCCTGGGTGAGGTACCTTAGACAAGAATACGTCCCCATGTTAACGTGGGCTGCCAGCACCTACCGCTCCCCCTCTTGCCCATATTTCAGGTAAGGTTGCTAGACACTAAGCATTCAAAGCTAATTACCAAAGCCAGAGCCATGATAGCACTCGTGGTTGCACTGTTATCCTGGGTGGTCACTCTATGTTCCAATTAATTTGTAATAATGTTATCTTAACCATCGGGTTAATGTCATAATTGCCAAATAACATTTTTGGAACATTAAAACCAATTAATGAGTGACATTAGAAATCATTAAGTTGAGTGGTAGCACAAATTTTGCACAGCTTAATAATTTTCCCAGGTTAAACAAGGAATACAGGTAGTAAATCTAGGAAATCTCTAATTAGGTTATCCCATCAAATTATGCAATATATCAAAAAGTAAACATTATTATATGCAATGAATA
Organism: Zea mays; assembly: GCF_902167145.1. Classification (NCBI taxonomy): domain Eukaryota; kingdom Viridiplantae; phylum Streptophyta; class Magnoliopsida; order Poales; family Poaceae; genus Zea; species Zea mays. The sequence continues at coordinate 213,735,052 of NC_050100.1, read as the reverse complement.
GGTACAAACAGAATATGCAGAGGGAGAATCCACTTGCCTTGCTCAAAAGCGTCTTGCGGGTCGTCCTCGAACGAGTTCGGATCGCCTGCCGCACAATCGGCTTCTAATAGAGTCGCATAGCGCACATACAAAAATAAAACATAAACCAATAAATAAACATGCACCACTACATAATCATCCACCATTACATACACATTAACGCATCGCACTAATCACATCTTAAATACGTCCTAATCGCGTAAATACTTATTAATTCAATTATAGCTATTAATGTGATCCTAATGGTGAATTTATGAGTGGGTGCAATAAATACCATTTAACTAGTATTAATATATTTTAACATCATCAATGAAAATAAATAATATTTATTGTCTTTTAATACTAATAAATAAATTAATACCTTTTATTACTTCTAACTCAAATTAGTTAGTATAGCAAAAATGAATTTAATAATATTAATATTCTAAAAATCTACGTAAATTGGTAATTGGACTTTTTTTATAACACAAGTGAGGATATTTTTACATCAACTAGTATTTTGCTTAATCTAAAAATCTAAGTGCTCAATTTGCGAACAAGATTATTTGACTAGCAAAAATCTATTTTCCATCCTACTAATGATATTTTCTCCCTTCTTTCTAAAAAGAAAATGTTAACAAAATAATTAACTAAATCATCTAGAAATCCTATATTATTCATATGACATCTATGCCATTTTCCAAATCCATTTACAATGCACCTATAATTCTCCAAATAGTTTCTAAAATCTATCATGACCAAATTTGACTATAAATTCTTATCTAGTATTTTATCACCAACGTGTGACTATTAAATCTACGTCATATTTCTCTAAACCAAAATTCAACGCCACGACTAACATGAAATATAACGGTGCACTAATAATCGCATATCTCTAACAAAACTCCATAACACACACATATACATAAGAATTGCGAATCACACGTGTTCATATTACAACAAACAAAACATACAACTCATGAATCGAATCAACAAGTACTTTTGTAAAATACACAAAATAATTTGGGTCGTCATCAACCTTAGGTTCGCACGTGCGATGGGGAGAGTTCGACGGGGTTCGGCCGGGTGGAGAAAAGCAGGGGCTCGACTACGGATGGCGAATGGCGTGGCTCCGGCGAACTCCGGCGACAAACGGCACACTCCGGCGAACTCCACGGGCTCCGGCGACGAACGACAACGAACGACAGCGTCGAGCAGTGTACTGGCGAGCTAGAGAGATGGAGTGAGCTTGGGTAGGCAGGAGAAAGGAGAGGGTCTCTGCTGCCTTTTATAGAGAGCAGGAGGGAGAGGAGAGGTCACTGGTGGTCTTCAATGGCCATCACAGGCGTCAGTTACAAGGAGCATAATGGAGGAGGAATGGGAGGAAGAAACGGTAGAAATCAATCTCCATTAACACCCAGACGAACGGACGACGGTTTCAGCAACGGGCAGCGCGACTCGCGACATCGGGCGCGGCTGGCGGCTTTGCGCTCGGGGATGGCTCGACATCGGGCTTGGGGTCGCGTGCGCGTCGCTGGAGGGCGCGGCTCGGCTGCGTGAACGCGCAGGGCGCGCGGCGAGGGTCGGCGTGGGGAGGCCGGCGTCGCGCGGTGCCGCGGCTGCTCGCGCGCGGCTGGGCGGGTCCGAGAGAGAGAGAGAATAGAGAGAGGAGAGAGGAGCGGCGAGGGAGAGAGAGATTAGGGGAGAGAGAGAGAGAATAGAGGAGAGAGGGTTGGGAGGCGGCGGCGGCTGGGAAAAATCCCAGGGGCGCGCGCGGTGTTTAGTGCTAGGGTTTGGGGATTGGGCCCCAAGTGGGCCGGCTGGTGAGGCTTTAGGTTTTTTCTTTTTTTTTCTAATTCCGAGATGATTATTTAAAGACCTCAAAAAGTCATAAAAATTCACCAAAAATATTTATAAACAAAATACTTATTTTTAGAATAATAATTACTATATTTCTTAATTATTATTTAATTACTAGGATTTCTTTTTAAAGGAAATTAATAACAATCATCCGATAATCAATCAAGCGCATAGAAAGAAAATGATCAAAATGCAAATAAATAATTATACACTAAAAAAATTATTACCCTAATTAATATAATAACTAAATTTATTATTTTTATTTGATGGCTTTTGTGGTGTTAGACAGCTATATAGATTCTGTCCCAGACCTTTTTGCCGTTCCAAATTAGTTGAGCATGAGGCACCGACGCCGGCCATGTTATTCACCCATCACCCGATGGCTAGGCTGCTCCATGTGCGGATGTGCCATCTTCATTCGGTATTAGGTTGTATGTGGTCAGTGGTGAATCTAATTAAAAATATTATTAGGGACAGCAGAATTAACTTTACTATATGCTATATTTTTTCTTAAACTTTAACCATGTTTTGTTAAAGGATTTATGAATTTTATTGTGATCGACCACCCAAAAAGCAAATCTGAATTCGCCCCTATCATCACCATCAACTTTACTATATGCTATAATTTTTTCTTAAACTTTAAACATGTTTTGTTAAAGGATTTGTAAGTTTTATCGGGGTCACCCTAAATTCGCCCCTGTCTGCAGCCCTGTAATCTTGTTCTTGCTCATCACTTTTGCCCACTCTACCATTCGGAACTTTGGAGAAATATTTCGGATGCCCACAATCCTTGTAGGGACGAAAACAGACACAAACGGATGGGGAAATTTCTCTTCCGTTTTCATTTGTATTTAATCATCGGAAACAAAACTAGATTTAGAATAATCGAAAATGGAAACGAGAGCGGGATAAATATGCGTATGAAAACGAACCGGAATGAGAAAGTTATTTTTGAGCTTTGCTATAAGGCGCGTTGTGGGCACGACACTTCACGGTAGCACGGTATGACACGACCCATTTAAAACAAGCCGGACCATGCTTGAGTTTAGAGTTAAATTCAGGATCGAACACGACACGACCATAATTTATCTGTGTCATGTTTTGATTTGATTAAATTAACGATCGGACACAACACGACCACAATTTAGCTGTGTCATGTCTCGGTCCGATTAAATTAGCTTGTCCCGTAAGAGCATCTCCAACAATGCCTCAAACTAGTGCCTCAAATTGAAATATAAGGCTCTACACAGGAAAAACTACTCCAACAGTGCCCCATTTCATAAAATTTTGTCAAAAAACTATAGGGCACCCTCTCAAGTGACTCAAATATACTACACCGTAGTGGCCTGCCCTATAATATAGATTTGGGGCTTTACTGTTGGAGCGGGGTGTTTTGTTGGTGCCCTAAATTCTATAAAATATACTCATTTTCAAATTATAGGGCATTTTTATAAGTCACGTTGTTGGAGATGCTCTAACAGACGCCGTGCTGGCCCGGGATAGCTCGTTCACGTACAGGCGAGAGCATATCGAAGTTATGGCAAGACTTGTACGCATAGGCATAAAATTCAGATGCCCAACATATCGTACCTGCTTCTACGAAGTTCGGAACTTTATAACTAGACAAGAGAAGACCGACACAAGACGACAGCGCGAATATGTATGGAACATATGCCGGAAAGGAAATTCGAATCGAATTTCTAGATAAATATTTCTGAACTTTATTTTATTGGTCTAGATGTCTGGTACGGATCTGTACTGCTCCCGGAGTCTTTTTTTAATTTTTAGTGGGTGCATATGCAAAACGCAAAAAAAGGCAAACTCATTGGACAGTTGACACTTCGACAGGCACCAAAATACTCCGTCAGATGTTGATTGGCACCAAAATACTGCTAGAGAAGGCGAAAATGGTTTATAGCATAGTGGTTATAGAAAACTCAGTAGCACAACTTCGTGTAATAAAATATTTACAAATTTTACGGTATTATGCGTTCAGTGATAGTCTAATAGATGGTGTTCTCATCGATAACGAAGTGACTATGATGATTTTATCAATCTTAACGATTTATCGGTCTAGTCTTCGAAGATAAATATTCGTGCGGTATAAATAATGTACGTTCTTACGGATGAGTGTGCATACAATATATATCAGTGACGGACGCATATCCTAAATTCATTAGGGTCCAAAAATCACATTACAAAATCAAGCGAGACAGTAAAAACTATAATTACATAAAATTTAAGTTCCATATCTATCAATATAACATACAAGTTCAAAGAAGAGAAACTTTCAAACAAAGAAAAATGTTACATGTTCACAATCACAAAGACGACTAGAGACTAGAGGACGCGTGATGGGTCTGTCGTGGTTGCTCCTTATGCAAACAACACGACTTTCTATCGAAGATTTCTAGACATTTTGGTTTTACTGTCATAGTGGCATGTCTGGACATGCATGTTCGCTAAGGCTAAGTTGCAAATCACGTGCGCGCTCATTTACCAGTTCAACTTAAAAAGATTAACCTAATAAAAAACTATATAATTTACTTTATATTTTAGAATGTGTCACATAATGGCGTCTTCAGTTTCAAATATAGTGTAAGAACAAGTGATAATTATTTTATTTAATTAGACTAGCTAGAATTCAGACCCATGACTTTTAACTCTACTGGTACTAGCTTTAATTAGCTAACGAGAAATGTAACTTTATATTTTTACAATGCAGGTTGTTCGTCTCTCTTTGGTCTTTGCACTACAAGAGCACGAAACCGGATGGATTAAGGTGTTGTTTGGTTAACAAAATGTAACGTAAATGGTAACGATAACGGGTTGCATTCGATTACCAGTGGTAACAAGTTTGAATATGCTGGTATAATTTTCTAGTGTGGTATTCGATTACGGTTGGACTTAAACAAACATGATTTAACGTTATTTGTTACCTATTATATTACAAATATGTAAACCAAACAGTACCTAAGCTCGCTTGTATTTCCATTTCAAGATTTTGTTCCACACAGTCACTTGTATTTCCATTCAAGATTTTGTTGAAGTTTTTTGGACATGGTCCAGTGTTCCTTTATCATAAAAATGCGAAATAAATCTCAAATATTTACTCGTGCATAGTGGAAGTAAAAATGGTGATGTTTTAGGCTCACGTAAAAATATAGAGGATAAAGTCAACATAAATATCTTTTGTCTTGTTTTCTTGAAATAAAACATGACATGGATTAAGTTAAAGCCGGACGTACACGTACGTTCGTTTGCTTCGTGTTTTTTTTTGCATGATTATTCACATGACTTGAGATTTTAGCGTCAGTTGGACACCTATTTTTTTTACACTTACCTACAATAATTTGTCTTGTCATGGAGATTGTAATCAAGACAGTTTCTTACTTTCTTATGTTTTTGCATCTCGTATATAATAAAGAGGGCGTTCTTTACTTAATGGCTGATTTGTCTTGTCATGGAGATTGTAATCAAGACAATTTCTTACTTTCTTATGTTTTTGCATCTCGTATATAATAAAGAGGGTGATCCAAAGGGGATCCATGGGAAAAAATCCCCTTGTAGTTCACAATTTTTAATAGCAAGAGAATTTCTTTCCCTCGGGATCCTCGGCCACCAAATCAACCCTAAATGTAAAAAAGAAAACCAATCCATTGTGGTTTTACACAAGTGAATCCTCGGTGCTACTGCTACGAGACCTCAAACTCCTCCATCCCTAATGCCATCATTACAACGACGGCGTGAAGAGTACTGTATCCGAAAGCTCGCTACACTAAAGAACCAACACGTGTTAGGACGAACCAAGTTTTTTAGCAGCGATCACGCGTCTGCATGTCAAGTTGATCTACACTGTCACATGTACTGTCTTTAATGACACCGGATCTCATCTTCAACCGGGTTGGAACGATCATCACCGTAAGTAATGACGAGTTCCTGGATTGTGTTTCTGTTAGATACATTGAAGATAGATTTAAGTTTCCTCGATTGTGATTTATCCATCGTCCGAATAGTGGTCATTTAGAATTTAATTTACTTTTAAGGATGCACAATTTTCTAACAGATTTAACAAATACATTATTTTTCATTCACATTACAGATGGATCAGTAACATATATGTGTACAACGAAAGCTGACAGAAGGACTATCACTTTATTTAGAAAAAATAAGTTACTACACCGTACTGTTTATAAAGGCTTCTATAACAATAAACGAAACAGGGATATCACATTGTGACTGTATCAACTATTCTCGCATTCGCATAGAGAAACAGGAGTAACATCCAAGTGACAACTCCTGACGAAACACTGTATTTGATGGGTTGGAGGTCGCCCGTCTAATGATCATTACGGAGAGCATGATGGGCCGTTGTTTGGGTCGCATAGAGAAGCAGGAGTAGCATCACGCCGGAGTAGGCTGCGCCGCCGCCGGCCCAAGCCTATTCATTTATCGCCTTCCAATTGGCGCGCCGACCCTGACACTGACACAACCAACAGCGTCAGCGTCGCCAACAGCAGCAGCTGCAAAACGAACTTGCTGGCCATAGCCATCCTAGCAAGCTGCTACAATTTTTGCAGTTGCGTATAGGCTCTCAGCTGGCTCTGCGATCGCTAGGCGTTACCGTGGCGAAGTCGGTCAGATTATATTGGCCACTAAACTCACACCAGACTATTATTAAAGGTCGGCCAGACCCATTTTTTAGGCCGGTTACATGGTCGGCTTCATCGTGAACGGAGTCTAGTAGTTTTTTGTTGGTCGGTTAGGTCGACTTTTGTTGTTGTTTTTTTCAAACCGATTTATTTTCAAGTCGTGGATATGTTCTCACAAGAACAGGGTGGCGGTCTAGGCTTAGCCTTGTGGATCACTAGTGTGTATTGGCGGAGCTCCGTAAAATCAACGCGTGGGTCACTCTATAAATGTAATGATGTATTACTTTGTCTTTTCATTTTTCATACTTTAGTTTAAAAATAGACTAGCGGACGATAAGTATTTAAGAACATGGTAGTAACATTTAACAATCCAATTAAACTATGGCAGGTAGGGAAAAGGGTTTAGACATTTGTGAACAATTTCTTACAATAGGGGAGAATTATGGGCACATGGCAGCAGGTAATCAACACTCAGCACGCAGCGCTCGCCGCTCAGGTGGTCGCTGCCCATTGGCCACGGAGGCACTCCGTCCTCGCCTATGAATTAGAAAAGAAAGGGAAACAGATTGATGAAGTTGTATAGCTCGAGAGAAGATGTAATGATAGGGGCGGATTTGGGTGGTGGCACTGTTACAGGGTCGTAGGGAGGCTGGAGGCGGATTGGCGGAGACCGGACTGGCGGAGGCGGACGACACCGCTATAGGGTCGCGTGGAGAGCAATAGAGGATTAGAGGGAGGCAGTTGCACCGCTGGCAACATAGGAAGTGTAGCCGCACATATTTGCGAAATAATTGGAAGAGCCTGTGTTCTCTTGACTCGAGCGACTGAGAGAGGCTGCCAGTGCCAGGCTCAATCGCTGCAAACAGGAGGTCTTTTGGGCCACATTTTTGGGTTGAAATATATTTTCGACTAGATTTTTTTACTGAAAAAACCTATATACAAGAAGACTTTTGGGCTGCGCCACGGGTCATAGCCCAGGTGGCCCAGGGCCTAAATCCGCACTTGCTAGTGTGCATTCGGAGTTTTAGATGGAGGGCGTTGGTTGTGTGTTTTTTATGAAACAGAGGCTGAAAGTATCCCTTCGAAGAATTTGCTTCAACTCACGTTGTAGTATTCTTGAGAGTTCAATATATCCTCCTTTTCCAAAAAAAAACCTAGTTTTTAGAATTGAAAACTTGTCAACGTATCTGAAGCTATTTTCTACTGAAACAAGACCATCTCGTCTATATATACGATGATCACGACTACTAATTAAGGGATCCAACAACATTCAATCGAACAAAAAAACCAAGCTACTACAGAGTAATAAGTAAAAGCTCGCTAGAACCTAGAACCATCCCAAACATACCCTTAATATATTTTAAAAGATTAATTAAATTTGAACGATATGAATATTACATCGATATTTATTTTAAGACGGGTGAGTAATAAATAATATGGGCGCCGATGATGAAACTTCTTCTATGGTGACTTCGTTATTCTTGGAATACGTTGTTTCAGCGTGTTTTAGAAGTTCTCCGTGCTCATCATACTTAATTAGCGGTAAGTTGTGTGCATGCAAGCGTACCGTATTTCCAGAAAACCTGATACAGGGCTGCCACTTTATTCAGAAAAAAATTATAAGATACAACAACAGAGTTACGTTATTCGTCGTGGCTGCTACCAAGTATGTATCGAATAGTCGAATACCATCACCAATTCACTGTACCAGTCTATGTCTATCACATAGAGGTATACATATATATAGCATCACAGCCCAATACCTATATATACATATACATGCATGCTATCTTCTGATAATCACCGATGATGACAATGGGGGTTGCTGTTTGGGTCGTAGGTCATGCCTGAGGGACATGGAGCTGCCAGCTGTTGCAAGTAGAGCCGTTTGAGGAACTGTATGGTGGGACGGCCAACGACGGAGGCGGCGGTTTCGCCGCCGGCCCACCTGTCGCCTTCCACTCGGCGCGCCGAGCCTGAAACGGCCAACAGCATCAGCACCGCTAGCAGCAGCGGCAGAACGAACTTGCTGGTCATGGCCATCGTAGCAACAAGCTGCTACAATTTTTGTAGTTACGTAGAGGCAAAATTGCTTCTGGGAGTAGTTGCTAGTTAGTTCTCTCGTGAGTTCTTCGGGACGATGGAATGTGGCCAGCAGCCAAGGTATATATATATAGAGGCTTCAGGTTTGACATTCAAACATTGTGAAAATTCTATGCAGCTTACAAGGACGGATTTCAACCCGTTACGGACCGTTTGGATCTATTTATTTTGTAAGAATTAAAATTTTCTTAATAAAGTAGTCTATTTAGCTTAGAATTTGACATTCTACCATTTTTCAAATCTCATATATTATATAATCTCAAATTCATGGGTCGAATATGAAAAATGATTTTATGTATCAACGGGATATGTTTGTACTATACAACTTATGATACGTTTTTTGGCTCACTCCTCTATAGTAAAGACGTAGCACATAAATATATCGCACATGTTGCTAATCGTACGTATTTGTCTAACTTTTTTTTTAGCTTCTGGCCACCACAAACTGCTGCAGCTTTTCAGCCAGCTTCTATGAGAATCACTTTAGTTAAAACAGTCTAAAAACAACGTGAACCAAGAATCGCTCGAGTCGTTAAGAAAGTAGGAAACCATCACTTTCTACATCCTAAACTCAATAGACTCTTTATCTTCCTCCACACGTAATCTCCATGATGCATAGATTCTCTACACAGTCAGATTCTTCCCATAGCCAGATTCTCAGAAAAGCTCCTCAGAAAAAAGCTAAACCGAACACTAATAATAGTATACAAATATATTTCACATAAAACTATATTAGCATAATTGATCTTTGCATAAATTACTATTATTATAATAGAATTCAATTCCAAGAATCTAAACAAAGCGTTAGGGACCATATGGATCTATTCATTCTGGAGGAATTGGAAATTACTTAATAAAATAGTCTATTTAGTTTAGAATTTAATATTTCACCACTTTACAAAGCTCATATATAAGTCTATCTTAAATTCATGGGTGGAGCTTGGAAATGATTTTATGTATCAACAGAATATGTTTCTACTCTGCGACTTTATAAGACGTTTTTCGGCTCACTCCTCTATATTAAATATTTAGCACATAAATATCTCACATATATTGCTAATAATAATATACAGATATATTTCACATAAAACCATATTAGCTTAATTGATGTTTTCCTAAATTACTATTATTAGAATGAAATTCAATTCCAAGGATCCAAATGAAGCAATATATATATATATATATATATATATATATATATATATATATATATATATATATATATTTGTTTGGTGTAAAGTTAGACCAATTTCTTTATGTTTGTAGCGTGTTTGCGGTCTGTTTCAACCGTCACATTAGCTATTGATCATATTACTAGTCGTGGTTTCAGAAACTGGGGACACGATATAATTTATGTTCCATGGGGGAGGCTAGCGTGGAATTAATCTGAATGGTGAATCAAGAGATTCGAACAAGGGATGGCTTTCGCCCAAGTTCAGTATAGTGTTGATTGTAGTATTCTCTGAGAACGTGTTACAATAGGTGCACGTTTGGGAATGAGGGAGTGGAGAGCTCAGGTTGAATGCCCCCTCCTTCTCGCTGCTTGGTTGTTTCCCTTTTACAGTTCAAAGGAGAGGCCCTTACAGGGGGCTTGTTATGACAAGGTGAGCACTACCTGCTGTCTACGATAGTCCTGCTGACATCGTCCTCTGGTTCGTGCGTAGTCATACGCCCGGTATTGGTGGATCACTCCCTCTACCCGGTATGCGGGTCACTATAGCGACTCCGGTGTTGAGGCTCTCTGTAGCGACATTTGGTGGGACCCATCGAGCAAAGTAGGGGAGACTCCGGTGTTAGATACCTTCCTTCATCCCTTCGGCATGCTGTCATGGCGTCATCCGAGATGGTGTGCTGTGGCGTCGTGCCTTACCGTGACCGACGTGGGGTAATAGTGTCTACATTGCCTCCACATCAGTCGGGTACGGGCTTGACCCTGCCATGCGTGTGACAGGAGGGCATGGCGTCGAGTAAGGCGTGCTGGAGACGTGCCTTACCGTGGTTGGCGTGGAGGTAATAATGCCCATCTTACCTCTACGTCTGTCGGGTGTTGACGTACTTCTGTTATGCCGTGATATGAGGGCATGGCGCGGGGGCTCATAGGCATGCTAGCTCCCGTCGTGGCCTTTCACTTTTCCACCTCGTATATTTGCTCGATGGGATTTGGTCGGCCAAACCACCTCACAGAGTTACTCGGTGGGACTTAGTCGGTCGAGACGGGCCACCATGAGTTATGGCTTACTTTGGTACCTTGTTCCTGGTACCCGTCACGACTGACTACGCTATCTACTACTGTCACCTCTTTTCTACCGTAGCGCTTCAATACAACATTTGTCGTTAGTTTACCACCATCTCAACGTCAATCAATTTGCCTCCATATAGACTTTTATGGTGACTTCGTTATTCTTGGAACACGATGTTTCAGCGTGTCAGAGGTGCTCCGTGCTCATACATAGGGGCAAGTCAGAGGCGGACGCAATACACAGGCACCACAGGCCACGGCCTGGGCTGCCTCGCGCGTCTGTATGAAGCATGTATTTGACCCCGGTTCAAAAAAGGATGTAAAGCCCAGGCTACCGTAGGTCTGCACCATAGCACCGACTCACAGCCTAGGCTGCCATAAAATCCTGGGTCCGCCACTGGGGCAAGTTGTGTGTACGCAAGCGTACCATGTTTCCAAAAAACTTGATAAAGGGCTGCCACTTTATTGAGAAAAAAATATATACTAGCTACTACAACAGAGTTATGTTATTCATCGTGGCTGCTACCAAGAGTATGGGGTACCATAACCAACCAATTCACTATCACAGGCACAGAGAGGTACATATACATAGCATCACAGCATGCAAGGTGTTGTCTGATAATCACCGACGATGGCAATGCGGGTTGCTGTTTGGGTCGTAGGTCATGTTGGAGGGACATGGACTTGCCAGTTGTTGCAGGTAGAGCCGTTTGAGGAACTGTATGGTAGGATGGCCAACGACGGAGGCGGAGGCGGAGGAGGTTTCGCCGCCGGCCCACTCATCGTCTTGCAATGGGCGCGCCGAGCCTGACACGACCAACAGCATCAGCACCGCCAGCAGCAGCGGCAGAACGAACTTGCTGGTCATGGCCATCCTAGCAAGATGCTACAGTTTCTGTAGTTACACAAAGCCAAAAATACTTCTAGGCCTCTAGGGTACTTAGCTCTCTCGAGAGTTCTTCACGATGAGGACGATGGAAGGTGCTGCCCAGCCTGCCAGGTATATATAGAGAGAGGCTTCAGGTTTGACATTCAAGCATTGTGAAAATTCTACGCAACTTGCAGCAAGGGCTGATTTCGACCTAGTTCCGCTATGGGACCAGACGTGGCTTTGATACCCAAAGCACTTTCATAGTAGAGACAGAGAGCCACATAATCACTCTCGTTTTTCTATCTCTTCAAGTGCTCGCCGGAGAACTTCTATCTCTTAAAGATTAAAATTTGCACTAGCAAAATCATATCTAAATATATTAAATTAAATAATATGAAATACATAATTAAAGACAAATATCTAAATATATTAAATTAAACAGTATGAAAGATATAATTAAAGGCAAATGATCGAATGGTTCCTTCTTAATGTCGATCTGGTAGAGAAGACGACACCGATGTTCAGCATCGTCTCGTACGTTAGGGCATGTACAGTGGTGTTTAATGTGGGGGCTCTTAAGGTGTTTTAGGGGGTTATTTGCAAAAAAATCTTAGAGCCGTCTCTCCGTGAAGAGACGCCCCTTGCTCGTAAACCAAGTAACAACAGACGGCTCACTTCCCACTGTACGAATTTGTCGTCTGTTCTATCGATCTGATGCTATACAAATACATTTAATTCTGTATTTATTAATAGACTATGTTTATAGACACTCCATTGTACAATAAAGTCTCTTAATTGTCTCCTGTGCTTGGAGAACCGTTTTGGTGTCTCTCCACTGTACATGCCCTTATGGCCGATGACATGAAACGTTTGTGAGATGAGGAGGTGAGATGAGGAGGAAAACGAGCCGTGGTGACAAAGTCGAAGAGAAATCGAACAGTCGTGCAGCGCCCTCCCGATGCAGGACCGTGGGCGTCTAAAAACCGTTGCTAACTGAAAGGTTGTTTAGTGTGCGTCTTCTTAAAGGTTCGCTAAGGGCTATTTTGGGAGTCCAAATACTGGAGGGGATTGGATGGGTTAAAATCTCCTCCTTATTCAAAATTGAATAAGAAAGGGGATTTTAATCCCTCCAATCCTCTCCGGTTTTGTGGCTCACAAACTAGCCCTAAAACTAAAAATAATACCTTGAGCCTCTAGGATTTGTGGGTTTGTGAGGCTTAAAATCCAAGACTTCATGTATTGTCTAGGGTGTAGATTTTTGTCCCAGCAAAACAGGATATGTGTCGATGCTCTTTAGTCCGAGTATAGACACTTTACTTCGAGTTAATGTTAACAATTGGGGTTAAAAAAAATTAGACGCCCACGAAACGTAAACCCAAGACTACTACTTATATTAGTTCTAAATCAACTCTAGTCGAAATTAATATGCTCAACCAAAATATATTCTCTACTAGGGTCAGTGTAGTACTAGTAAATGGTTATAGGATTTTTTTTAATTGACTCATGAGGTCAGCAATCTGGATGAGGTCACGAAAATGTTTGTAGTTATATGTAACTAGCCCGGTCAAAATTATATGTAAGTCAGCCCGGTCTAGCCCGGCCTAGACTCTACTGTACTTCGAGTCCAAGTCTAATAGTCAAGAGACGTCAGTTAAAGCAGAACACCCTCAAAGTTGAATACCTTTGGTTTCTTTGCAAACGAAGACGACAGTTAAAAAGAAATGTTGGCAGTAGATTGATGCTCGGGCTTCTTCCAAACTAATTAACGCGTTCGGCCGGACCACCCGATTGCCTTTTTTTTATTTCTATTAAGGATTCGTGCCATCGTCTTTCACATGTTTATTTGTACTGAACTACTACAGGATAACGCTATAGAAAAAACAGCGAAATAAATCTCGAACCTGAGCTAAAACAACTATTCATTCCCTCCATTCTAGCTAGTTTATAGATTATTTTGATATTTTTAGATACATATTTTTATTATAAAATTAGCTTGTCAAGGTGAGTGTTATACGTGTTCGAATCCGTACCACCTCGTATTATAATGGAATTCCAATAATGCAAACTTTGTGTGCGTGTCAAGGTCGGTCGAGCTTACTCTGAAAGTTCAGTGGTCTTTTACGTGTGCGACTCGTAGGTTTATCTGACTAATCTGCAAGCAAAAGAGAGATGTCGGCCGGGCGATCTATCCCCCTGTTCTTACGACGAATTTACGAACTTGCTTCTCGCGGCAAGAACCCAAAACTAGCGGCTAGCTAGTGCTACGACTGTAAAAATACAAAGACTTTTGCATGTTAATCTAGTAGATGAGAAACAACTTCTCATGGTAGTGCACATGTAGAAGCCGATTCTAAGAGTCATATATAATTACAATATGGATTTAAACTAAATTCTAGTATAACTTGGAATGGAAACATCTACCCGATTACAAATCATCCTATACAATATATCTTAATCTTAATCTTCTCTAGGTTTAGATTTTTCTTAAAACTCTCTAATAATCTATAGATAAAGTTTTAATAAATCCGCCAACCACCAGATCCTTTGAATAAACACAATCAATCTCAAATATTCTTCTAAGAACTCTTTCTATAATCAACTTCTATATGCTCTATTTTAGCATGGAACACATGATTAGATGATAAATAATTTGCTCCAATATTGTCATACCAGATTCTTGCTACATTGGGACTAGGAATATTAAGTTCTTTTAGAAGAATTTACACCCACATATATAGCTTATAATGTAACATTTGTTATGACTTCACACATAGCTTCAATACTAGACCTTGATATAGTGTTTTACTTGCATTCCATGAGATGAGATTATTGCCCAAATAAATTGCAAAACTACATGTAGATCTTCTATGGTCTATTTCTCCTACCCAATCTACATCAGAGAAAGCACTAACAAGTGTATATTTGACTTCCTTCTAAACTAATGGCCTGGTTGATATATATTAATATTATATTGGTTGTTGGCCATTAAATAGTAGTTTGTGCATAAAAAACTGGCATACCTTATTTAATGAGAATACAATATTAGGTTTAGTCAAAGTTAATTATAGCAAAGCTCCTACTACATTCCTATCACTATTGAAAGTGGCGTGGCAACAGATTTACAAGCCACCATCCCAACTCATTTAAGAAGATTATATGCATGCCTTTTATGAGCAAGTACAATTCCATTTGATGTTCTTGCTACTTCTATACCAAGAAAATAGTGAAGATCTCCTAAGTCCTTGAGAGAAAATTGCTTTTGTAAGTCCTGCATAAAAAATGTGGTGGCCTTCTCTGATGAACTAGCAGCAACAATGTCATCTCCATAGACAGGCACAAAAATGTTATATTCTCCTTGTTATAAAAGAATAATGATATATCTACCTTTGATGCATGGAATTTGGGTGAGCTCAATTTATTACTTAGCAGAGAGGTTGCAAACACACCTAGGTTTTGACACATCTTCTAGCCAAGAGGTTGCTCCAGTTAGACTTCTTCTTCTAGATGCCCATGCAAGAATGCGTTTTGTACAGCAAGTTGATGCAAGCTTCAACCTCTAGAGATAAACAACGAATAGAACAAACAATAGACATTTTAACAATTGGACTGAACGTTTCATCATAATCAATGTTATATCTTTGTTTAAGATCATTCACCACCAATCTAGCCTTATATTGATCTAGACTGCCATCTTGCGTCAATTTAGTTTTATAAACCACTTGTATGTTACAACATGACTACCTTTCACGATGAGATTAAATGGTATGCCTTATTTTTAATAGGAGCATAAAATTCTAATCTATTACAACTTTCAAATCTTTATTTGTTAATGCTCCAACAACTCAATTAGATTCATCAACGGTAGTTAATAAACTAGTTTTAGGATTGTACCATAAGGTGTCGTCTTTGTAGATTCTGGGTTGCACAATACCATGTTGAGACCTTGTTATAGGACACTGAGCATCATCAACTCCTACTTATGTACTCGATGCTCTAGATTCTACAGACATAGAAGATCCACTAATTTCTGGTGCACATGATGTTCTAGTCTCCGGTGAGACTAGATTTGTAGCAACCATACTGGAATCCATAGCATATGGCGCCATGAAGATCCAACCCCCTTCGCGCAAACAAGCAATGAAGGCAGACCCACTCGTGCACTCCAATATCATTAAGAGGCGCTTGGAAGAATCGTTGGCAACCCAAACTTGGGCGTACGTGCATTGCATGTTGATCTGTTGGATGAGAAACAACCTCTAACGATGGCGTATATATATATATATATATATATATATATATATATATATATATATATATATATATATATATATATATATATATATATATATATATATATATATATATATATATGAGTAAATTCTGAGAGTTTTAATCTCTTTTAGAATCAAAATATTTACTTGATTATAACTTCTCGTCCTGTATAATATTTGTTAATAACGACAACTATAATGAATTCTTCTTTGGTGACCGATGTGTGTGTGTGTTTATCTCATCAATGCAATCTAGGGAAAGGAAGATGCAGATAATAAGACTAAGGGCTTCTTTGGGAGCAAAGGGATGAAGGGGCTAAAGGGAAATTTTAGCCCTTCAATATCCTCCAATCCATTTGCCCCCAAACAAGCTCTAAGAGGGTGTTTCGTTCCCACCTCCTATCACTTTTAGTCCATAAACTGCCAAACAATATGACTAAAAGAGCCCTCTCAAATCGCAATTATAGGGACTAAAGTTTAGGTCCTAATGTTTAGGAGGATGACTAAAGGAACCAAACACCCCTATGCCATAGTGGAAGTGCCTAAAGATCCTCCAGTTCATGCATTGTTCCAATCGGAGAGAAGGATGCACTCGGGATCGAAATTGTTCTGATGTTTATAGATAGTTAATAGATAGTCAAAACAAACTTAAATTAAAGTAGATTTCTCGTGATTCCCCATATCCAAGTCAACAAAACTATACAAATAATATTCTTAAACTATCGAGTCATGTAACAAAACGTAAACAACAACACGTGATATTTAATAAGCGACATTGATATAAAATAGTAAATGTACCAAGAAAAACAAACTTTCCATTCTAAAATGAATGAATACCCTATATAAATGTGTGTACCAAAACTTAAATGAAAACATGAAGAAATTTATTTATATATTGTAAAGTTGAGAGTTATAGTTGAATGTTTATGAAACTTAGTTGAGATGTGTTCACTATATTCATAAAGTGGAGAGTTATAGTTGAATGCTTATGAAATTTATTGAATTTTATTATTGAATATCACTAGAAATATAAGGTTGATATATTTATTTATTGATCTTATAAATATTTTTAATATTTGAAATGGTATAAACCATTTTCCTAATATATTATTAAACTTAAAATCATTTGTAATTAGTAATAAAATTAAGTTTTAAATGGTTTCATCGAACATATTTTTTCAAGGATACGGATATGTGATGTTTCATGGTTTTTTCGAATACGGATATGGAATCGAATAGAGAAAAGTACTATAAATCGAATTCAGATACATCTATTTGACATCCCTATTGAAATTGAACATGAATACAGATATCTATATTAGCGGTTTTAGCGAATACGAATACGAAAAATTCAGATTTCCATACATCCATTTCCAGGCCTAGTGAACACGGTATACATACGCGCAAAAATAGACTGTAGATCGATTTGACGTTATTCGAACGTCGTTCAAAAGGTGAAATACCTGAAAAGCCCTCAACCTCAAAAAGAATCGTCTAGTCCAGTAGGAGAGACTGACCAAACTGAAATGCGGCCCTTGAAATCAAAGAAATACTTATCAAAGTTAAACTGAGAGTTTGAGAGAAAAGCACCTTTTCCTTACTTCAAATTTGACCCCCCAAGACCGGGCTTCCCCTCCCCTCCCTACCGACCATTACAACAAAGCCTTTTTCTGATCGTTACTTGGGGCTTTTTAAACGCATTTAACTTTGCATGTTTGCTTTATGAGATCAGCAACCTGATGAAGTCATGAAATGTTTGCACGCGACAGCACTAGCTAGGCCGGTCAGAGTTTACTGACCAAGTTAAAGTCTATCATCAGTCAGTCACACATCAGAAATACCCTCTCTTATCGTTATATGCTCTAGTACAGGGCAACGCCAATCGCCAAGTCTCATCTACATTTCTAATACTGAGTCAAACAGGACCTGTTTGGTTTTGGTGCAGTCAGTCAGGCCTTCGATTCCGTATGCGTCTCCAGTCACGTCACCACTAAGGGCTTGTACGATTCTACCCCAATCCATATGGATTGAGGGGGATTGAGGGGTTTCAATCTCTAGCAAGTCAAAATCCCTCACAATCCGTATTAATCCCCTTCAATCCATATGGATTGAAAATAACCGAACAAGCCTTAAGGAGAACGCTGCCCTCGCACGTACCCCAGTCCTCTCCATATCGGCTTCTCTTTCCTCGTATTGCCTTTGCATGCGATTGATGCTGGAGACGGGCCTCCACGTGTGCCGGATATAGCGAGATCAATTTATTAATCTCATAAGAGTAACTTCAATTATTCTCAAAATAACTCCCTAGATCTTAAATTTAAGAAGTGAAAATACGTCTTTAATAGTTCTCTAAATAGACTTGCTAAATTTAGTTAGTTGTTATTTAACATCATTTACTCTCTAAGTTTGACAATCGGATAGAAACTGCCTAAATGCAGTTGACAACAATTTCTTTACACTTGCGTGCTCTTTTTTTATCTTTTTCGCGCAGCCAGGTAGCCAGATCCAACTCTCTTTTTCCTGCTTTCCTGAGCAGCGAGTCCAACAGGTCCGACGCATATGACACAATCTTTTTCTCCGACCATCGCTGCCCACGGTCTTGTCCTCCGCTCTCGACATTCTCTACTCCTGACTTCGTCGCTAGCCAGATCCAACGAAAGCGAGTTGTCAAAACTAGATTCAAAATTGAATTAGTAACTAAATATTAGAAACTATTGAAGACCAAGTTATTTTTCACTTCCAATAGCTATTTAGCTACTTGCTAAACATGAGTTTAGAAAGTTGTTTTTAGTGAACAATTGGAGTTAACCTAGGAGCATGTACAATGAGTGTCTCGATATGTATCTTCGAGTGTTTCTAAGTAGGTAATTGTAAAAAAACTCAAGACATGTATCTTGACAAAAACACTGTGTCTTGGCTCTATACTCGAGACAGGGGACTAGCTGATTGGTCAATTTAATTTACTGAATGCTCTGATTGGTGCAATGAATATAGTAAGACAAAGGTTTTAGACATATCCATTGTATTATATTGTGTTTTAGTTGTGTCTTATACTTGGAGTACCGTGCAGCGACGTCAGGGTTCTACAAGCCATAATAATATTCATAGTACTAGAACGCTCGACGCCTATATCCAATACTCATAAGGGCATGTACAATAGTGTGTTTAATATAGAGTCTCTCGAGGGGTCTAAAGGGGTATTTGCAAAAAGTTCATGGAGTCGTCTCTCTATGAAGAGACGTCCCTAGCTCGTAACCTAAGTAGTAATAGACGTCTTCACTTCCCTTGTACGAATATGCGGTTTGTTATATCAATCCGATGCTCTACATGCGCATTAGCTTATGTATTAATAATTTATTAATAGACTACATTAATAGATATTCCATTGTATAGTAGAGTCTCTTAGTTGTCTCTTATGCATGGAGAACCGTCTTGAAGTCTCTCCACTATACATGACCTAATTAATATTCAAACATTTGATGTGACACGAACTAAACTTCAGTGAGGGAGACAAAACACCCTCTAAGAACGTATGTTCGACTAGGAGCCGTCTGTAGATGTTGAAATCAATCATGCCCTAAAACTTTATTTATCTATTTCTATAAATCACTAGTTTTCCTAGTTTTCACCATCGTTCCTTTTGCAAAAAAGTTCTTATACTTCTTTCTAATCTACCACGTATTCCAACATCTTTATATTTATATCTCACGAGTTTCCACCGTCGTCGGTCATATCCAAAATGTGCATATCTATTTTTCTCCTCAATGTCTCGCCTAACATAGATAAGTCTTATCTTTTGCATTAACCAAGCAACAACCACAAGTGTTTCTTCCCCCTCTTCCTTGTTGTCGTCGTTTATTAATCCCCAACACTTACTCTCTTTTCTCGTCTCCGCCTCCACCACCCATATTCTTTCTCATTGCCATAGAGGACTTCGAGCAGTCCATCCTGATGGCCTCCAACTCGCCAGTCATCACCGCCGTGACGTAGATCTATTTTCCATATATCTCATCCTGAACAGCTAAGTAAGAGTAGGAAGAGGCGATGTGTTCTCCTTGATCCCTCATCCATATTCTTTCACATTGCCACAGAGGAGGTCAGTCGCTGCCGCTGCAGCGTAGATCTATTTTCCTACATGTCTCACCTAACAACGAGATAATAAGCCATATTTGTTGCATGTCGTGACTCTTCGTCGCCATGCAATACGTGACTGCATAGTCTAGTTCTCATCCTTCCTGTTGACGTCGTTTATCAATCCCAATTTCCATATCTTTCCTCAACTCCGCCTCCCTCACCTAGATTCTTATGCATCGCTAGAGAACCTAGAAGACCTCGATCAGGTCATCCTGTTGGGCTCCGACTCGCCAGTCACCTAGGCGGTGGCGCAGATCTAGCGATAATGTTGTTAAAGAATTTCTGAGATATAAAGTACGACAGTAATATATGTATTGTTCGTTTTTATATAGTCATTGTATGCTAATTGTATGCTAATATTTTATTTAATACTTACCAGATGGCTAGTTAAACGTGTCGCGCCAACCCAAAGCATGTCAGGCCCATATTTGATTTTAGAAAAAATATATTAAAAATTATCATAGCAGATACTCAAACTCACAACCTCATACTAGTAGAAACTAATATTCTTCTTCTAGCCACTTAGACTTTAAAGTTTTTTGAATTTAATGATATAATTAGAGATGACAATGGGGACCCGATCCCCGATTCTCCGCGGGGAATTCCCCTATTAGGGAACGGTTATGGGACTAATTTAGTCCGCAGGGATCTAATTGAGGAAAATTTGATCCCCGTCCGTCCCCGTTCCCCGTGTACCCGCCCTACGAAACTTTTTATCTAAATTAATAGATTTATTTGTTAAAATTATAGTAAAAACTCAGTGCATGTCATATTATAAAATAACAAACTAAACTCTAAAGTAGATATCTTTTGTAATTTTCAATCTTATTTGTTAAATTTCTATTAATTTGGTATAACCAATTTAAATTTATCTTTAAATATTGTACTTCTAGGGAAACAGATTCCCTGCGGGTTTCCCCATGGGGATAAATTCCCCCGACGGGGACGGGATGAGAGAAAAACGCTCTCCCGTGATCATTCGCGGGGACGGGGATGGAGAATTTTCTCTCCGTGGAGACGGAGATGGGGAGCCATTTCCCTATGGGAAAATCCCCGTTGTCATCACTAGATATAATACCTATAGTACTGTAGATATTTCTATACACAACACTGTTTATAGGACGTGCTATCCTAGTGAAAGTAGCCTAGAGGGGGGGTGAATAGGCTACACCTGAAAATTTTCACTAAAAACTTCGAAATAGGTTAAATTAAAGTTGCACAGGTGCAAACCGGTTCAGTCGATTTTAATCACAACTGAACAAGTTTGAACCCACTCAACTTAAATTTAATAATCTATTGAACAAATGCGAAGTAGTAAAGAAAATAGCTAAAGATTTGCCCTACACAAGAACTACTTAAATGAATAATATGAACCAACCACCGAATATGAAGTGCTTAACAAGAACACACAAGAACACGCGATATAACCCGAGGTTCGGCACCACCACAAAGGTGTCCTACTCCTCGTTGAGGAACCCACAAAGGGCCGGGTCTTTTCCAACCCTAATCCTCCACAAGCCGACCACAAAGGTCAAGGCAATCTCTTCTCAAATCTGCTCAAGGAGCGGGTGATACAAACTTCTTGGGGTCGTCCACAAATTTGGAGACTCCCAAGCAACCTCTAACCGTCAAGGAACACGAGGTTACAAGAGTAACAAATCCGCACACGGTTAAGTTTGCAACGAGCTCAAGAACAAGAGAATGGGAGAATCGAGATGAAATTGACAGCGAGTTCGATCGAGTTCACCTCACACCAAGGGTCCTTCAAATGATTGAAGGAGATGCGATTGCGGGTGTGAGAGGTGAAGTGAATGCTCTTGTTTGAGGGTTGGTCAGCCAAAGATTCGTGGGAGAGGCCGAAGTAAATGAGAGAGAGAGTGTGAGGGGGTATATAAAGGATCCCCCAAAAGCTGGCAGCCGTTGGGAGAAAGTGGGTAAAAACCGGTTGAACCGGTTTTCAAACCGGTTGAACCGGTTTCTACCAGGGGGATCCCGGTCCACTGGTCTACTCAGCCGGACACTGGACCGGTTTCAAAACCGGCTGAGTAGGGTCAAATTTCGGCTCAACCGGTTTCAGAAAAATATCTGCTGCGACTTTTCTGACAGCTCTGACTGTCAGACAGGTCAGAGCAGAGGTGGCAGGGTGAACAGTACCAAAAACCGGTTGAACCGGTTTCAGGACCGGTTGAACCGGTTTTGGGGGCTGAAACCAAACTTTGAGAATTTTGAAGAGAACAAAGGGAGGGACTTTGAGGGAAGTGAAATTTGTTTTTCTCAAGAGCATTCATGATCTGTGAAAAAAATGATCTCAACGGAGTTTTCAGAAGAATTGAACTTGGCTCGTTTCACCACTTACTTAACCGTCGCGGATCCCTCTTAATTGTACGGCGATTCCTATGACTCAAGAATTATAAACTTAGCACCGCCTTTGTTTCATAGCACTTGGAGCACGCCATATGATGTGGAATTTTAAATCCGCTGTGCTTTATACTTTTATTCTCGTAGGATCTGTGCTTCTCCTGTCTGTAGAAATACTGTGTACATACTAGGAGCAAACTTGTTAGAATCTCAGTTTGTTTTGTCATTAATCACCAAAACCCTTAATTGGGGTTGATTGCACTTACAATCTCCCCCTTTTTGGTGATTGATGCCAAAACAAACTGGAATGGAAATAATAATTAAAAGTTGCAAATAGCGATATAAAATCTTTTGCGTATGTGTAGCTCCCCCTAAATATGTGCATGAGTTTTGCGATATTAACATTGACTTGATATGTCAATTGGCAACATATTTAGAGAGAGAGAACAATTAACACCATACACAAGATATGAAACATAATTGAATATAAAGAGTAAAAGCACATTCAAGCTCATCATTGCATAGCATATGATATGAAAAAGTTCTACCGCTATTACAATAATGAGAGCTCGTCTCATCACATCATCAAGTGTTTATGGCTTTCAAGCCATGCATGCAGCCAATAGTTATTACAGACCAAGTGTTCATAATAAAGTACTGAATAATAAACGTTCTCCCCCTTTTTGGCACCAAGAACCAAAAAGAGAGAGAGACGCGACAATCCAAGGATCACCAATGGGGAGGAGGTTGATGAGGAGCAAAGAGGTGTTACGCCAGGTCGTAGGCAAAATGTTCCTCTCCAGACTGGGCCGGAGGAGGAGCACTGCCAGACGGGTCCTGGGGCGGAGGGTAAGAGGACGATTGACCCGGATCCCCGCGATATGGGGGTGGGTCAAACTGCTCCGGATCATCAAAATAGGTTTCTTCTTCTTCGACGTCATCGGCTGAAGAGAAAGGTACCCCATACGCCTGCTGGTACCACTCATTGACATCTGGAGGAGGAGGGTGAAGCGGTACATCAGGAGAGCGAGGGGCGAAGGGAGTACCCAAAGCAGAAGCTTGACGACGAAGGTTGTCGTCGGTCTCCCGCTGACGTCGAGCCACTTCATGGACATCTGCAGCAATATTTCGGCACATGGAGAAGAAGGCCGCAAACCCGTGGGCCAGGCGGGCACCCATCCCACGGCCACGACCTCGACCACGACCACGACCACATGGTGTGGGAGATCCGCGGCCAGGGGAAGAGCGCGAGGCCCCAGCAGCAGCAGCAGCAGCAGCACCAGCACCGGCAGACGGACCAGCAGATGTAGGACCACGAGAACTGGAGGGAGCTTTCCTGAGACGCCCAGCTGGATTGTTGGGATCAATCCAGAAGGGAGTGTATGACTGATGTCGGGTGCCTTTCTCAAATCCGAATTGGGTCACGACCTCAATCATCTTCATAATGAATGGGGCATGAAGACACCCCTTCAAAGGAAAGCAGGCTGCATGAATAATTTCCTGCCATATCATGTCAAAGACATTAATCCTTTCTGAGCTGTTTGGTTTCATAAAAGAGAGCAAGACCTTGCTCTCCCCAAGGATGTTCATCTGATTTCCCCCTTTTGGAATGAGGGTCATCCTGCAGAGGGAGTTGATATAGCGATAATACTTATGAATGTTGGTTGACTCCCAATACTTGCCAGACTCAGACAAATGAAGGTCCTTGGCTTCATCTCTTGTGGGCTGACGGAAATCATGAATCTTGATCCTGTCTCCAGATATATCCTCGTCAGAAAAACCAAGAATGTGAGCAAATCGACGATAGCTCACCTTGTACCAACTACCTTCAATGAAGAAGTTCAGATAGGGGTAGTTGTAATGGCTCTCCTCGTCAGCAAGCTTTATCCAGAGAGTGGAATAAAATTGTGCAATCACTTCATCATTCCAATCATATTGAAATGTCATGATGTTCTTCATTTGCTTCCTTTCACAGGCCCTCAGTGCCTGTGACATCTCTGGGTCCCCAATTGCTTCACAACCTTCCCAGTTAATATACCGTTGATGAAGGATGGGTTGATGCTTCTTGGGAAGAATAACTGAATTATAGAAGTCCACATGGTGAAGAGTCCAGAAACGATTTCCATCGATCCTGGCATCGCGAATACGCAATACCGGATTTTGGAAACGCAGATCCTGGAGAAGTGCAGACCCTCCACTGGCCGTGAAGTCCGTGACTGGCTCATTGCCAGCACGCCGAGCCTCGGCCCGGTGGAGCACCAAGCCGCGAATCACAGGAGCCGACGCCGGGGGAAGATCAACTTCATCGTCCTTCCCACCGTCATCATCACTTGCAGGCTCCCATGCCTGCGGATTTGTCGCAGGTCGAGACCGACCGGAGGGAGTTCGGGAAGTCCGACCGCGAGCACTTTGAGACCCGGAGGCCTCAGTACCCGGCATGACATTTCCGCATCCGCGCCCTCGCTTGGATCGAGAGCGAGGAGGGGTACCACCATGGATCTCCTGTTCATCCGATGAGTCGGATTCTACCACTGACGGGTTCCTTCGACGCACCATTCTAAGAAATAAGAAATAAGAGATAGAACCTATGATGAGCAAGGATCAACCACGTTTGAGAAGAAACGCATAAGAGATTGAATCATGCACTTCAACCGTTCATATGAGCGGTTCAACTACAACGAACAATATCAAATGCTAATCTCAAACAGTGTTTGTGACACAATGAAGATAGTCTAAGTGATGCAATCTCTTAAACTAAAATGTACCCAACGAATGATACATAAGATAATCAAGAACGTGTAGGATCGAGTACAAGGAAAATAACAAAGAACAATACCTCGATCCGAAGATGGGGTTCAAGATCTCCCAACGAGAAGGAGGAAGATGGTGGAAATACGCCGGGAGGAACGGATCTCCAACCACACTTCCAAAAGGGTGAGAGCTCGAGAGAGTTTGGAGAGGAAAGAGGAAAGACAGAAATGGCGGCGGCGGCTGGAAACAAGACTGAGAAGGGAAGAGGAGAGAGGGAGAGGTATAAAAAGGAGAGGACTCGGCCGCCAGAAAACCGAAAACCGGTTCAACCGGTTTCAAAACCGGTTCAACCGGTTTCGGGTCAAACGGCGCAGTAAAAGCGCGCAGAAAACAGTGTTGACTGCGCGAAAAACCTGGCAGTCTGACAGCACAGACTGCAAAACTGACAGCGCAGACTGCGCAGCTGTCAGCGCAGACTGCGCGCGGACTGACGGCGCGACGGCCAAAACCGGTTCAACCGGTTTTTATACCGGTTCAACCGGTTTCCACCAGGAAGAAACCGGTTGAGTGGTCTACTCAGCCGGTTTACTCAACCAGATTTCAAATATTGCCCGGAAGGGCTGTAATATCACTTAGCAAATATGACATGAGATATTTTAGAGATAAAAATGACATTTCTCAATTCATATTGCTCAAACAATCAATTTTCAATCATCAAATTTGATCAAAATTTTAGTTATTAAGTCACGTTTCGAGAATCCAAGATATTTAGCTCACTCCTAAGAAAACAAAACCTAGTCTCATCAAGGGGTTTTGTGAAGATATCGGCTAGTTGATTTTCGGTGCTCACATGAAATAGTTCGATATCTCCTTTGGCTTCATGGTCTCTCAAGAAATGGTGTCTGATGTCAATATGTTTAGTTCTAGAGTGTTGCACTGGATTGTTTGCAAGTTTTATGGCACTCTCATTGTCACACAAAAGAGGAATTTTGTTAAACTCACAACCAAAATCTCTAAGGGTTTGCTTCATCCATAGCAACTGTGCACAACATGCCCCAGCTGCTATGTATTCAGCTTCTGCAGTGGAGAGTGCAACACAATTTTGTTTCTTGGAACTCCATGACACTAAGTACCGCCCAAGGAATTGGCAAGTCCCAGTAGTGCTTTTTCGATCTACTTTGCAACCGGCATAATCTGAGTCAGAATAGCCAAGCAAATCGAAAAAGGAGCCTTTAGGATACCATAATCCTAGGTTTTGGGTGTGGACTAAGTATCTTAGAATTCTCTTAACGGCTACAAGATGGCAGTCTTTAGGATTTGCTTGAAAACGTGCACACATACAAACACTCAACATTATATCAGGCCTAGATGCACATAAGTAAAGCAGTGATCCTATCATTGATCTATATAATTTTTGATCTACAGGTTTACCTTCCTCATTTAGGTCGAGATGTCCATTTGATGACATTGGAGTCTTGGCGTGCTTTGCTTTTTCCATGCCAAACTTCTTGAGCATATCTTGAGTATATTTAGTTTGGCATAGAAAGGTACCTTCCTTGAGTTGTTTGACTTGAAATCCCAGGAAGTATTTAAGCTCGCCCATCATAGACATCTCAAACCTGTTCGTCATTACTTTGCTAAACTCTTCACAAAATTTTTCATTAGTACTACCAAATATAATGTCATCAACATATATTTGGCACACAAATAATTCATTATCAACTTTTCTAGTAAACAAAGTAGAGTCAGCTTTTCCTATCGTAAACCCATTTTTAATTAGAAAATCTTTAAGATAGTCATACCAAGCTCTAGGGGCTTGTTTAAGCCCGTAGAGTGCCTTGTGAAGAAGATAAACATGATTTGGCTTCTTTGGGTCTTCGAAGCCCGGTGGTTGCTCCACATATACTCTTTCTTGTAGTGGTCCATTTAGAAAAGCGCTCTTGACATCCATTTGATATAGCTTGAAATCATGGTTAGTAGCATAGGCAATTAATATTCTAATTGATTCTAACCTTGCTACCGGCGCATATGTTTCACCAAAGTCAAGTCCTTCCACTTGAGTATAGCCTTGGGCAACCAACCTTGCCTTGTTTCTTGTAACAACGCCATTTTCATCTTGCTTGTTCCTAAAGACCCATTTAGTCCCAATCACATTTTGTTTGGGTCTTTGGACTAAGGACCAGACTTCATTCCTAGTGAAGTTGTTCAACTCCTCTTGCATCGCAGTTATCCAATCCGGATCACCCAATGCTTCTTCAACCTTAAGTGGCTCAAGAGAGGAAACAAACGAGTAAAATTCACAAAAATTAGCTAAACGAGATCGAGTCGTTACCCCTCTCCTGATGCTACCCAGGATGTTGTCCACCGGATGATCCCTTTGAATTGTATGATGGACTCTTGGATGAGGCACTGATGGATGTCTTTGTATTTGCTCTTCCTCATCAGTTACTTGATCAAGAGGTACTTCACCATCAATATTTTCTTGTTCATCTTCTACCACTGTTGGCATCCTTTGATGATTTTCTTCGTGGTTTGGATGACTTGAGGTTGATGGGTTTGCTTGGGTGGAGACATTGTCACTCACCACCCTTGCACCCATATCAACTACCTCATTGGTCATCCACAAGGTTCCTTCTTCATCATCCCTTTCTTGAGGTCTCACCTCACCTATGGCAAGTTTCTTTATGGCCTCACAAGGTAGTTTTTCATTTCCTGCAGTGTCATTAGAAACATGCCCTTGCGAGCCATTAGACTCATCAAATGTCATGTCTATCGCTATTTCAACAAGACCGGTGGAATTGTTGAAAACACGATATCCATGCGCATTTGATGCATAACCAAGCAAGAAACCCTCGTCCACTCTAGGAGCAAACTTTGAGCTCTTGACTTTCTTGTTAAGAATAAAACATTTACAACCGAATACTCTAAAATAATCAACTTTAGGTTTGTTACCAGTGAGAAGCTCATAAGCAGTCTTTTTGTAGATCTTATGAAGATAGAGGCGGTTGATTGCATGACAGGCGGTGTTGACCGCCTCTGCCCAGAAGTTGTCAGGTGTCTTATATTCATCCAACATGGTTCTTGCGGCTTCAATTAGAGTCCGGTTCTTTCTTTCCACAACACCATTTTGTTGTGGAGTGTAAGGCACCGAGAACTCATGCTTGATTCCCTCTTCTCCTAAGAATTCTTCAACACCTATGTTCTTGAATTCCGTCCCATTATCGCTTCTCACTTTCTTGATTTTAAGCTCAAATTCATTTTGAGCTCTCCTCATGAATTTCTTTAAAATTTCTTGAGTTTCACCTTTGTCACTCAAAAAGAAAACCCAAGTGAATCGAGAAAAATCATCAACAATAACTAAACCATACTTACTACCACCAATGCTAATGTAGGCCACAGGTCCAAAGAGGTCCATGTGAAGAAGCTCCAATGGCCTCTTTGTTGTGACCACATTCTTTGATTGATGTGGGACTCCATGTTGCTTTCCTGCTTGGCATGCGCCACACACCCTATCTTTCTCAAATACAACATTTGTTAGTCCAATGATGTGATTATCCTTTTGAAGTTTGGCCAAATTCCTCATACCGACATGGGCTAGCCGGCGATGCCATAGCCAACCCTTGTCGGATGTTGCCACTAAACAAGTCTCAGGCGTCACTTTACTTGTTGTGAAATCAACAAGATAAAGCTTACCCTTCAAGCGACCGGTAAAGGCAACTGAGGAATCCTCCCTTCTAAGGATTTTCACATCCACATCCGAAAATAAACAATTATAACCCATTCCACAAAGTTGTGAAACAGACAACAAATTATAGCTCAAGGAATCTACTAATAAAACATTTGAAAGTGATTGTTGGTCAGAGATAGGAATTTTACCAATACCAATCACCTTACTCTTGCCACTATCTCCAAACACAATTTCTTGTGCTTCTTGAGTTAGTTGCAATGTATGAAACATGTCTTTCTCCCCGGTCATGTGATTTGTACATCCACTGTCAAGCACCCAACTTGACCCACCAGAGGAGTAGACCTGTAAAACAAGTTTAGGCTATACTTTTAGGTACCCAAATTGAATTGGGTCCTACAGTGTTAGTTATAGCCTTGGGTACCCACACACTTCTTTTCATGACTTTTTGTTTAGTGTAGGCACCCACATATTTCACAACCAATTTCCCTGAATCCCAAGTCAACATATAATCACAAAGATATGAGTGGGAAATGGGAGCATTAGATTTTTGTCCACTTGAGGATCCCACTTCCTTCATCTTACTCTTTGTGGAACTCAAGTTACCCTTTACCTGAGATGACTTGTCATTTGAGGAGTGGATCCTCCCCAAGGCATCATATAGAGTGGTTCCCTCTATGAACTTGGGGGATCTCCACCCCTTATGCACTGTGCTAGGGTTTTCCTTGGATGAGTTGAACCCAAGCCCCCTTTTACCATTGTTGTGCTTAAGGGACTTGTACTTGGGTTCAACTTTCTTTAACCCATCATTGCTAGTGCATCTTTTCAAAATTTCTTTGACCTTCACCTGTGGGCTATGCTTCCTTGCATGGTTAGTTAGACAACAAGAAGCATGATATTTGGCACAATGCTTGCAGGAATTGTCATTAGAGCTAGACTTGGATTCAAATACTAAAGTGGGGGCATTGATGTTCTTGCAATTTTCAAGTTGCACTTGAAGTTCTTGATTTTGAACATTCAAGCTTAACATGCTTGATTCAAGTGCATTCTTTTCATTTGCAAGGTTATCAATAGAGGTTTTCAAGTTAATTACTTCTATATCTTTATTGTGAATCAACTCTTGAAGCTCTAGGTTTCTTTCCTTTTCAAGGATAAGCAAGTCTTCTTGAGCATCAAGAGTTGCCTTTCTTTTATCTAGCTTTTCCATTAATTTTGTGATAACATTGTATCCATTTAAGCCAAATTCTTTAATCATTTTATTTTTCATGGCAATTTGATCATCATCATCATCATTTGAAAAATCATTACTAAATAAAGTTACCTTATCTCCCTTTACCATGAGGCAAGTTGGAATGTAGGAGTCGTCTTGAAGGTTGGTGAAGAGTTGCGCGCTTGAGGTAGATTGGATGGCCACATTTGCCACCACTTCCTCTTCCTCGGAGCTAGAACTCTCATCATCGGAGTTCCATTCTTCACCAATATGAGCTTGTCCATACTTCTTCTTCTTGAAGTATCCCTTGGTCTTGCCTCCCTTTTTAAACTTATCCTTCTTGTATTCCTTCTTGGCTTCTTGTTCCTTCTTGTTAGGACAATCCGCTATGAAATGACCGGTTTGGCCACATTCATAGCATGCCCTCTTCTTTCCTTTCCTTTGGAACTTGTCATTCTTCCTTACAAATTTCTTGAAAGTTTTGATGAACATAGCTGTGTCTTCATCACTTGAGCTATCTTCATCACTTGAGGTCTCGACCACTTTCTTTGCTTTGTGGTCTTTGCTCTTCTTGAGATTGTCTTGTTCATTTGTGATCAAGGCATGAGAGTCTCTTGTCTTGATGGGGGCTTCTTCGGACTCGTGTTGTTGAATTTTTGCAAATAATTGATGAGGCGTCATGTCCTCATAATCATCACGATCCCTTATCATCCTTGCAAGACTTTTATCCTTCTCTTTATAAGCTCTCATGAACAATCTTGTGACCTTGGAGTCACTCCAATCTTCACTCCCAAGAACTCTTATTTTGTTGACCAATACCATCAATCGATCAAAGAGTGATTGGAGCGACTCACCCTTTATCCAATCATATCTTGCAAGCTCACTTTCCAAAGCTTCAACTCTATGTCTTTTAGCTTTGGGATCTCCTTCATGTGACATTCTAAGAATGTTCCAAATGTCACGAGCATCTTCTCTTCCTTGAACTTTCCGGTATTCTTCCGGACAAAGACTTCCTTTGATTATGCTCACTGCTTGAGCATTTCGATGAACCTCTTGCATCATTTCCGGAGTCATCTCTTCTCCTTGGGCGGGCTAATACATACCTACATTAACAATCTCCCAAAGACTAGGATGCACACCGATTAAATGCGACTTCATCTTGTCGGCCCACTCATCATAGTTCAACTCACTAAGAGTTGGTAACTTTCCAAGTGGGGCGGAAGAGAAGTTGGGAATATAATTTCTAGAGTAATCGAATTGAACTTTGCTAAAGTCATTACCTTTGCTTTTGGTAGATGATCCTTCGGTGTTGAGACTTACCTTGCTCAATACCTTAGACACCAAAAGATCCACTAGATCGTCATTATAATCAAATGTTCCCTTACCTTTACCTTCTTCGGCCTTTCTTCTTGATTCCTCTTCTTCGGCCTTTTTCCTAGCATCTTCCTCTTTCATTTTGAGGAACATTTTCTCGGCAATCTTCATGGCGAGGTCGAGGACCTTGGGGTCCACTTCCTCACCGGAAGATGTGACGGGGATTTCCTCGAGAAGAGGATCCACATGGTCCCGTTGTGTAGACATGATCGTTTCCTCACGCGGTTAAGCGTAAAACGAGGCACGAAGCTTTGATACCAATTGAAAGTAGCCTAGAGGGGGGTGAATAGGCTACACCTGAAAATTTTCACTAAAAACTTCGAAATAGGTTAAATTAAAGTTGCACAGGTGCAAACCGGTTCAGTCGATTTTAATCACAACTGAACAAGTTTGAACCCACTCAACTTAAATTTAATAATCTATTGAACAAATGCGAAGTAGTAAAGAAAATAGCTAAAGATTTGCCCTACACAAGAACTACTTAAATGAATAATATGAACCAACCACCGAATATGAAGTGCTTAACAAGAACACACAAGAACACGCGATATAACCCGAGGTTCGGCACCACCACAAAGGTGTCCTACTCCTCGTTGAGGAACCCACAAAGGGCCGGGTCTTTTCCAACCCTAATCCTCCACAAGCCGACCACAAAGGTCAAGGCAATCTCTTCTCAAATCTGCTCAAGGAGCGGGTGATACAAACTTCTTGGGGTCGTCCACAAATTTGGAGACTCCCAAGCAACCTCTAACCGTCAAGGAACACGAGGTTACAAGAGTAACAAATCCGCACACGGTTAAGTTTGCAACGAGCTCAAGAACAAGAGAATGGGAGAATCGAGATGAAATTGACAGCGAGTTCGATCGAGTTCACCTCACACCAAGGGTCCTTCAAATGATTGAAGGAGATGCGATTGCGGGTGTGAGAGGTGAAGTGAATGCTCTTGTTTGAGGGTTGGTCAGCCAAAGATTCGTGGGAGAGGCCGAAGTAAATGAGAGAGAGAGTGTGAGGGGGTATATAAAGGATCCCCCAAAAGCTGGCAGCCGTTGGGAGAAAGTGGGTAAAAACCGGTTGAACCGGTTTTCAAACCGGTTGAACCGGTTTCTACCAGGGGGATCCCGGTCCACTGGTCTACTCAGCCGGACACTGGACCGGTTTCAAAACCGGCTGAGTAGGGTCAAATTTCGGCTCAACCGGTTTCAGAAAAATATCTGCTGCGACTTTTCTGACAGCTCTGACTGTCAGACAGGTCAGAGCAGAGGTGGCAGGGTGAACAGTACCCAAAACCGGTTGAACCGGTTTCAGGACCGGTTGAACCGGTTTTGGGGGCTGAAACCAAACTTTGAGAATTTTGAATAGAACAAAGGGAGGGACTTTGAGGGAAGTGAAATTTGTTTTTCTCAAGAGCATTCATGATCTGTGAAAAAAATGATCTCAACGGAGTTTTCAGAAGAATTGAACTTGGCTCGTTTCACCACTTACTTAACCGTCGCGGATCCCTCTTAATTGTACGGCGATTCCTATGACTCAAGAATTATAAACTTAGCACCGCCTTTGTTTCATAGCACTTGGAGCACGCCATATGATGTGGAATTTTAAATCCGCTGTGCTTTATACTTTTATTCTCGTAGGATCTGTGCTTCTCCTGTCTGTAGAAATACTGTGTACATACTAGGAGCAAACTTGTTAGAATCTCAGTTTGTTTTGTCATTAATCACCAAAACCCTTAATTGGGGTTGATTGCACTTACACCTAGACATGATGAATTATGAACCGAGCCAGGCTAGTGCCAGCCTTTTTCGACTTGTTCTCTAGGCGGCTCAGCGGGCCTAGCCAATCTAGCCACCTATACCCGGCAACAAAGGACATGTCATGGTCTTCCGCTGCTACTCGACGAAAAGCGAGGATGGTACCAAAAAACTACTGTCGCGTCTCGCCCCTCCACGTCAGAGAATCAAGGTAAGCACGAGATGGTCTAACTGCCGGAATTTGGCTTTTTGTCGAATACCAAATATTTTTTAAAAAACACTCAGCAAAAAAACTCTTGCCAAGTGTTAAAAATAAAACACTCAGCAAATAGCTTCTTCGTCGAGTGTCAAAAATATAACACTCGACAAAAAGCTTATTTGCCGAGTGTTTTTTCAACACTAGGCAAAGACAATTTAAATATCATATTTTAAAGCAGTAAATTAATTCAAATGAAAACGTTTTCAACTATAAATTTGTATAATTCATCATGATGTACAATTTATATTTTGAACATTTCTTTATATGACAAAATAAAAATAAATTTGTTCATAAAACATATATCTCTCTCGTAGTTTATGAAACTACGAGAGATGTATAAGATTTGTGCATATTATTATAACCATCTTGTGAGATGAACAAATGATCAAACAATCAAAAATAAACTTTGGAGATCTTGAGAAGTTATAGAATTTTTGTAGTTGACAACCTTTTCATTTGAAGTCATCTTGTCAACAAAAACTATATCTGAATTTTAAAAATTTAAAATTTAAATTTTAAAAATGACCTCGAAAGAAAAAACCATCATCATGAAAGTTGTAGGTATCGAAGAGTTATGAAACTTTATAGTTGACAATGTTTTGTTTTGAAATCATCTTGTCGTGCAAAACTATGTTTGAATTTTTCAAACTATCTCGGATGGAAAAAGCCACCAAAATAAAAGTTGTAGGTCTTAAAATGTAATGAAACTTTGTAATTAAAATTTTTTTTATTTTAAATCATTTTATCATTGAAAAATTCGTGTGAAGTTTTCAAATCTGAAATTCAAATTTTGTAAACGGCCTCGGATGTAGAAACTATCAAAATAGAACTTATAGATCTCAAAAAGTTATGCAACATTATAGTTTGTCATATTTTCAAATGAATTCATTTAGTGTCTTGAATAATCAAATTACTCTCGGATTGTTATAGTACATGAGGGATGAAAACGTAATATAGACTTAATTGATGTAGTAGTGTAGTGGTAGAGGAGCGTATGAACGAGAGAGAGGTTTGCGAGTGGATAGTGGTTGGAGAGTTGTTTTATAATTTAAAAAATGTTTTGCTATTTTTTGGGGTTTTTTCGATTCTTAATTTGCCGAGTACTTTTCGACACTCGACAAAGTCTTTCCCGAGTGTTCGAAAAAAGTACTCGACAAAAAAAACTATTTGCCGATAAAATGTTTGCCGAGTATTATTTGCCAAGTGTAACACTCGACAAATATTTTGTCGACTCGGTAAATATTTTGTCGAGTGTCTTAGACACTCGACAAAGAACACGATTAAGATAGTGTCTATGGGTCATGCGAGTTCAGGCATGATGAAGTGCAAGTTCGATCAGGTTAGTGCCATACTTTTTCGAGTCGTGTTATAGGCCACTCAGCAGGCCTAATCTAAGGAGAGATAGTATAATATTTTACATAGTACGGATAAGAGGAGAAGTATCTCAGGAACGGTTGAAGATAGACTTACCGTTACCGTATCCACTATAAATTTAGTTAAACCTGAAAAATAATTTAAGTTACCTTTATTTCGGGCGTAGGAAAATATATACGGGGTTAACTGACCGGCCGGTCAAGATTTCCTATTCAAGTCCACGTCTGATAGTCAGTCTTCCTGACCGGCTACACACTCGCTCAAACGTTCAGAACGTAGCGCTACAGGTAGAAAGTTCAACCGTGGCCGCACGCATTCTCGTGCGTCCATTTCTCGCCGAATGTTTGTGAAGGATCGCTACAGTGTGGAACTCGACCGAGATGCAGATTTTCCGGCATACGTACCTGACCGGATCTGCATCGATCGTTTTTTATCCTGTGCTGTCAGCGGCAGCAGTCGCTTTAAGTTGTAGTGGCTTTATATATTGTACTAAATATATGAAACCGGTGACTTTTTAAAAATATTTGAACACTCATCTTATTTAAAAAATAATGAGTTATCATTTATTTTGTTGTGATTTATTTTATCACTTAAGGTAGTTTGTGTTTGATTTAAAATTTTATATTTTTAAATAAATATTTTTGAATAAGGTGAGTGGTCAAAGTTTTTTTAAAAAAAAGTCAACGATGTCGTATATTTGTGAAGAAGATGGTATTAGAATTCAGTTAAATTGGAGCATGTAAAAAAAGTTGAGCTTTGTTCTTTGACATGTTTTTAAAAGGAAAAATTAATCTAACTCACTGTCCTGACGTGGGTCGCCAACTTTTAGATGGGACATAAGAAAACACTCAAATCTAACACGCCACGAAGCTACAAGTAGCGCAACGCTTCTAAATAGTAGCACCTCACTAGATGTCTAGATGAAGGATGACGAGGGACCGAACTAAGCTCAGCTTATATCTTTCTCGACCTTTAATTTTAGCTAAGATAAATTGCAATATATGTTGTTGAATATCTGGCATGTGGATTATATGTCCACTTTAATTTTAAGTTTAATTTTTTGAAAGGGTCCGTTTTAATTTAAAATTTATTTTCTTGTGGTTAGGATTTACCACACTAATTTGCCACTGGGCTCTCGCGTGTCGTACGGTAACATCAAATATGATTGGTATACCATTGTCACGCACGAGTATTGTATTAGTATAAGCTTTAAAGGGACAGTGGGACTCGAGATTCCATGCTTTTACGGCCTTTTACGTGTGCGACTCGTAGGTTAATTAAGCTGACCACAACTTGCAAACTAAGGGTCTGTTTGTTTACCCCAATGAATTATATAATCTGGATTATTTTTGGAGGATTATATAATCTGGATTATATAATTTGGATTATATAATCTGAGTAGTCATGTTTGTTTACCCATATTATCTGGCGTGTTTTTGTTGGGCGGCGGGCTTCTCCGATCCGATAGGCGCAAAAACGATTCGGTAGATTATAATGGCAATGATGGGTAATTTCTAGGAAACTTGAAAGGGTAGTGAGAAAGTGGAAAAAAATAATCTGAAGTAAGGCCGCGTTTGGTTTCCGCAGATTTTTAAAATCTGCATGTTCACGTTACCCAAGAAAACCCAACTATGGCTTGATTCTACAGATTTTGTTTCTACGAGCGCAGAATCTAAGGCACAGAATAAACTCTGTTTGGATCCATAATATATTCTTAAAATCAGATTCTTAAAATCTACCGTGAACCAAACACGCCCTAAGTACCTCCTCACTTGCTTATGGATTATCATAATCCAAGGGATTAGATTATATAATCTGGGCAAATAAGCTAGACTGTTTGTTTGCCTCTTAGGATTATTTAATCTAGATTATATAATCTGGGGGTAAACAAACAGACCCTAAAGCAAGCTACGAATGCACACGTACACAAGTCAACGCTCACTGCGACGACGTCGCAAAGTGTGTGTTTGACTTGCGCGCAAAAGATGTCGGTCTGGCGATCCTTTCTTACGACAAGTTCCAAAATTAGCGCTCTAATTTCTCATCTGTAATGATGTCGCTCTTTCACCTTTTCGGACCTTTCGGTGTTGTCTTTTGGCGTCCTTTGCATTGCCGTGAGCAATGTGTCTATCCCAGCAAGTTACCGTACATTGGATTTAATGGGGCCGATTATTAAATGTAATTGATATTTCATGGTTGATTGCTAAGGAGGTAAGAGATTTATCCTATATTGTTAGTAAATAAAATAAAACTATAACCAACTTAAAAGGTGGGTATGCATGGTTACATGTTCTGCGAAATTGAAAAAAGACAGATGGATATAGAGCGGGTGTGGGCGTGGATATGGTCGGACGTGATGTGATAATCGTTGGATTAATAGTCATCAGAGCATACTAGGGGGGCATCGTAGCTACGTTTCTGCATCTCCAGTGCCACGGTTTGGAAAAAAAAATCCTTGCATACCAAATGTAAACACATTCCATTGCAGCCCTCACATTTATCACCTGCAGATCCAAGCGGATAGAAATTACAAGGAGTCCCAACCAATTATGACTTTTGGTCGTGCAGATCCGATCTGCAGCTGATAAATGTGAAGGGCGGGATGGATTTGCATCTGATATGTGTAGGGAACTTTTTTCAAACAGACCTCCAAAAACTCGTCCAAGTTAGTACTCATCTGCTCGAGTAAGGAACGAGCAATGACGTTTTTAGGGCATCACTTTATTGTTGGTCATCACTGCTACTTTCTTTAATTGCCAAAAATATTCAATATAAGATTATAAAATATTAATATAACCCGATAGTATCCAATATTTACTCACAAAAATATGTAGTGTAGTGTAGTAGAACTAAAGTGTTACATGATCAGTTGAAGATATACATGTCCAAATGGACCATGCCCGCCGGACGGCCCATGGCACGACATGCTTTTGGCCCGTCACGAACACGACACGGCTTGTTATTCGTGCTGGGCATGGGCCGCTGCCGTGGCACACCGTGCGACCTGAGCACGGCCTGTTTTTTTTAATTTCTCAGCGCGTTTCTATGTATATTAGAAGCAACTTTAATAGTTTAGACATAAAATAAATTTAATTTAGTTGGCTAGAGTGGTTCGGATCCTAGTAAAACTTGTTTTTAGGCTTTTTTTTGCTTATTTTCCTTCTCACTCCGGTCAAAGCACGACAGGCCTTAACGGGCTGCGGGCCGGTCCGACACGACGTGTTTATATCCGTGTCGTGCTCGGGCCTGAGATGTGGTATGGTGGCCCCTCCCGGCATGACCCGTCAACCTAACGGGCCTAGACGTGCCGGGCCGAAACGTGGGCCGAAGGTGGATCCGTACCCGGCCGACACGGCCCACCTGTTTGGACATGTATAGTTGAAGACAATGAATCCTATAGAAACTAGAAAGCACTTTTTTTTGTTATTGCTGACGGGTTGCAAAAAAATATCCAAAAAGTAATTCAATCATAAACTTCGATGCCGAGTACCTTTAGAAAGCTTAGGAGTGTTATTAATTGGAAGACTCTAACGAAGCTCCGTGTTAACTCTAGTCAGAAGCACTACCAAAAAAATTAAAATAGCTCAGATATATTCTAAAAAATAAAAAAAAAATCTTGTTATTAGTTTGGTAATGATGACTATTGGATGCGTATTCTGGTTTGCGATTACATATGTTGCCCAAAATACTGTAGAATTTCTAACGAAAACCACGAAAGAGCTAGATAATTTGGGGATGCTGAAAAATAGCGAGGACGGTGCATTAATAGGAGGAATCAAAGGGTTGCTGGAAATATTGTGTTTCTTTTTTATTTGTCGTGTTTTATTAAAAAAATGAACTAGCCCGCGTGTGACAAATATTCGAGAATGGAGATAATATATATATGGAGGAGCTCCAATTACAAGAAAATCCATACTAATTTACTTTATTCAAGCAACTACAATATATATACTTCATCGAGACTTACAATAAAACAGGGAAGCATCATAAAAAAAAATATAGTCATCGTCACACTGTAGTTATATCTATATCTCGATTATCACATGCAGAAAGTTAAATAACACAACAGCCAAACCTAGTGTATATATATATCAGTGCTTTGATATCCGTACGTTGACGCATGCACGTGAAGGACTGAAGGGTGCGCTGTGTCGTCTCTCTTGATCTCAGGGCTGGCGGCGGTGCGAGCAAGATGGGCTGCCTGTGTAATAGCTCCCGCACGATGGCTGCGCTTGCTGCAGTCGTCGCTGCAGGTACAGGTGCTTGGCGAACTGTACGATAGGACGATGGTGGCCGGCGGCGGCGGCGGATAGCTCGCCGCCGGTCCATTTCTGGTCTTCGATACGCCGCGCCGTACCCGGCTGCAGCGCCGCCAGCAGCATCAACACTGCCATCATCAGTGGCAGAACGAACCTGGTCATGATCATGGCCATATATATATATATCTGCGTAATATGAAGCGCTAGCTACTAGCTCTAGCTTTTGCTACACACACGAATACACGATCGTGCAGCTGCTGCAGGGTTTGGATCGGAGAGCTAGCTAGCGATGAGGCGAAAAAAGATAACTAGACGTACTACTGCTTAAGTAGTGATTAATCAGCTTGTGAGGTTTGGACGAGAGCTAGCTAGCTAGCTTGGTTTTTTTGCACGACGCCACGACGTGGATCGATGCCGAACGAGTGATCGATATAGTTTTTGTTGCGCAGGTATATATAGCCATGCAAATAGTTGAAGCGGCTTAAAGCTATGTGAAAATTTCATGCAAGATAAAAGAATAATATAGTTCGCTCGTTGCTAACGTGTGTACAACATGTGGCTTGACACGAGACGACGTCAAGTGCGGTATAGACTGCGTTACTTGAGAGTACGGTCGAGCTCGTGACAATACTATAATAATGCGCTCAGACGCGGTTTTGCACAGTTCTACTGGGTCTGAAGAGATGAACGAGAACTACATGCATGCAATCTCCAGTCGTCACGTACTACGCGAAACTTCAAAGAAACGGATCGCCGCGCCAGTTCGTTGCCGACATGTATATACATCCACCCCGGCTTCTCAGCTCAGTCTGATGTGCTTGTTGTGTATGTGTATGGTCGACGTCACTGCTGGCGAGGGCTTATGTTGCGTCAGCATCTTGGCCAGCAAGGCAAAACGTAACAACGGACAAGGAAAAGGGCCGCACGGCCGGCGGCAGTAAGTGAAGGGATAGGAGGCATATAAATTCATTGCAACATTTTCCATAGAAGATGGCGTATAAATTCATTTGGGATAGGAGGCATAAACTGCATACGTTGACCTAGGTTATGTTTGAGTGAATTAGAGCTAATAGTTAGGTGTTAAAAGTAGGTTATCTATTTATAAACCCTAAACTCTAAACCCCGGCTAGTTTATTTTTAAACTAAAAGGCGACAAATAAAAAAGAAATGAGAGAGTAGTTAGCTAGCTAACTCTATCAGTAATTTTTTAGTCAACTAACTATTAGCTCTACTACATTCAAACACCCCTTAACTGTACTTCTATTAATAAAAGGTCAATTATTAGTGAATTGTATAACTCCATGGCGAGGCTATTATAGTTTTTGGAAAGACTGGATCCACTATTGTCGCTAGTAGCAGAGCCAAAAGGGCTGGTGGGCTGTTATGGCCCCCTCTATCGCTATAGATCCTGGTTTCACTCGTGACTATGGTTGTTTGGTTTATATCGAACTAATTTTTAGTCCTTTTATTTTATTACATTTTAATCTCTATTTCAGTTTCTGTATTTGATAATTTAGAAATTAAAATAGAATAAAATACACTACACGACGGTTGATCTTTAGCGACCCTTATTAGGTACCAACTGTTGATTGCTAAAGGTTAGGGACCGACGGTCAGTCGCTAAATCCTTTTGTAGCAACGGTCGGTTGGTCGCTAAAAGTCTAGAAATGTAACAACTTATGGTTGGTCGCTATAGATATCGTCGGAGACTAGCGGTGGGTCGCTATAGAGTAAGGATCACTATCAAATCTTATAGCCTTAACGTACCTGTAGATGTTAATGACTAAAAATTAATTAAAACAAGTAAACATTGATCGCTAAATTGCGTGGTGATTTATTTCTTTTTAATATTGTTTGTCTTTTTATTTCATGGTTTGTTTATATATGGATATGACTGTGTTCTTTGTGCTTATATGATATTAGATTCGAATTAAAAGTCGTTTCGAATCCTACATAAAGAGTATGGATAAATCATGGATCACAAGTGAATTGTTTTCTACGGAGACAAAGGTTTATAAACAAGGGGTGAATGGTTTTCTAGCTTTTGCATTTATACATTCAGCAATAGGAAACAAGGTGTGTTAACCCATTTGTATTCAAATGTTTATTATTTATTTGCATTCGTAATAATTTATTCAAATGTTTATTATTTATTTGGTAATTTTTTTATGAATTTTTTAGTAATTTAAAAATGCATTTCGAAATAAAAAGAAAAAAGAAAACCCTCCCTAACCCTAAGGCCCACTAGGGGCCCATCTACCTAACCCTAGCAACCACGCGCTCTTTGGCTTCTCTCCCAGCCACCGCCACCTCTATCTCTCCCTTCCCTCTTCTCTCTCCCCTCACCTCTCTCCTCCCTTCCCCTGCCTCGCTCCTCTCTGTCCCGACCGAGCAGCAGCGGCCAAGCCCTGGCCGAGCCGCCCTCCCCCGACGCGCCTACACCGACCACGCCTCATCTCGGCGCCCAGGCTGACCGACACCGGCCACCCGGCTAGGCTCCGCGGAGCCGCATCCACGCGCGCCCAGGCCGAGCCCCAACGCCCGCCCCGCGCTAGGCTACCCTGCGTGACCCTGGTGTCCGAGCGACCGTGCCCCACGACCGTTTCCGCCGCGAGTTCCGCGCCCATCACTGCCCGCGGCCGAGCCCAAGCATCGTGCACCCACCCGTCCCCACCTCAGCCCATGTGGTATGGTAGGTACACAGCAGCAGCGACGCTCCCCACCTCGTCCCTCCCCTATTTCTCCATCTGACCCTCTCCATTCTCCACACACAGTAGCGCAGGAAGGAGGAACGAGGAAGGTTTTGTAGTTTGGATTAGATAGTTGGATGATCGGATGGTTACTAGTTTGGATTGGAACATTGGATCCCATCCCGCACTGGTGTAGTCCACCTCTCCTCTTCGGTTTCCACGAGAAAAAAGTACTAGTATATTAATTTCATATTTTTAGTACCACTTATGTCATTAACATTAGCAATGGTAAATTCATCTTATTTTGTTAACGTATCTCTCAACATTCTTATTTATATTTATTTGCTACAGAATTGTCGGCGTTTCGAGACCGGGGGGTCCCTGGGCCGACGAGTGAATGTCGCCGCGTGCCCCAGCCCAGATGGGTCGAGCGCGAGGGCGAGCGCGAAGGGGGGAGAGCGAGGCGGCCGGAGACCGGCGTGAGAGAGGT
Organism: Zea mays; assembly: GCF_902167145.1. Lineage (NCBI taxonomy): Eukaryota > Viridiplantae > Streptophyta > Magnoliopsida > Poales > Poaceae > Zea > Zea mays. The sequence continues at coordinate 213,692,706 of NC_050100.1, read as the reverse complement.
GGGAATCCCGCGGCCTTCGTGTTCGTCCCGCGCCCAGGTCGGGTGCGCTTGCAGTAGGGGGTTACAAGCGTCCACGCGGGAGAGGGAGCGAGCGGCCCCAGGCGAGCGCTTGTCTCGTCCTCGTCCCCGCGCGGCCAACCCTCCCTAAGAGGGCCCTGGTCCTTCCTTTTATAGGCGTAAGGAGGGGATCCAGGTGTACAATGGGGGGTGTAGCAGAGTGCTACGTGTCTAGCGGAGGAGAGCTAGCGCCCTAAGTACATGCCGTTGTGGCAGCCGGAGAGATTTTGGCACCCAGCTGGTGTGATGTCGTGGCCGTCGGAGGAGCGATAGAGCCTGGCGGAGGGACAGCTGTCGGAGCGGTTGAGTCCTTGCTGACGTCCTCCTGCTTCCGTAAGGGGGCCGAGAGCCGCCATCGTCACAGAGTATGGGGGGCGCCATCATTGCCTATCTGGCGGAGCGAGCCAGATGGGACACCGGTCTTGTTTCCTGCGGCCCGAGTCAGCTCGGGGTAGGGCGATGATGGCGCCTCCTGTTGACGTGGCTGGTCTGCGCCCTAGGTTGGGCGATGTGGAAGCTCCTCCGAAGCCGAGGTCGAGTCTGTCTTCCGTGGCCGAGGTCGAGTCCGAGCCCCTGGGTCGGGCGAGGCGGAGGCCGTCGGCTGAGGCCAGGGCGGAGTCCGAGCCCTGGGGTCGGGCGAAGCGGAGTTCGTCGTCTTCTGGGGCTGAGCCCGAGTCCGAGCCCTGGGTCGGGCGGAGCGGAGTTCGCCGTCTTTCGGGACTTAGCCCGAGTCCGAGCCCTGGGTCGGGCGGAGTGGAGTTCGCCGTCTTCCGGGACTTAGCCCGAGTCCGAGCCCTGGGTCGGGCGGAGCGGAGTTCGCCTTCTTCCGGGACTTAGCCCGAGTCCGAGCCCTGGGTCGGGCGGAGCGGAGTTCGCCGTCTTCCGTGACTTAGCCCGAGTCCGAGCCCTGGGTTGGGCGGAGCGGAGTTCGCCGTCTTCCGGGACTTGGCCCGAGTCCGAGCCCTGGGTCGGGCGGAGCGGAGTTCGCCGTCTTCCGGGACTTAGCCCGAGTCCGAGCCCTGGGTCGGGCGAAGCGGAGCTTCCTATGGTGCCTTCGGCCGGGCCTGACTGCCTGTCAGTCTCACTCTATCAAGTGGCACCGCAGTCGGAGTGGCGTAGGCAGTGCTGTCCTTCTGTCAGGCCGGTCAGTGGAGCGGCGAAGTGACGGCGGTCACTTCGGCTCTGCCGGCTGGGGGGCGCGTGTCAGGATAAAGGTGTCAGACCACCTTCGCATTAAATGCTCCTGCGATTTGGTCGGTTGGTGCGGCGATTTGGTCAGGGTTGCTTCTTAGCGAAGGCAGGGCCTCGGGCGAGCCGGAAATATATTCGCCGTTGGAGGGGGGCCTCGGGCGAGACGGAAATCCTCCGGGGTCGGCTGCCCTTGACCGAGGCTAGGCTCGGGCGAGGCGTGATCGAGTCGCTCGAATGGACTGATCCCTGACTTAGTCGCACCCATCAGGCCTTTGCAGCTTTATGCTGATGGGGGTTACCAGCTGAGAATTAGGAGCCATGAGGGTACCCCTAATTATGGTCCCCGATAGTAGCCCCCGAGCCTCGAAGGGAGTGTTAGCACTCGCTTGGAGGCTTTCGTCGCACTTTTTTGCAAGGGGACCAGCCTTTCTCGGTTGCATTTTATTCCGGTGGGTGCGCGCGAGCGCACCCGCCGGGTGTAGCCCCCGAGGCCTCGGAGGAGTGGTTTTACTCCTTCGAGGTCTTAATGCCTTGCGTAATGCTTCGGCTGGTCTGGTTGTTCCCTCATGCGAGCTGGTCGTAGCCCGGGTGTACGGTCGGGTCCCAAGTTCTCGGGCTGGTATGTTGACGCTGTCAACGGTTCGGCCGGAGCCGGGTTTGCGAGAGCAGCCCCCGAGCCTCTGCATAGGGCGAGAGGGCGATCAGGGACAGACTCGGCTTTTTTCATACGCCCCTGCGTCGCCTTTCCGCAAGGAGGAGGGGGGGGGGGAAAGCGCCATGTTGCCCTCGATGGGCGCCGAACATGGTGTCTCCGGTGAGCTGCAAGCGGGTAATCCGAGTGGACGTACATGCCCCGTTCGTTAGGGGTCGGCTAGGGGCCCAGAGGCACGCCCAAAAGTGCCTGCGGGTGATCTGCCGGACCCGGTCCCCTGGCGACGGGGTCCGAGGGCTCAATGCCTCCCTCTGATGGGATTCCGTTACAAGATCGCTCCCGCTGGTCTCGGAAATGTCCTAGGGTACCTCGGGAGCGCAACCCGAGCCTTGGTTATGTATCGAACGTACCCATGGTCATCCCTCGCTCGGCGTCTGAGGCGGTTGTGAACCCTTCGGGGGGTAGCCTTCGAACCCCTGATCAGTAATGGGCGCGGAGCCCGAGTAGCCTGAGGCGGCCGTGGAACCCTTCCGAGGGGCCGACCTTCGAACCTCTGACCAGTAGTGGGTGTAGGGCCCACGCGATCTGAGGCGGCTGTCGAACCCTTTCGGGGGGCCAGCCTTCGAACCTCTGATCAGTAGGGTGGCTCGGAGCCTGGTTCCTTCACAGGGAAGGATCCTTTTCGGGGTATCCCCCTTTCCCGGTCCCTGTTGCAAGAGAGAGAAAGAGGAAAAAAGGAAAAGGATACGAAATCGAACGACGCGGCGTACCTTTTTTGGCGCGGTTATTACGGCGAAGGCGAAGCGTTGCCTGCTTCTCCTGCCAGAGGCGCCGCCTGTCCCGCCGCGGAGTTAATGCGACGGGGCGAGTGGTTGGCGAGGTGGCCGTTGCGCGTGCGCGAGCCGTTCGAGGAACGGCTGTTTCGCTTTGCGTTTTCGAATCCCGCGTCCGGTCCGGGCGGAACGTTTGAACCGGTCTCGCCTTGGCCTTTATATACCCAGGGGAGGGTCTGGTGACGGTTCTTCGCTCCGCCTCCTGCCTCCCTCTTAGGTTTTCGCAACCCGAGAGACTTAGCCAGAGAAGGGGAAACAGCCCTCCCTGCCCCTTGCGCCGCCACTTCTTCCGCTCGGTGATGGCTGACCGGGTGACCATCATCTCGCCGCGCGACCCATGGCCTTTTTCCACGGTGACGGCGAGTGATCTGGAGGATCTTGTTGGCGAGGGTTTACTTCGTCCTCTCACCGATGAGCAGCGACCGGAATGGATCCCTCCTGTGGGCGGAGTCGCTCCGTCCCCACCGCCGGGGTACGTCGTGAGCTTCGTCTCCTTCCATGAGCGGGGATTTGGTGTGCCGGCGAGCCGCTTCATGCGGGTGATCCTGTACCACTACGGGGTGGAGTTGCACAACCTCAGCCCCAACTCCATCTCGCAGGCCGCCATCTTCGTAGCGGTGTGCGAGGGGTACTTGGGGATCGCCCCCCATTGGGATTTGTGGACCCATCTCTTTTTCGCGGAGCTTTTTGCCTCGCCGACGGGGGAGAGGAAGGTCCGCGCAGCGGTGCGGGCCGGTGGCTGCACCCTCCTGCTGAGGCAGTCGCGGGCGTCGCAGTATATTCCCGCCATCCTTGCGTCCTCGAACAAGGGGTGGCAGCGCCGGTGGTTCTACCTCCGGAATGACGGCGAGTTGCTCCCGCCGTTCTCCCAACAAGTAGTCACCACCGTCACCGATGCTTGGCACCACGGGACCCCGCACGAAAGACAAAAGAACCTCGAACCCCTTCTCCAGGCCTTGGAGGCGTTGCGGAAGGGGGGACTCACCGCTGCGGGAGTGATTGCCGCCATCCACCGTCGGAGGGTGCTTCCCTTGGCGGAGCGACGGCTGTCGCTTTGGGAGATGACCCCGGAGGCTGACTTGGAGGGCTCGTGGATGTCCTCTGATCCTCTTCCCTTCGACGCCCTCCACGGGCGGGTGTCCGTCGCATTGGGGAAGCCGGACCCCCCACGCCATCTCCCAGCTTTTGATGCGCCTCGACCGAGGGTGCGTGACCTTGGTGAGTGTCCACTCCTTCCTTCTTCTTACGTCGGGTTGCTCCTGGTTCTTAAGATTGGGGTTTTCCCCCTTCTTCAGGAGGTGGGGTGGCACAAGCCTTCCCTGCCACGGGTCCCGCAGGATGCGGTGGACCGAGCAGCGCGGCGGGTCGCCGCGGAGGAGAAGAAGAAGAAGAAGGACGCGGAGAAGGCCCGGGCCCGCGGGCGGAGGCGCGCTCGAGACGCCTTGGAAAAGCTCCATCGTCGGCAGGAGAGGGAGGGGCTCCCGAGGGAGCCGTCGCCGGAAACGCCCGACGACGACGACGATGATGAAGATGATGACGAGGAGGACGACATGGCCGCCCGCCTTGGCCTCAGCCCCGGCTTGGGGTTTGGCCAGGAGCCGTCAAGCCAGCCCCCGAGCGGGCTGATGCCATCAGTCCCCGAAGTCGGGACGTCGGGGTCCCGGCCCGAGGGGCGGGGGCAACCCGAGAGGGTACCTGACCCTCGGCTGGAGGAGCTGAGGCGACCCCGGGGGCCCAGGCCAGGGCGTCTTCTCCCCGAGAGCCGCCGCTCGCGCCGGCAGCGCAGGGGGGCGACCCTCATGTCGCCGTGACAGTGCCCGGGCAATCCGCCCCCCGGGCGTCCAGGGCGTTCAAAGCAAGGGTGGCGCCGAAGTTGCCGGCGAAGCGGACCTCTGCGGCGGTTCCGGGGGTCGAGATCCAAGAGACTTCCCCCCAGGCACGGTGGATCATGGCCCAGAGCGGGTAAGTATCTCGGAATGTCTTCGTCCTGGCTTTTCATTCATATGTCCCGGCCGTGATTTTTCTTTTTCCCTCAGCAAGCGAAGCCATGGCCTGACCGACCTGGCACCCCGGAAGGCCCTTAAGACGACGCCGGCCTGTGCGGCCAGCGCCGCTCCGGGCCTTGCCGTTCAGCCGACCTTCTCGCAAGGTGCTCCGCCGCAGGGGGCCCAGGCGGCACCAGTCACCGTGGAGCGGGTTCCCGAGGCTGACTCTTCTGCTGAGGCGGCCATTGTGATTGGGGAGGCGGCTGACGCGGACGTGGCCCCGTGCCCACCGGACATGTCGGCCATGTCGGCGCTTGCCGCTAGTGAAGTCGTCGCCGTCCCAGTTGGGGGGCGACCGGTCGCTGCCGACGTTGAGACGGCTGAGGCGTCGGCGCTTGGTGCCTCGGAAGAGGGGGGCGTGGAGACGCGATCCGTCCCGCCGGGCGGCAGCCTCGTCGCTGTGCGGCGGAGCTCCGAGGGCCAGCGCCAGCTGCTCCGGTTCCGGACCCGTGAGGCTTCGAATCCCGTCTTTGTTCTCGACGATGAACGGGAGGACCAGTCCTGGGATGAGCTCCGCGAGTGTGCCGAAGCAACAGTGGGGTCGCTCCGGTCGTCGCTGGAGGTTTTCTGCAGGGACGTCCCCAAAATCCTCCAGGTAACGGTTTCAAGCATACCTTTTTTCTTTTGTGACCAAGGCGTCTTTCGTGACGCCCCGCCTCCTTCCCTCAGGATCTGACGGATCGGAGCGCCGCCAAGTCGTCGTTCATCCGCCGCGAGGTCGACGTCTGGGGCTCGCTGTGATCCCTGAGGACCTCGCTCGCCGGGGCTACTGCGCGCCTTTCTCAGCAGGGTGCCGAGGTAGCGGACCTTCAGTTGCACTGCACCGATCTAAGAGCCGAGGCGGCAGCGGCGCGCGCGGAGGCGGCCACGGCACGCGCTGAGGCGCAACGACAGCAGTCGGAGCTCGACCAGGTCGTCAAGGAGCGGGACCAATCTCGGGGCCGGGCTGCCGAGGCCGAAGGCCAGGCCGAAACCCTTGCGGCCGACTTAGCCGTAGCCCAGGTTGCAGCCTCGGAGCAGCGTGCCCGAGCCGGAGGTGCGCCTTGGCCATCCTTGGTTTTTGTTCCTGCTTGTTTCCTCTGCTTGTGTTTGAGATCTTTCTTCTGGCTGTTCGCAGAGCTCGAGTCCGCCCTTGATGAGTCCGCCAAGGCGCTTGCCGAGGCGCTTGCCGGGGCGGCCGAGCAGAGGGAGGCCGACCACGCGGCCATGTCCGAGGTCGTCTCGGACGTTTACCGGGTCCTTGGCTCCGTTGACGTTCCCTCAGGAAGCTCCCCTCAAAGTCGCCTTCAAGCCTTGGGCGATCATGTGCGCGGCAGACTCCGCGAGGCGCTACACCACGGCGTCAGGCGGGCCTTCGCCGTGCTTGCTTCCCACTATGTTGTGGACCTGGAGCGGGTTAGTGAGGGGTATTGTCTTCCCGACGAAGATGAAGCTGCCCTGGCAGAAGTCCAGCGACTCGATGCGGTCGCCGCGGGTCCGAGCACAGTGTTGGCGACCACCTTTGAGGCGGAGATCCTCCCACCTGCGCTGTCGCCGGAAGTCGAGATGGACTTTGCCGAAGGCGGGGACGGAGCTGAAGGCGCGACTCCTTCCCAAGGCGACGCCTAACTCTGTTGGAACAGTTTCTGTTGGATGCGCGTGTGTCTTTCTGCGGCCGCTGAGGCCTGAACACTTTGTTACCGTTGCATGAAGTCGTACTCCTCTTCCTTTTATTTTGCGTGTCCGGCTTTGCCTGTTAGTAACAGGGTGGCTTCCCGAGTAGGGGTCACTTTTCGTGGCGGGTGACGAGTGAGGTGTCCCTAACCCGGAGGCATAGGAGTCCCTCGGCTCAGTCGGCCTTGCCACTTACATGCACCCACGTTCGCTCCTTGGGGCCCTGCTTCTGACATAGCCGGGGGGACGCAAAAGCCTTTTTGAATGAAAATTTTGTATGCAGAGAGGTTTCCCAATCTTGACGCAGAGGGGTTCCCCCCTTTTTAGCCCCCGAGGGAGGGTCGGGCTCTGCCGAGGCGAGGCTGACCCTTCCTCGATGACTAAGACTTGTGTGGGAGTGAGGTATACGAACAACTTGAAAACATCTTAAGGGTAGAAGCGACGTAGCTGTCGGATGTTCCAAGCGTTGCCGTAGACCTCGCCTTGACTGCTGGCCAACTTGTACGTTCCGGGCTTCAGAACTTTGGCGATGACAAGCGGCCTTTCCCGGAGGTGCGTGTAGCCCCCGGGTGCCCCCAACAAGGGCTCGGGGTGCTGTGCGATGGTCGCGATCTTCTCCGGGTTGGCTTCGATGCCCCGCTTGGAGACGATGAACCCCAAGACCATGCCCTGGGGCACCCCGAAGACCCACCTTTCGGGGTTGAGCTTGACGCTTTTCGCCTCTTCGATGGACTTCACCGACATTAGCTTGCGGATCTCCTCGCCTATCGCTCTGCGCTTCTCCTCGTCGAATCGGCGCAGAGGCTACTTGACGGGTCGGGCTCCGGCCCGAATATCCAGCGAGTGCTCGGCGACATCCCTCGGTATGCCGGGCATGTCCGAGGGACTCCACGCGAAGACGTCGGCGTTCGCGCGGAGGAAGCCGACGAGCACTGCTTCCTATTTGGGATCGAGCCCGGAGCCGATCTGGATCTGCTTGGAGGCGTCGCCGCTGGGGTCGAGGGGGACGGCCTTAACCGTCTCCACTGGCTCGAAGTTGCCGGCATGACGTTTCACGTCTGGCACCTCCTTGGAGAGGCTTTCCAGGTCGGCGATGAGGGCCTCGGACTCGGCGAGGGCCTCGGCGTACTCCACGCACTCCACGTCGCATTCGAACGCGTGCTTGTACGTGGGGCCGACGGTGATGACCCCGTTGGGGCCCGACATCTTGAGCTTCAGGTAGGTGTAGTTGGGGACGACCATGAACTTCGCGTAGCATGGCCTTCCCAGTACCGCGTGGTAGGTTCCTCGGAACCCGACCACCTCGAACGTCAGGGTTTCCCTTTGGAAGTTGGAGGGCGTTCCGAAGCTGACGAGGAGGTCGAGTTGTCCGAGGGGCTGGACGCGCTTCCCAGGAATGATCCCACGGAAGGGCGCAGCGCCTGCTCGGACGGAGAACAGATCGACACGCAGGAGCCCGAGGGTCTCGGCGTAGATGATGTTGAGGCTACTGCCTCCGTCCATGAGGACCTTGGTGAGCCTGACGTCGCCGATGACGGGGTCGACGACGAGCGGGTATTTCCCCGGGCTCGGCACATGGTCGGGGTGGTCGGCTTGGTCGAAGGTGATGGGCTTGTCGGACCAGTCTAGGTAGACTGGCGCCGCCACCTTCACCGCGCAGACCTCCCGGCGCTCTTGCTTGCGGTGCCGAGCCGAGGCATTCGCCGCTTGCCCACCGTAGATCATGAAGCAGTCGCGGACCTCGGGGAACTCTCCTGCTTGGTGATCTTCCTTCTTGTCGTCGTCGCGGGCCCTGCCACCCTCGCGGGTGGCCCGGCCCTGTGGAAGTGGCGCCGAAGCATGACGCACTCCTCAAGGGTGTGCTTGACGGGCCCCTGGTGATAGGGGCACGGCTCCTTGAGCATCTTGTCGAAGAGGTTGGCACCTCCGGGGGGTTTCCGAGGGTTCTTATACTTGGCGGCGGCGACAAGGTCCGCGTCGGCGGCGTCGCGTTTCGCTTGCGACTTCTTCTTGCCTTTCTTCTTGGCGCCGCGCTGAGTTGACGCCTCGGGAGCATCTTCCGACGGGCGGCCCTGGGGCTGCTTGTCCTTTCGGAAGATGGCCTCGACCGCCTCCTGGCCGGAGTCGAACTTGGTGGCGATGTCCATCAGCTCGCTCGCCCTGGTGGGGGTCTTGCGACCCAACTTGCTCACCAGGTCGCGGCAGGTGGTGCCGGTGAGGAACGCGCCGATGACATCCGAGTCGGTGATGTTGGGCAGCTCGGTGCGCTGCTTCGAGAATCGCCGGATGTAGTCCCGGAGGGACTCTCCCGGCTGCTGTCGGCAGCTTCGGAGATCCCAGGAATTCCCGGGGCGCACGTACGTGCCCTGGAAATTGCCGGCGAAGGCTTGAACTAGGTCATCCCAGTTGGAGATCTACCCCGGAGGCAGGTGCTCCAACCAGGCGCGAGCGGTGTCGGAGAGGAACAGGGGGAGGTTACGGATGATGAGGTTGTCATCGTCCGTTCCACCCAGTTGGCAGGCCAGACGGTAGTCCGCGAGCCACAGTTCCGGTCTCGTCTCCCCCGAGTACTTTGTGATAGTAGTCGGGGGTCGGAACCGGGTCGGGAACGGTGCCCGTCGAATGGCCCGGCTGAAGGCCTGCGGACCGGGCGGTTCGGGCGAGGGACTCCGATCCTCCCCGCTGTCGTAGCATCCCCCACGCCTGGGGTGGTAGCCTCGGCGCACCCTCTCGTCGAGGTGGGCCCGACGGTCGCGGTGGTGGTGCTCGTTGCTGAGGCGGCCCGGGGCCGCAGGCGCGGTGTTGCGCGTGCGTCCGGTGTAGACCGAGGCTTCCCACATGAATCGGGAAGCCGCGGCATGAGGTTCCGAGGGGTATCCCTGCCTTCGGGAGGCAGAGCTCTCGGCCCGTCGGACCGCGGCGCCTTCCAGGAGATTCTTGAGTTCCCCCTGGATTCGCCGGCCCTCAGTGGTTGATGGCTCCGACATCGCGCGGAGAAGCATCGCTGCTGCAGCCAGGTTCTGGCCGACCCCACTAGATGCGGGTGGCGGCCTGTCCCTGACGTCGTTGGCGACGCGGTGCTGGAAGCCCTGGGGCGGATGACGTATTTCTCCGGCCGGGGGTTGGCCCGCCCATGCCTGCCCGACGTCCCGGTGGATTGGCTCAAGCGCTCCTGCTCCCTCGTCGAGCCTGGCCTGCACCCCGCGGATTTGCTCGAGCTGTGGGTCATGGCCCCCCGCCTGAACGGGGACCACAGCTAGCTCCCGTGGGATGTCAATGCGGGGCGCTGGCCTAGGGAGGTCATCGTCCTCCGGCATGCCGAGATGATTGCCTTCGGAGGGACCCCCTAGATCGACGTGGAAACATTCGCGGCTTGGGCCGCAGCCCTCGTCGCCGAGGATGCGGCTACCGTCGGAACAGTCGGAGAGGCAGTAGTCACATGTGGTCATGAAGTCCCGCATGGCACTGGGGTTGCCAAGTCCAGAGAAATCCCAACAGATGCTGGGCTCGTCGTCTTCCTCGGACCCAGAGGGCCCGTAGGTTGAGACATCTGTCAGCCAGTCCCAAGGCGACCGCATGCGAAACCCTAGAGGGTTTGGACTTGCCTCTACGAGAGCGCCCGCCAAAGCACGGTCGCTAGGCGGGTTGAGGCTGAATCCAAATGACGTGGGATGGGAATCGGTCGGTACCTCTTGGTCGACGAGCGGCGATAAAGTCACGTCGGGGACTGACTGCACCGTCGTCTCAGGTACGAGGGTGACATCCAGCAAGCTCTCCGCGAGCGCGCTAGCGTCGTCCGCTTGCTCGGGATTGGCGTGTCGCGGGGAGACGGCGCTCGTCTTCGTCTCAAGCGCGAAGTCGATACCCGGTGCGCCCCTCGTTGGGGTGCCGGGACTGTCGACTCGCTCGACAGTCGACGAGGCGCTGCCTCCTGCTTGGCCTTGGTCGCCATGCCTTCCCCTCCGTCGGCGGGGGAAAGGACAGGATGAGCTCGAAGGTTGTTCTTCCACCACGCGGGGAAGACATCGTCGATTCCGCCGGCGGCGGGCGGGCTGTCGGCCGCCATTGTCGTTGTCGCGCGGCGGTGGAAGGAGTATCATGTCGTAGCTGCCGTCGAGGGACATGAACTCAAGACTCCCGAAACGGAGCATCGTCCCGGGTTGGAGAGGTTGCTGGAGACTGCCCATCTGGAGCTTGACGGGAAGTTGTTCGTCAACACGCAGCAGGCCCCTACCTGGCGCGCCAACTGTCGGCGTTTCGAGACCGGGGGGTCCCTGGGCCGACGAGTGAATGTCACCGCGTGCCCCAGCCCAGATGGGTCGAGCGCGAGGGCGAGCGCGAAGGGGGGAGAGCGAGGCGGCCGGAGACCGGCGTGAGAGAGGTGGGAATCCCGCGGCCTTCGTGTTCGTCCCGCGCCCAGGTCGGGTGCGCTTGCAGTAGGGGTTACAAGCGTCCACGTGGGAGAGGGAGCGAGCGGCCCCAGGCGAGCGCCTGTCTCGTCCTCGTCCCTGCGTGGCCAACCCTCCCTAAGAGGGCCCTGGTCCTTCCTTTTATAGGCGTAAGGAGGGGATCCAGGTGTACAATGGGGGGTGTAGCAGAGTGCTACGTGTCTAGCGGAGGAGAGCTAGCGCCCTAAGTACATGCCGTTGTGGCAGCCGGAGAGATTTTGGCACCCAGCTGGTGTGATGTCGTGGCCATCGGAGGAGCGATAGAGCCTGGCGGAGGGACAGCTGTCGGAGCGGTTGAGTCCTTGCTGACGTCCTCCTGCTTCCGTAAGGGGGCCGAGAGCCGCTGTCGTCACAGGGTATGGGGGCGCCATCATTGCCTATCTGGCGGAGCGAGCCAGATGGGACGCCGGTCTTGTTTCCTGCGGCCCGAGTCAGCTCGGGGTAGGGCGATGATGGCGCCTCCTGTCGACATGGCTGGTCTGCGCCCTAGGTTGGGCGATGTGGAAGCTCCTCCGAAGCCGAGGTCGAATCTGTCTTCCGTGGCCGAGGTCGAGTCCGAGCCCCTGGGTCGGGCGAGGCGGAGGCCGTCGGCTGAAGCCAGTGCGGAGTCCGAGCCCTGGGGTCGGGCGGAGCGGAGTTCGCCGTCTTCCGGGACTTAGCCCGAGTCCGAGCCCTGGGTCGGGCGGAGCGGAGTTCGCCGTCTTCCGGGACTTAGCCCGAGTCCGAGCCCTGGGTCGGGCGGAGCGGAGTTCGCCGTCTTCCGGGACTTAGCCCGAGTCCGAGCCCTGGGTCGGGCGGAGCGGAGTTCGCCGTCTTCCGGGACTTAGCCCGAGTCCGAGCCCTGGGTCGGGCGGAGCGGAGTTCGCCGTCTTCCGGGACTTAGCCCGAGTCCGAGCCCTGGGTCGGGCGGAGCGGAGTTCGCCGTCTTCCGGGACTTAGCCCGAGTCCGAGCCCTGGGTCGGGCGAAGCGGAGCTTCCTATGGTGCCTTCGACCGGGCCTGACTGCCTGTCAGTCTCACTCTATCAAGTGGCACCGCAGTCGGAGTGGCGTAGGCGGTGCTGTCCTTCTGTCAGGCCGGTCAGTGGAGCGGCGAAGTGACGGCGGTCACTTCGGCTCTGCCGGCTGGGGGGCGCGTGTCAGGATAAAGGTGTCAGGCCACCTTCGCATTAAATGCTCCTGCGATTTGGTCGGTTGGTGCGGCGATTTGGTCAGGGTTGCTTCTTAGCGAAGTCAGGGCCTCGGGCGAGCCGGAAATATATTCGCCGTTGGAGGGGGGCCTCGGGCGAGACGGAAATCCTCCGGGGTCGGCTGCCCTTGACCGAGGCTAGGCTCGGGCGAGGCGTGATCGAGTCGCTCGAATGGACTGATCCCTGACTTAGTCGCACCCATCAGGCCTTTGCAGCTTTATGCTGATGGGGGTTACCAGCTGAGAATTAGGAGCCTTGAGGGTACCCCTAATTATGGTCCCCGACAAGAATATATTATCATTGTTGCTTAATTTTAAATTGTTCGTTGTAAACTAGAACTTATATGTCGTCGTCGCCATCAGCGACTACTCGAGTAAGTGATTTTGATTGAAAACTAGGGGAGCGATTCCTTCCTGAGCCGGGCGAATGTCTTCTTCATAATATCTTTCCTAGCATACCATCTTCTTTGGTCGTTTCTGGTGCTAGCATACCTTCTGGTTAACATATCATATTAATTACTGCAATTATCACTTATCTTACAGACAGGCAATTGAAAAAGAGAATTGATCTTTTTTATGGGCGAAGTGTTGAAGATGGCTTTGGTGAAGGAAATGTCTTGTTAGCATCAAGTAAGTGGCGACATCACAACTCCTACAAGCTTGTGCCTTAAAACAAGAGGATACAAGAACTTGGAGTGCTTTTGTGAAGGCTTTTGCGAATCACTTGAAGCGTTAGTACTTTTGTGAATGATTTTGTAAAGTGTTTGCAAATATATGCAAAACATAATAACATGTGTAGGTTTTGTGAATGATTTTGTTGTGGTGCTTGTTGATGGTTTATGTGATGTGGATCTATTATTGTGCAATACTAATTAAATTTGTATATATATGTGATTATGTGTATAAAAATTGGTGATTTGTGATGCTTTTGTATATATAACAGTTGTTAAATGCTAATTAATGGTATATTATCATTATTAACGACTATAACTAGTGGCAACTTTCTGTTGGTTGCTAAATGTATAGTATAATGACTCACGATTGGTTGTTAAATCTATAGTACAACAACCCACGGTTGATCGCTAAATATACAATATTAGCAACGGACGGTCGGTCGCTAAAGCCTTTAGCGACGGTACTTACAGCGACCATCTTTATCGGTCGCTAAAAGTTTTTGGCGACCAACCGTAGGTCGCTGTAAGTGAACCGTCGTGTAGTGATAGGGGACTAAAAATTAGTTCCTGGAAACCAAATATCTCCTACATATACTGTTATTTAGCCGGTATATATATAATGGTCGTCCCACATCATCTTTTTTTAAATAACCCCTCACAACTATTTCAAATTAATTTATTGCTCGCCTATAGATGGCCAAACAGCGATCCGGCATGGGCCAGACGCCCACGGGCCACAACTCTGGCACAGGCACATCATACCGGCCTGCTGACTATGCAGGGCTAGCCCGTTAGCCTACCGACCCATTTGATTAAATCAGCGTAAAATATTAAAAACTGGTGCAGGATGTGGTGTTCGAACCCATGGCCTAATGGAAGAAGTGCGGGAACACTGGGTAAAGTTGTCCAACCAATAGAACATCATGCTCAGATGTTTTTAATATTAAATATAAATTATATATATGTATATACGTTTTTTTGTAAAATAAAAAATATAATCGTGTCGGGCCGGACCAGCACGACGGACCGAGTCTACAGCCCAAGCACGACACGATGTTCTTGGCTTTTGCAAGCATTAGGTCATTTCTGAGACTACATTGGCGCAATGGTCTCCATGGTGTTTGAGGTTGCTGAATTGGATGGAGCAACAATGATCTGTCACACTAACAGTAAAATAAAAGGTTATTTTTTGGTTTTAAACGTTAGTAATTGCTACGAAGTAGCATAATTTATATGGAGCGCATCCAGTTTTTATTGATGCCTGACTTTACAATCTTTCCATATTTTGATTTATCTTTTTTATAAGTTTGAGTTCATGTGACATATTTTAGAAACTTGAGCTCACAATCTTTCTCTTATTTGGTCTCTGTATGGTGAAATTATGTCGTTTTACAATCTCTGTTCGTTCGGTCAGTCGTTGTGAACTCTCTTCTAATCGCTCACTTCATTAGTCGTGTTGTACCAATACATATTGGATGGAGTAAATAATACCATCAGTTAGCCAAATCAAAAAAATATTATACGGAGAGCGGAGACAATCAATAAAAAATCTTGAATTTTTTGGTGGATAGTTTACATGGGTATTGTTGTAAGCCGTCGCAACGTACGGGCAACCGGCTAATATATATATATATATATATATATATATATATATATATATATATATATATATATATATATATATATATATATATATATATATATATATATATATATGTATATTCATCTTCCATCACTTTGTGTATACATCATTATTTTCTTTTTAAGTCAACAATTTGTACATGGTAATGAGCATTTATTGGGCCACTTTCGTTTTTACTACAGTTTCCGTTACACGCTGAGGAAAAGTTGCTGAAAATTTTTGACTGCACACGTTCTTCGGACTATATATGCGGTTTTGCATGCATTTCCCAGAGTCCTCTTTGAAAAGGTTGATAAACGTTTTGTAATACTCTCTATATCACTGAATAAATACATTCCTATTTCAGGGGCATTCAATGTTTACTTAGAGGTATGATCTATCGACCAACACTGCAGAGCCACTTCAAACTATTTGCGTAAAATGCATGAGCGGTTCTTGAATTCGACATGTTGTGTCATTGAGGTTTTCGAACTCTCAAAAACCACGAAACGGATCCTTATTAGCTTGGTTGGTCATCCAAAACTAGATTTTCTCAAACCGGAATATTGGCATAGTAGGCCACGTTGGAGTCGTTTGGCTCCCCGAACTTGGTATTGTGTCACTTGGATTCCCGAACTTAGTATTTTATGTTACTTGGGTCCCCGAACTTGTTAGAAATATAGGCATTTTCTGTATTATTTTAATTCCATAAATTAACATTATGATGATGACATATAATAGATAATCAAACATGGAAAACGTGATCTCAAAATTATCCATAACAATATGGATCATGAGAACACAAAGCATATGAAGCATGTAATTCATATAAATAAAATAAGCATATAAACATGGTTCATGGATTATTGCAGAACAACTGGAAATAAACAGATAACAATATAAACAGCATGACTGTAAAATTAAGACAAACAGATTTATCATATTACTAGTATGATCAGGCATCAAACACGTCATGATATAATACGACAAAACATATTGGATAAATTTATGGCTATCAATAAAACAGCAGGTATGAACATATATAATTTGCAGAATGAAAAACAGTAAGGAGATGAATTGATCATACCCAGCCATGCGCTCCGAGGATCTAGATCCTTGTCCAACTTCACTTGTCATGTCAGCAGGAAGAAGACTTTGGGCAGTCGCGTAGACGCTCCCCAAAAACCTAATTGCCGATCCCTCGTGCAAGGTCTCGAACGGCAAGGGCTCCGGAGGCACCTGCCCTCTCGCTTCTCTGTGCGCGCAGAGACACGAGATGGAAATACCCTCACTCGGCGCTGGACTGTGTTCTGAAAGTGTGTTCTCGCGTGTACCGAGTGACAGGGGTGCTCCTCTATTTAACCTCTCGCAGAGGGAAGCTGAAGGAGAAAGGTCGCCGAGTCACGCCAAGAGTCGGCCAGCTCTAGCCGAGTTATGCCATGAGTCGGCCAGCTCTTGCCGCCCGCCCGCCCGCCCGCCCGCCCGCCTGCCTGCCTGCCTGCCTCGCCACGCCTCGCCACGCCACGCCACGCCCGGCCCGGCCCGGCCGGCGGCGGCGGCGCGCGCGCGCGCGTGGCACGCCCTTGTCCATTTCCTGACTTCTCAAGTTAAGTGGAATAAATCTCACCATATAAGTCAAGGCAAAAGACCCTTGGACTTCCAATGTGGTACTATTGGTATTCTCCACCATTACACACCATAGAGTTTATTCAATAAATGGGTCAAGCCCATAAAAGATCCAACAGAACTTTCATTAATACGCTCTAGCGTGGCACGCTACGTCGGCCGCATACGATTTGAGCAAACCCGATTTTAGATGACCGGCCAACTGGCCAAGTTCGAGGACCTGTTTTGCTAGTTTTGAGAGTTTGGTGACCCAAGTAACACAATATGCATAGTTCAAGGATTGTAGACGTATTTTACTCAAACTGTTTTCGCTGAGGGTGAATGTTTCTGTAATGTATCCAAAAGAGATAGAGAAGGGTATTGAGAGATTCCTGCCCAAGTCTAACTCTGCTTTAATTTAAGTCAGTCACGGGGGCACTTTCAGTCGTTCACAATCACTCAGAGACGAACACCACTAAACAAGAGCCACGATGCCATACCGGGGCTGCGAAAACTGTTTTCTATCTATGAATTCTTTCCCTTTTGCTGCGAAGAATATTGCGCTTTCCTCTTTTGGGAGGGATGAGTATGACCGGATGACCAGTGGAGGAACTGCTACCAGGAAGCTGGAGGGAATGTTCCACCGAACCGAGTGCATGGGCGGTGGGCCAGCGGCGAGGTTTGACGAGTCCGACACTAGTACGTTCACGGGCTACGGTCCAGTAGGATTGTTCATACAATGCCCTGCGATGTGGCCACACGCGGAGAAATTTGAGTGCCGACAGTTTACCATGATGCAGCAGAATCCTTATCCCAATTTTTATTTTATTCCTTATTTTAAACTCAACTCTATAAATGTCATTTACACGGTGCACTAGAGATGGTCTTAAAAGACTGTATAATAAACCAGAGTTTTTAATCACAAATAAAGTTAAAAGATATTATGTATGGAGAGTTATATAGGAAATGGCTCTTTATGGATAGCTTATCTCTTATATTTTTCTTAATTAACCCCTTCAAGAACTCTCAAAAAACTTCATATTTAATGAGGTTATACAGGGGCGGGCCTCATTCAATTCAATGGTATTTAATTGAGTACCCGTTATGTTGACAAAAATATAATGTACATATATAGTGTATATACATAAAAAATGGAAACAGGAAATTAATCAAATAAGTGGAGAAATTTCTATTAATTTGGACCATAATATTACCTTTCTACAACTGATACCCAGCCAGCCTAATAGAGTGTGTGATCGTGTCCTATGAGGTCCAACAGAATAACAGAGCCCACCCTAGTACCTCATGGCAAAAATCTCCAAACCCAATTGTCGTACTAGGGAAGAGCTACCAGGTCGTGGTCGTGTCTCGTCGTCCCACTTACCCGCATGGAAACATCAACCAGCCTTCGCAGCCCCACGACGCCGTCGCTCGCCTGGCATCTAGGCCTGATCGGCTAGCTGTCGTTGCGTACAGCGCGCTTGCGCCACACATGAGCCCATCGATATGTCGCCCGTCATCTGAGACTCTGAGTGTCGGCGTTTCGATATCGGGGGGTCCCTGGACCGACGAGTAAATTGTCGCCGTGTGCCCCAGCCCAGATGGGTCGGCGCGAGACGGAGCGCGAAGGGGGAGGGAGACGGGCGTGAGAGGTGAAAATCCCGCGGCCTTCGTGTTTGTCCCGCGCCCAGGTCGGGTGCGCTTGCAGTAGGGGGTTACAAGCGTCCACGCGGGAGGGAGCGAGCGGCCTCACGCGAGCGCCTGTCCCGTCCTTTCCCCGCGCGGCCAACCTTCTGTAAGAGGGCCCTGGTCCTTCCTTTTATAGGCGCAAGGAGAGGATCCAGGTGTACAATGGGGGGTGTAGCAGTGTGCTAACGTGTCTAGCGGAGGAGAGCCAGCGCCCTAAGTACATGCCATCGTGGCAGCCGGAGAGGTTTTGGCACCCGGTTCGTGTGGTGTCGTGGCCGTCGGAGGAGCGCTGGAGCCTGGCGGAAGGACAGCTGTCGGGGCTGTCGAGTCCTTGCTGACGTCCTCTTGCTTCCGTAAGGGGGCTGAGAGCCGCCGTCGTCATAGAGCGTGCGGGGCGCCATCATTACTTGTCTGGCGGAGCGAGCCAGATGGGACGCCGGTCTTATTCCCCGTAGCCTGAGTCAGCTTGGGGTAGGGTAATGATGGCGCCTCCTGTTGACGTGGTCGGTCCGTGCCCTAGGTTGGGCGATGTGGAGGCTCCTCCGAGGTCGAGGTCGAGTCTGTCTTCCGAGGCCGAGGTCGAGTCCGAGCCCCTGGGTCGAGCGAGGCGGAGACCGTCGGCTGAGGCCAGGGCTGAGTCCGAGCCCTGTGGTCGGGCGAAGCAGAGTTCGTCGTCTTCCGGGGCTGAGCCCGAGTCCGAGCCCTGGGGTCGGGCGGAGCGGAGTTCGTTGTCTTCTGGGGCTGAGCCCGAGTCCGAGCCCTGGGTCGGGCGGAGCGGAGTTCGTCGTCTTCAGGGGCTGAGCCCGAGTCCGAGCCCTGGGGTCGGGCGGAGCGGAGTTCGTCGTCTTCAGGGGCTGAGCCCGAGTTCGAGCCCTGGGGTCGGGCGGAGTGGAGTTCGTCGTCTTCAGGGGCTGAGCCCGAGTCCGAGCCCTGGGGTCGGGCGGAGCGGAGTTCGTCGTCTTCCGGGGCTGAGCCCGAGTCCGAGCCCTGGGTCGGGCGGAGCGGAGTTTCCTATGGCGCCTGAGGCCGGGCCTGGCTGCTTGTCAGCCTCACTCTGTCGAGTGGCACAGCAGTCGGAGCAGCGCAGGCGACGCTATCCTCTTGTCAGACCGGTCAGTGGAGCGGCGAAGTGATTGCGGTCACTTCGGCTCTGTCGACCGGAGGGCGCGCGTCAGGATAAAGGTGTCAGGCCACCTTTGCATTAATTGCTCCTACGATTTGGTCGGTTGGCGTGGCGATTTGGCCTAGGTTGCTTCTTGGCGAAGACTGGGCCTCGGGCGAGCCGAAGGTGTGTTCGTTGCTGGAGGGGGCCTCGGGCGAGACGTAGATCCTCCGGGGTCGACTGCCCTTGTCCGAGGCTGGGCTCGGGCGAGGCGTGATCGAGTCCCTCGAATGGACCGATCCTTGACTTAGTCGCACCCATCAGGCCTTTGCAGCTTTGTGCTGATGGGGGTTACCAGCTGAGAATTAGGAGTCTTGAGGTTACCCCTAATTATGGTCCCCGACAGTAGCCCCCGAGCCTCAAAGGGAGTGTTAATACTCGCTTGGAGGCTTTTGTCGCACTTTTTTGCAAGGGGACCAGCCTTTCTCGGTTGCGTTTTGTTCCGTTGGGTGCGCGCGAGCGCACCCGCCGGTTGTAGCCCCCGAGACCTCGGAGGAGTGGTTTGACTCCTCCGAGGTCTTAATGCCTCGTGCAATGCTTCGGCTGGTCTGGTCGTTCCCTCATGCGAGCTGGCCGTAGCCCGGGTGCACGGTCGGGTCCCAAGTTCTCGGGCTGGTATGTTGACGCTGTCAACGGTTTGGCCGGAGCCGGGTTTGCGAGAGCAGCCCCCGAGCCTCTGCACAGGGCGAGAGGACGGTCAGGGACAGACTCGACTTTTTTACATACGCCCCTGCGTCGCCTTTCTGCAAGGAGGAGGGGGGAAAGTGCCATGTTGCCCTCGGAGGGCGCCGAAATGGTGTCTCCGGTGAGCTGCTGGCGGGTAATCCGAGTGGACGCCCGTGCCCCATTTGTTAGGGGTCGGCTAGAGGCCCGGAGGCACGCTCAAAAGTACCTGCGGGTGATCTGCCGGACCCGGTCCCCTGTCGACGGGGTCCGAGGGCTCGATGCCTCACTCTGATGGGATTCCGTTACAAGATCGTTCCCGCTAGTCTCGGAAATGTCCTAGGGTACCTCGGGAGAGTAGCCCGAGCCTTGGTTATGTATCGAATGTACCCAGGGTCATCCCTCGCTCTGTGTCTGAGGCGGTTGTGAACCCTTCGAGGGCCAGCCTACGAACCCCTGATCAGTAGTGGGCGCGGAGCCCGAGTGGCCTGAGGCGACCGTTGAACCCTTCCGAGGGGCCGGCCTTCGAACCTCTGACCAGTAGTGGGTGTGGAGCCCACGCGCTCTGAGGCGGATGTTAAACCCCTCCGAGGGGCCAGCCTTTGAACCTCTGATCAGTAGGGAGGCTCGGAGCCTGTTTCCTTCACGGAGAAGGATCCTTTTCGGGGTATCCCCCTTTCCCGGTCCCTGTTGTAAGAGAGAGAAAGAGGAAAAGGAAAAGGATACGAAATTGAATGACGCGACGTACCTTTTTTGACGCGGTTATTATGGCGAAGGCGAAGCGTCGCTTGCTTCCCCTGCCAGAGGCGTCGCCTGTCCCGCCGCGGAGTTAATGCGACGGGGCGAGTGGTTCGTGGGGCGGCCGTTGCACGTGTGCGAGCCGTTTGAGGAACGGAACACGGACGCGCCGTCTTCACGCCGTGAGAGAGGGTTCTCTTGCTGCCCTGGATGGGACGTAAGCTTGGCTGACGACGTGACCGCTGCTCCTGCCCGCCTGCCACCGCCATTACTGCCGGCCCATTTTTGGCCGTATTGACCGTCGCGCCTGGCTGGCACTGCTGGGTCGTACGCAGGGTTGCCTCGAGTCGCGGTACTGGTTCCGCAGTCGAGGAGGCGTGGTAGTGGTGCGAGCGGCGGTGCAGTTGCTCGCACGTAGCAACCGGCGCGCCGGTTGCATGACGCGTGGGCTTGGGCCTCCATGCTGGGTGCATTGGAAGTCGAAGGGGCGCGCCCACTTGGCGCGGTTGCATGCCGCCTGCACGGCTGTCTGCCCTTTCACCCGCTGGTCTGGGCGAAAGTGGAGGGACGCTTGTAACCGCTGGGCGGTTGCATGCACCGCGCGCGGCGGTTTGGCTTCTTCTGCCCTGGGCCAGCTTGCATGACGCGTGGGACCCAGCCCCCGCGCCATAGGGGGAGGACCTTGGAGCGTGTTGGAGAAGACTCAGCCCACGACGGCTGGGGACGCAAGTAGGGAGAGTCGCCTTTAAAAGGAGGACAGCCCCCTTGAAAGGCGACCATGTCTTCGCGCTCCCTTATGCATCATGTCTTTCCACCTTCCGAGCCCCCGGACGGGGAACACCCGCAATCCTTCCGCCTTGTCGTTGGAGGAACGCAACTTTGTGGAAGTTGGTACCTTTCAGCCATCGTTCGGCTTCAAGGATTTTCATCACGCGACCCGGCTGCATCCCCTCGCCGGTGGTCACCCGAGACGGTGACCACCAGCCCCTGGATGGGGAGAAGCAAGCCGGGCTGCGATCTTGGTCCCGCCCTCAGCTTCAAGGATGTTCATCATCCTTGCTGGGGCGAAGAGCGAGGCGAGCCGGGGCTCTACCTCCCGCACGGGTCGGCTGGCCACCTCCTCTTCCAGCTTCTGGTGGTGGAAACCATCCTCCAACTCTGCGGAGGAGGCGTCCTCCAGCCATGCTGGGGGAGGCGGACTGTTGCTGCCCAGCTAGGATGCAACATTCCGTCCTCTTCCTCGCTTGCGTGGCGAGGACAGGAGCGAGGAACTGTCGGTGCGCTTTGGAGCGGCCCGCTCTTTGGCTTTGATGTCTGGTTCGTGTCCCTTGAGCGGGGACGCGAACGAGAGCCTTCCGGTGGCCGCGTCCGTCCTGGGACCATAGCTGCTGCTGCAGAGGTCGCTGGCGAGTCGCCCGGAACTTGTCGCCCCGCAGGCTCCCTGGTGTGGAGGTTGTTCATACCCGCGGGGACAGAACCGGAGTTCCGTTTGTAATGGCATCTTGAATGCCGGTGTTTTGTTCATTGCGGCTGTCGGGGCCTGAACATGTATGTGTTTTTGGCGCGGAGCCGTGTTTTTTCCTCATTCTCGAGCACTAAGACTCGCCTGTTGGTTATCTGAACCGCTTCACCAAGCGTGAGTCGCCCCGTGCAAAGGTGACGAGTGAGGTATCCGTATCCCGGAGGCGTAGGAGTCCCTCGGCTCGGTCGGCCTTGCTGTCCGAGGCTTCTCTTGCTTAGTTAAAGGAACCCCTCGGCCGCTCTTCGATGAGCCGAAGCCAGGGGTAGCGGTGTCAGCACGGACAGAGGCAGAGTTGGCTCGAAAAGAAGACTTGGTCGGCCAGAGCCTGGCCGGGTCGTCCACTGGTGGGACCTTCGCCGGAATTGAGTTGCCGAGGCCTCGGGCCGGGCTGATGTCTTCGGGGGACAGCTGGCCGAGGCCTCGGGGTGACCGGCCGAGCCGTCTGCTCGAGCCGGATTCCTGGAGATGACCCTGGCGGTGATGGCCCAGGCGTGGTGATGTTATCGTCCTTCAGAGTGGAGATTCTCCGACTGCGTCGCCGTCCGAGGCTAGGTCGGACCTCGCCGAAGGTGTGGTTGACGCCGAGGGTGCTGCTGCTCCCTTCAACTGTCAAGATTCGAGCCTGCAGGATCGAATTATCTTGTAGTGTGTGTTTTCTGCGGCCGCCGAGGCCCAAACACACCATCGTCGTGTTGTAAAGCTGCGCTTCTTTTCCTCTTGTTTCGAGTATCTGGACTTTTTCGTCGGTAACAGAATTGTCTGTGCGAGCGAGAGTTGCTTTTCACGGAAGGTGATGAGTGAGGTATCCGTATCCCGGAGGCGTAGGAATCCCTCGGCTCGGTCGGCCTTGCCGCTTACGCGCACTCTTGCCCGTCCATAGGGTTCTGTCACCGACGCAGTCGAGAAGGCCCGAAGAATCGCTTCGGCAGAGGAGCTTTCGAGCGTGAAGACTTGTTTGGTCCGCGGAATCACTTATCCGAACGCGAGTTACTTATCGCAGAAGGTGATGAGTGAGGTATCCGTATCCCGGAGGCGTAGGAGTCCCTCGGCTCGGTCAGCCTTGGCTGCTTACGTGTACTCCGTCGTTTTCAGGATCCACTTTCAAAGTAGTCGAAAAGCACGAAAGACATTCTGGCAGAAAGGATCTTTTTTCGAGGAAAATTTCGACGCAGAGGGGGTTCCCCCCTTTTAGCCCCCGAGGGAGGGTCGGGCTTTGCCGAGGCAAGGCTGACCCTTCCTTGATGACTAAACTTTGCGTGGGAACGAGGTATATGAACAACTTGAAAGCATCCTAAGGGTAGAAGCGACGTAGCTGTTGGATGTTCCAAGCGTTGTTGTAGACCTCGCCTTGACTGTTGGCCAGCTTGTACGTTCCGGGCTTCAGAACTTTGGCGATGACGAACGGCCCTTCCCAGAGAGGCGTGAGCTTGTGCCGCCCTCGGGCGTCTTGTCGCAGCCGAAGCACCAGGTCGCCCACCTGGAGGTCTCGGGACCGGACCCCTCGGGCGTGGTAGCGTCGCAGGGACTGCTGGTACTGCGCCGAGTGTAGTAAGGCCATGTCCCGAGCCTCTTCCAGCTGGTCCAGTGAGTCTTCTCGATTAACTCGATTGCTTTGGTCGGCGTAGGCCCTCGTCCTCAGGGAACCGTATTCTAAGTCTGTGGGCAAGATGGCCTCGGCCCCATAGACTAGAAAGAACGGCGTGAAGCCTGTGGCTTGGCTCGGCGTTGTCCTCAGACTCCAGACCACCGAGGGGAGTTCCTTCATCCATCGCTTGCCGAACTTGTTGAGGTCGTTGTAGATCCGAGGCTTGAGTCCTTGTAGAATCATGTCGTTGGCACGCTCTACTTGCACATTCATCATGGGGTGAGCCACGGCGGCCCAGTCCACCCGGATGTGGTGATCCTCGCAGAAGTCCAGGAACTTTCTGCCGGTGAACTGGGTGCCGTTGTCGGTGATGATGGAGTTCGGGACCCCAAAGCGATGGATGATGTTGGTGAAGAACGCTACCGCCTGTTCGGACCTGATGCTGTTTAGGGGTCGGACCTCGATCCACTTGGAGAATTTGTCGATGGCGACCAACAGGTGCGTGTAGCCCCCGGGTGCCTTCTGCAAGGGGCCGACGAGGTCCAGACCCCACACAGCAAAAGGCCAGGTGATGGGTATCGTCTGCAGGGCCTGAGCGGGCAGGTGGGTCTGCCTTGCGTAGAACTGACACCCTTCGCAGGTGTGGACAATTCTAGTGGCGTCGGCCACCGCCGTCGGCCAGTAGAAACCTTGTTGGAAAGCGTTTCTGAGAGCACCTAGAGGGGGGGGGTGAATAGGTGATCCTGTAAAACTTCAAAACTTAAGCCACAAAAACTTGTTAAGTGTTAGTACAAGTATGGCCAAGTGGCTAGAGAGGAGTCAAAACGCAATAACCACAAGAAATCAATCACAGAGATGACACGGTGGTTATCCCGTGGTTCGGCCAAGTACAAAAACTTGCCTACTCCACGTTGTGGCGTCCCAATGGACGAGAGTTGCACTCAACTCCTCTCAAGTGATCCAATGATCAACTTGAATACCACGGTGTTCTTGCTTTTCTTTTCTCAATCCCGTTTGCGAGGAATCTCCACAACTTGGAGCCTCTCGCCCTTACAAAAGATGTTCACAGAGAATCACGGAGCAAGGGAGGGGATGAGCAACACACACAAGACTTCAAAAGATCAGAGCAACAGCACGCACACAAGTCGCAACAAGAGCTCGCAACACAACTCAAAGAGTTCACAACTCCACAAGAGCTCTATATGCTATCACAATGAAACAAATGCGCGAGATCGATGTCTTGGTGCTTAGGAGTGTTGTAGGAATGCTTGGTGTACTCCTCCATGCGCCTAGGGGTCCCTTTTATAGCCCCAAGGCAGCTAGGAGCCGTTGAGAACACATCGGGAAGGCTATCCTTGCCTTCTGTCGTCGGGCGCACCGGACAGTCCGGTGCACACCGGACACTGTCCGGTGCCCGATTTATTTCCATAAACAGCGCATCCGACCGTTGCTGTCTGTTGCAGATCTGGGCGCCGTTGGCGCACCGGACATGTCCGGTGCACACCGGACAGTCCGGTGCCCCTTTTCGACCGTTGGCTCGGCCACGTGTCGCGCGCGGATCGCGCGGCCGACCGTTGGCCCGACCGACCGTTGGCTCACCGGACAGTCCGGTGCACACCGGACAGTCCGGTGAATTTTAGCCGAAGTCGCCGGAGAAAACCCGAGAGCGGCTGGTTTGCCCCGCGCTGGTCTGGCGCACCGGACACTGTCCGGTGCACACCGGACAGTCCGGTGCCCCAGCCCGAAGCAGCCTTTGGCTGTACACAGCCACTCTCCACTTCTTTTTCTTTTTCCTGTTTCTAACACTTAGACAAGAATATTAGTATTCGAAACTAATGTACTAAGGCTTAGAAACATACCTTTACTTGTGATTTGCACTTTGTTCACCCATGAGCATATTTTCACATTTAAGCACTTGTGTTTGCACCCAATCACCAAAATACTTAGAAATGGCCCAAGGGCACATTTCCCTTTCAATCTCCCCCTTTTTGGTGATTTATGCCAACACAACATAAAGCAACTAGAACAAGTGCAAAATCACTTCAAATAAAAACTAACTTTGAGTTTTATTCAACTTTGGCATATATGGATCATCTTTTGCCACCACTTGGTTTGTTTTTGCTAATCAAACTCAAATCTCTATCTCTAAGTCAAACACACATGTTGAGGCATAAAGAGAGTCATTCCAAAAGAGATTGATCAAAGATTTCAAAAACTCCCCCTAATTCCCATAATCAATACTTCTCCCCACAAGAAGCCAACTTTTGACGAAAGAGACAATGCAAGAGTTTTGAACAAACCAAATACTCTATTCTACTATTTTCAAAATCTCTCAAGTGGTAGCTGATCCATTTATTGCTTTGGCCTTTATTTTCTCCCCCTTTGGCATCAAGCACCAAAACGGGATCAATCTTGGCCCCTTTAACCTCTTTGCCTCACCAAAGTCTTCAATTAAGAGCAAATGGCAATAAGATTTCATGAGATGAACTTGGAATTAGTTACCCTCTCATCGGAGTGCAGTGGAAGTCTTTCATGATCCAAGTCCACCTTTTCCCTTTCAATCCTCCTTCGAGACTAAATCATCAAACTCAAACTCATGGTTAGTCTCAAAGGGTCAAGTTGTAACACATCTCCCCCTAAACATGTGCATCACTTTGCAACGGACTTGTGAGGTCCAGGGAGTGTTTGTACAACTTGAGCACCACAATAAGCAACAAAATGCAACAAGGAACATGATCAAAAGCATAAATACATGTATGCTACAATTCAATCCAGGTTCCGCGAATCTAAGACATTTAGCTCACTACGCAACCTGCAAAAGGTCTTCTCATCTAGAGGCTTAGTGAAGATATCGGCTAGCTGGTTCTCGGTGCTAACATGAAACACTTCGATATCTCCCTTTTGCTGGTGGTCTCTCAAAAAGTGATGCCGGATGTCTATGTGCTTTGTGCGGCTGTGCTCAACAGGATTCTCCGCCATGCGGATAGCACTCTCATTGTCACATAGGAGTGGGACTTTGCTCAGATTGTAGCCAAAGTCCCGGAGGGTTTGCCTCATCCAAAGTAGTTGCGCGCAACACTGACCTGCGGCAACGTACTCGGCCTCAGCGGTGGATAGGGCAACGGAGGTTTGTTTCTTAGAGTTCCATGACACCAGGGACCTTCCTAAGAATTGGCACGTCCCCGATGTACTCTTCCTATCGACCTTACATCCAGCATAGTCGGAGTCTGAGTATCCAACTAAGTCAAAGGTAGACCCCTTTGGATACCAGAGCCCGAAGCAAGGCGTAGCAACCAAGTATCTAAGAATTCGCTTTACCGCCACTAAGTGACAGTCCTTAGGATCGGATTGAAATCTAGCACACATGCATACGCTAAGCATAATGTCTGGTCTACTAGCACATAAGTAAAGCAAAGAACCTATCATTGACCGGTATGCTTTTTGATCAACGGACTTACCTCCTTTGTTGAGGTCGGTGTGTCCGTCGGTCCCCATCGGAGTCTTTGCGGGCTTGGCGTCCTTCATCCCAAACCGCTTTAGCAGATCTTGCGTGTACTTCGTTTGGGAGATGAAGGTACCGTCCTTGAGTTGCTTCACTTGGAATCCAAGGAAGTAGTTCAACTCGCCCATCATCGACATCTCGAATTTCTGCGTCATCACCCTGCTAAACTCTTCACAAGACTTTTGGTTAGTAGAACCAAATATTATGTAATCGACATAAATTTGGCACACAAACAAATCACCATCACATGTCTTTGTAAAAAGAGTTGGATCGGCTTTCCCAACCTTGAAAGCATTAGCAATTAAAAAGTCTCTAAGGCATTCATACCATGATCTTGGGGCTTGCTTAAGTCCATAGAGCGCCTTAGAGAGCTTACACACGTGGTCGGGGAACCGTTCATCCTCGAAGCCAGGGGGTTGCTCCACGTACACCTCCTCCTTAATTGGCCCGTTGAGGAAAGCGCTCTTCACATCCATTTGGTACAACCTGAAAGAATGGTGAGCGGCATATGCTAGCAAGATACGAATTGATTCTAGCCTAGCCACAGGAGCAAACGTCTCCTCAAAGTCCAAACCTGCGACTTGGGCATAACCTTTTGCCACAAGTCGAGCCTTGTTCCTTGTCACCACCCCGTGCTCGTCCTGTTTGTTGCGAAACACCCACTTGGTTCCCACAACATTTTTCTTCGGACGAGGCACCAGTGTCCAAACTTCATTGCGCTTGAAGTTGTTGAGCTCCTCCTGCATGGCCAATACCCAATCCGGATCTAGTAAGGCCTCCTCTACCCTGAAAGGCTCAATAGAAGAGACAAAAGAGTAATGCTCACAAAAATTAACTAATCGAGATCAAGTAGTTACTCCCTTGCTAATATCACCCAGAATTTGGTCGACGGGATGATCCCTTTGAATCATCGCTCGAACTTGGGTTGGAGGTGCTGGTTGCGCATCTTCCTCCATCACATGATCATCTTGTGCTCCCCCTTGATCACACGCCTCCTGTTGATGAACCTGTTCATCGTCTTGAGTCGGGGGTTGCATCATAATTGAGGAAGAGGGTTGGTCTTGCTCATCTTGTTCCTGTGGCCGCACTTCTCCAATCGCCATGGTGCGTATGGCGGCCGTTGGAACGTCTTCTTCATCTGCATCATCACAATCAACAACTTGCTCTCTTGGAGAGCCATTAGTCTCATCAAATACAACGTCGCTAGAGACTTCAACCAAACCCGATGATTTGTTGAAGACTCTATACGCCTTTGTATTTGAGTCATAACCTAATAAAAACCCTTCTACAGCTTTGGGAGCAAACTTAGAATTTCTACCCTTCTTCACTAGAATGTAGCATTTACTCCCAAAAACACGAAAGTACGATACATTGGGTTTGTTACCGGTTAGTAGCTCATACGACGTCTTCTTGAGGAGGCGATGAAGGTAGACCCTGTTGATGGCGTGGCAAGCAGTGTTAACGGCTTCCGTCCAAAAGCACTCGGGGGTCTTGAACTCTCCTAGCATCGTCCTCGCCATATCGATGAGCGTCCTGTTCTTCCTCTCTACCACACCATTTTGCTGTGGTGTGTAGGGAGCGGAGAACTCGTGCTTGATCCCTTCCTCTTCAAGGAACTCCTCCACTTGAAGGTTCTTGAACTCGGACCCGTTGTCGCTCCTTATCTTCTTCACCTTGAGCTCGAACTCATTTTGAGCTCTCCTGAGGAAGCGCTTGAGGGTCCCTTGGGTTTCAGACTTATCCTGCAAAAAGAACACCCAAGTGAAGCGGGAAAAGTCATCAACAATAACTAAACCATACTTACTCCCTCCTATGCTCAGATAGGCGACAGGTCCGAAGAGGTCCATATGCAGCAGCTCCAGGGGTCTTGAAGTGGTCATCACGTTCTTGCTGTGATGCGCTCCCCCCACTTGTTTACCTGCTTGACAAGCTGCACAAGGTCTATCTTTTTCGAAATGCACGTTAGTCAAACCTATCACGTGTTCTCCCTTTAGAAGCTTGTGAAGGTTCTTCATCCCCACATGTGCTAAGCGGCGATGCCACAGCCAGCCCATGCTAGTCTTAGCTATTAAGCATGCATCTAGACCGGCCTCTTCTTTTGCAAAATCAACTAAATAAAGTTTGTCGTCTAATACACCCTTAAAAGCTAGTGAACCATCACTTCTTCTAAAGACAGACACATCTACATTTGTAAATAGACAGTTATACCCCATATTGCATAATTGACTCACAGATAGCAGATTATATCCAAGAGACTCAACTAAAAACACATTAGATATGGAGTGCTCATTAGAAATTGCAATTTTACCTAAACCTTTTACCTTGCCTTGATTCCCATCACCGAATATAATTGAATCTTGGGAATCTTTATTCTTGACGTAGGAGGTGAACAACTTCTTCTCCCCCGTCATATGGTTTGTGCATCCGCTGTCGATAATCCAGCTTGAACCCCCGGATGCATAAACCTGCAAGGCAAATTTAGGCTTGGGACTTAGGTACCCAACTCTTGTTGGGTCCTACAAGGTTAGTCACAATTTCCTTAGGGACCCAAATGCAAGTTTTATCACCTTTGCATTTTGCCCCTAACTTCCTAGCAATTACTTTTCTATCCTTTCTACAAATTGTAAATGAAGCATTCAAAGCACAATAAATTGTAGAGGGTTCATTCACTACTTTTCTATGAACATTTGCAACATTTCTTTTAGGAACAACATTTCTCCTAGTAACATTTCTATCATACACATAAGAAGAACTAGGAGCAAACATGGCATGAGAATCATAAACATATGAATCAAAAGCATCATAACTTCTATTTCTAGTTTGTCTTTTATCATGATACAAAAAGGCATGGTTCCTTTTAGCACTAGTAGCCATAGGGGCCTTCCCTTTCTCCTTGGCGGGAATGGGAGCCTTATGGCTTGTTAAGTTCTTGGCTTCCCTTTTGAAGCCAAGTCCATCCTTAATTGAGGGGTGTCTACCAACCGTGTAGGCATCCCTAGCAAATTTTAGTTTTTCAAAATCACTTTTGCTAGTCTTAAGTTGAGTATTAAGACTAGCCACTTCATCACTCAATTTTGAAATGGAAACTAAGTGTTCACTACAAGCATTAATATCAACATCCTTACACTTAGTGCAAATTTCAACATGTTCAACACGAGAGTTGGATTTTTGTGCTTTTACTAGTTTAGCATTTAAGTCATCATTGATGCTCTTTAATTTTGAAATTGAATCATGGCATGTAGACAATTCACAAGTAAGCATTTCATTCCTCTTAATTTCTAATGCAAGGGATTTTTGAGCCTCTACAAACTTATCATGTTCTTCATACAACAAATCCTCTTGCTTTTCTAAAAGTATATTCTTTTCATTCAAGGCATCAATTAATTCATTAATTTTGTCTATCTTAGATCTATCTAAGCCCTTGAACAAACATGAATAATCTACTTCATCCTCATCACTAGATTCGTCCTCACTTGAAGAAGCATAAGTAGAGTTTCGAGTACTTACTTTCTTCTCCTTAGCCATGAGGCACGTGTGATGCTCGTTGGGGAAGAGGGATGACTTGTTGAAGGCGGTGGCGGCGAGTCCTTCGTTGTCGGAGTCGGACGAGGAGCAATCCGAATCCCACTCCTTTCCAATATGAGCCTCGCCCTTTGCCTTCTTGTAATTCTTCTTCTTTTCCCATTTCCCACTCTTCTTTTCCTGGTCACTATCATTATCGGGACAATTAGCAATAAAGTGACCAATCTTACCACACTTGAAGCATGAGCGCTTCCCCTTCGTCTTGGTCTTGTTGGGATGCTCCTTGCGACCCCTTAACGCCGTCTTGAAGCGCTTAATGATGAGAGCCATTTCTTCATCATTAAGCCCGGCCGCCTCAATTTGCGCCACCTTGCTTGGTAGTGCCTCCTTGCTTCTCGATGCCTTGAGAGCAATGGGTTGAGGCTCGTGGATTGGACCGTTCAACGCGTCATCGACGTACCTCGCCTCCTTGATCATCATCCGCCCGCTTACAAATTTTCCAAGAATTTCTTCGGGCGACATTTTGGTGTACCTGGGATTCTCACGAATATTATTCACCAAATGAGGATCAAGAACGGTAAAGGACCTTAGCATTAGGCGGACGACGTCGTGGTCCGTCCATCGCGTGCTTCCATAGCTCCTTATCTTGTTGACAAGGGTTTTGAGCCGGTTGTATGTTTGGGTTGGCTCCTCCCCCCTTATCATAGCAAATCTTCCAAGTTCGCCCTCTACCAACTCCATCTTGGTGAGCATGGTGACGTCGTTGCCCTCGTGAGAGATCTTGAGGGTGTCCCATATCTGCTTGGCATTGTCCAAGCCGCTCACCTTATTGTATTCTTCCCTGCACAAAGATGCTAAAAGAACAGTAGTAGCTTGTGCATTTCTATGGATTTGTTCATTTATAAGCATAGGACTATCCGAGCTATCAAATTTCATTCCATTCTCTACAATCTCCCATATGCTTGGATGAAGAGAGAATAAGTGACTACGCATTTTGTGACTCCAAAATCCGTAGTCCTCCCCATCAAAGTGTGGAGGTTTGCCGAGAGGAATGGAAAGCAAATGCGAATTCGAACTATGTGGAATACGAGAATAATCAAATGAAAAGTTCGAATTGACCGTCTTCCTGTAGTCGTTGTCGTCGTCCTTTTGGGAAGAAGAGGATTCGTCGCTGTCGTAGTAGACGATCTCCTTGATGCGCCTTGTCTTCTTCTTCTTCCCATCTTTACGTCTGTGGCCCGAGCCAGAGTCGTTGGATTTATCATCGTTTGGCTTGTTGACGAAGGACTCCTTTTCCTTGTCGTTGATCACGATTCCCTTCCCTTTAGGATCCATCTCTTCGGGCGGTTAGTCCCTTTCTTGAAGAGAACGGCTCTGATACCAATTGAGAGCACCTAGAGGGGGGGTGAATAGGTGATCCTGTAAAACTTCAAAACTTAAGCCACAAAAACTTGTTAAGTGTTAGTACAAGTATGGCCAAGTGGCTAGAGAGGAGTCAAAACGCAATAACCACAAGAAATCAATCACAGAGATGACACGGTGGTTATCCCGTGGTTCGGCCAAGTACAAAAACTTGCCTACTCCACGTTGTGGCGTCCCAATGGACGAGAGTTGCACTCAACTCCTCTCAAGTGATCCAATGATCAACTTGAATACCACGGTGTTCTTGCTTTTCTTTTCTCAATCCCGTTTGCGAGGAATCTCCACAACTTGGAGCCTCTCGCCCTTACAAAAGATGTTCACAGAGAATCACGGAGCAAGGGAGGGGATGAGCAACACACACAAGACTTCAAAAGATCAGAGCAACAGCACGCACACAAGTCGCAACAAGAGCTCGCAACACAACTCAAAGAGTTCACAACTCCACAAGAGCTCTATATGCTATCACAATGAAACAAATGCGCGAGATCGATGTCTTGGTGCTTAGGAGTGTTGTAGGAATGCTTGGTGTACTCCTCCATGCGCCTAGGGGTCCCTTTTATAGCCCCAAGGCAGCTAGGAGCCGTTGAGAACACATCGGGAAGGCTATCCTTGCCTTCTGTCGTCGGGCGCACCGGACAGTCCGGTGCACACCGGACACTGTCCGGTGCCCGATTTATTTCCATAAACAGCGCATCCGACCGTTGCTGTCTGTTGCAGATCTGGGCGCCGTTGGCGCACCGGACATGTCCGGTGCACACCGGACAGTCCGGTGCCCCTTTCCGACCGTTGGCTCGGCCACGTGTCGCGCGCGGATCGCGCGGCCGACCGTTGGCCCGGCCGACCGTTGGCTCACCGGACAGTCCGGTGCACACCGGACAGTCCGGTGAATTTTAGCCGAAGTCGCCGGAGAAAACCCGAGAGCGGCTGGTTTGCCCCGCGCTGGTCTGGCGCACCGGACACTGTCCGGTGCACACCGGACAGTCCGGTGCCCCAGCCCGAAGCAGCCTTTGGCTGTACACAGCCACTCTCCACTTCTTTTTCTTTTTCCTGTTTCTAACACTTAGACAAGAATATTAGTATTCGAAACTAATGTACTAAGGCTTAGAAACATACCTTTACTTGTGATTTGCACTTTGTTCACCCATGAGCATATTTTCACATTTAAGCACTTGTGTTTGCACCCAATCACCAAAATACTTAGAAATGGCCCAAGGGCACATTTCCCTTTCAGTTTCCAACAAGGGCTCGAGGTGCTGCGTGATGGCCGCAAGCCCCCGAGTATATCTCTTGTAGGAGCTCCTGACCTTCGGCGATGGGGATGCATCGCTGGAGGATGCCTGAGGGGCTGCGGTGGTAGAGCTCCTTCCCATCTACCAGCAAGACGAACGACTTGGCGCACCGCGCCAACCGCCGAGCTTCGGCTCGGTCGAGGGGTAGCTCTCCTCGGTGGAGATATTGCAGGTACGGGGTCTGCCAGTTTCGATTAGGCGTGACCCCGCTTCGCTCCTCCTCGATGCGCAGTGCCTCACCCTCGGGGGCCGAGGGTACCTCGGGCCGAACCGAGGGTGCCTCGGGCTGGGCCGAGGGTGCCTCGGGCCGAGCCGAGGGTACCTCGGACTGAGCCGAGGGTGCCTCAGGTTGGGCCGAGGGTGCCTCGGGCCGAGCCGAGGGTACCTCGGACTGAGCCGAGGGTGCCTCAGGCTCGGCCGAGGCCTTCTCGGGCTCGGGGGTGTCGTCGGTCTTGACGGAGGGTTGATGCAGGTCTCGGGAGAAGACGTCCAGGGAACCATTGTTCGCCCCGAGGCTATTTTAGCCAGCTCGTCCGTAGTCTCGTTGTAGCGTCGGGCGATGTGGTTGAGCTCGAGCCCGTAGAACTTGTCTTCCAGGCGCCGAACCTCATCGCAGTAGGCTTCCATCTTCGGGTCACAGCAGTGGGAGTTCTTCATGACTTGGTCGATGACGAGCTGCGAATCGCCGCGAGCGTCGAGGCGTCGGACCCCTAGCTCGATGGCGATGCGCAACCCGTTGACCAGAGCCTCGTACTCAGCCACATTGTTGGACGCCGGGAAGTTGTGAATCATCTAGGCCCCTTTGGTAATGTTTTGGTAATTAATGACAACTACTTGTGGACTAACGATTCTTGGAGAAATAAGAATGCAGGGTTGGACCACATAGAACAGGAAATGTTGAAGAGTCATACGCATTGGTTGTGGATCAGATGAAGGCAAAGGTATAATATAGGTTTTACTTTTGCCGGTCTTGAGGTGTTTAGAGAAGATACCTGACCGGATTAGTAGGCTAGATAGCCGTACTATTAAGAGGGGTCAATGACTTAGATCTGTGTAAAACTTAGTGCCTCATAGAGCATCAAGTAGTTGCATTTGCATAAGGGCTAACAACGCTTCTCATTTCGTGAGTTAAAAGTTCATTCAAAAGCATGTTTGAAATTTGAAAAGTCTTGGTCGCGCGGACTGTCCGGCCCTTGGGGGCGGACCGTCCGCGATCCTCCAGAGGGTCCGGGGTTTGACCATTTGTGTTGACTCTGTGTTCAATTGCACTGCGGACCGTCCGGGCCTTAGGGCCGGACCGTCCGCAGTCCTGACCAGAGGAAGGTGGCTTCGGGTCAGTGCCTGAATTATAGCCGGACGGTCCGCCTGTGAGGCGCGGACGGTCCGCATGTGTATAACTCGTTTTTGGACAGGGACTGTGTGTTTTTATTGGTTTGTACTACGGACGGTCCGGGGGACCAGTCCGGACAGTACTGTCTCAGGTCGCGGACGGTCCGGGATTTATAGCCGGACGGTCCGCGTGTGTTAACTCCGTTTGATCCGAGGCTCGGGTGTTTGAAATTGCTAGGTCGCGGACGGTCCGGCCTTGAAGGGCGGACTGTCCGGACCCACCTTTTGAGTCTGCTCTGACATGTTTCAACGGTCATTATAGCCGTTATGGTGTACGGCGGACCGTCCGGCCCTAGGGCGCGGACGGTCCGCGTGTGCGCAGAACTGCCCCCTTTTGCACATAACGGTTGGTTTTAGATGGGGGACTATAAATAGAAGGGTAGCTCGTGTGTGAGACCTCTCTTGGCCATTCCTTGCACACATTGAGCTCATTTGTGATCCTCCAACTCACTCTCTCACACTCTTTGCTTGAGATTGCATTCTAGTGAGAGATTGAGGGTTCCTAGTGCATTTGCATCATTTGGTGATTCTTGAGGCACTAGGTGGTACACCGAGCAAGCGTCGTTGGCTTGTTACTCTTGGAGGTTGCCGCCTCCTAGACGGCTCGGGTGATTGTCTCCGTCGAGCTCTCCAAGAAGATTGTGGAGAAGCCGCGGTGTTGATTGTGAGGGGTTCGCGCCTACCTCGCCGGAGCGGCAAAGGTGACATTAGTGGAATCGAGGTATTGAGTGATTTCTTGTCCACTTGGCTCAAAGATCAAGTCGTGTCTTGATAGAGGAGCAAGTGAGAGCTTGAAGTCCACCTCAACGTGGATTAGGGGTGATCGGCAAATCACCGATACCACGGGATAAATTTCGGTGTCTATTCCTTCTAGCATTACTTATTGCCTTGCAATTGATTAGTGTTTTGCTTATTGTTCTTCAAGTATTCAATCTCCGTAGTTGTCTTTCATACATTGTTTACTTATTGACACTAGTAAATTTATTCCTCTTGTTGTATTGATTAAATTTACTTAGTATTGTTGTTTTTAGTCAAAACCGTCTATTCACCCCCCCTCTAGCCGGTGTCCTAGATCCTACAGAAGTGGAGGCGTAGCACGTAGCGTAGGTGCTTCTCGAGGGGTGAGATGAAGAGCAGGCCTGTGCCTGCTCCTGTCTTCATCAGCGACCCGTCGAAGAACATGGTCCAGAGCTCCGGTTGGATCGGAGCTGTTGGGAGCTGGGTGTCGACCCATTCAGCCACGAAGTCCGCCAACACCTGGGACTTGATGGCCTTCCGAGGGGCGAACAAGATCGTTTCGCCCATGATTTCCACCGCCCACTTTGCAATTCTACCTGAGGCCTCTCGGCACTGGATGATCTCCCCCAGGGGAAGGATGACACCACAGTTACCGGATGAGACTCGAAGTAGTGTCGCAACTTCCGCCGCGTCAGGATCACCGCATACAGCAGCTTCTGAATTTGTGGGTAGCGGATCTTGGTCTCGGACAGTACCTCACTGATGAAGTAGACTGGCCTCTGGACGGGCAATGTATACCCCTCTTCTCATCTCTCAGCCACAATCGCGGCACTAACCACCTGAGTGGTTGCGGCGACGTAGATCAAGAGGGCTTCTCCGGCAGCGGGGGGCACCAAGATGGGCGCGTTTGTAAGGAGCGCCTTCAGGTTCCCGAGGGCTTCCTCAGCCTCAGGGGTCCAAGTGAAGCAATCGGCCTTCCTTAAGAGGCGGTACAGAGGCAGGCCTCTTTCGCCGAGGCGCGAGATGAAGCGGCTTAGAGCCGCAAGGCATCCCGTGACTCTCTGTACGCCTTTCAAGTCCTTGATGGGCCCCATGCTGGTGATGGCTGCAATCTTCTTCGGGTTGGCCTCGATGCCCCGCTCGGAGACGATGAACCCCAAGAGCATGCCTCGGGGCACCCCGAAGACACACTTCTCGGGATTAAGCTTCACGCCTTTCGCCTTGAGACATCGGAATGTCACTTCAAGGTCGGAAAGGAGGTCGGAGGCTTTCCTCGTCTTGACTACGATGTCATCGATATAGGCCTCGACCGTTCGGCCAATGTGTTCACCGAACACATGGTTCATGCACCGTTGGTACGTTGCACCCGCATTCCTCAAGCCGAACGGCATGGTGACGTAGCAGTACATGCCGAAGGGTGTGATGAAAGAAGTCGCGAGCTGGTCGGACTCTTTCATCCTGATTTGGTGATACCCTGAGTAGGCATCGAGGAAAGACAGGGTTTCGCAACCAGCAGTGGAGTCCACAATTTGGTCGATGCGTGGCAGAGGGTAGGGAACCTTCGGACATGCTTTGTTTAGACCAGTGTAGTCTACATACATCCGCCATTTCCCTCCTTTCTTTCTCACAAGCACAGGGTTGGCAAGCCATTCGGGATGGAATACCTCTTTGATGAACCCTGCCGCCATTAGCTTGTGGATCTCCTCACCTATGGCTCTGCGCTTTTCTTCGTCGAATCGGCGCAGAGGCTGCTTCACGGGTCGGGCTCCAGCTCGGATATCCAGCGAGTGCTCGGCGACATCCCTCGGTATGTCGGGCATGTCCGAGGGACTCCACGCGAAAACGTCGGCGTTCGCGCGGAGAAAGTCGACGAGCACTGCTTCCTATTTGGGATCGAGCTCGGAGCCGATCCGGATCTGCTTGGAGGCGTCGCTGCTGAGGTCGAGGGGGACGGACTTAACCGTCTCCGCTGGCTCGAAGTTGCCGGCGTGGCGCTTCACGTCTGGCACCTCCTTAGAGAGGCTCTCCAGGTCGGCGATGAGGGCCTCGGATTCGGCGAGGGCCTCGGCGTACTCCACGCACTCCACGTCGCATTCGAACGCGTGTCGGTACGTGGGGCCGACGGTGATGACCCCGTTGGGGCCCGGCATCTTGAGCTTGAGGTAGGTGTAGTTGGGGACGGGCATGAACTTCGCATAGCATGGCCTCCCCAGTACCGCGTGGTAGGTTCCTCGGAACCCGACCACCTCGAACGTGAGGGTCTCCCTTCGGAAGTTGGAGGGCGTCCCAAAGCAGACGGGAAGATCGAGTTGTCCGAGGGGCTGGACGCGCTTCCTAGGGATGATCCCGTGGAAAGGCGCAGCGCCTGCCCGGACCGAGGACAGATCAACACGCAGGAGCCCGAGGGTCTCGGCGTAGATGATGTTGAGGCTGCTGCCTCCGTCCATGAGGACCTTGGTGAGCCTGACGTCGCCGATGACAGGGTCGACAATGAGCGGGTATTTCCCCGGGCTCGGCACGCGGTCGAGATGGTCGGCTTGGTCGAAGGTGATGGGCTTACCGGACCAGTCTAGGTAGACTGGTGCCGCCACCTTTACCGAGCAGACCTCCCGACGCTCTTGCTTGCGGTGCCGAGCCGAGGCGTTCGCCGCTTGCCCACCGTAGATCATAAAGCAGTCGCGGACCTCTGGGAACTCTCCTGCCTGGTGATCTTCCTTCTTACCGTCGTCGCGAGCCCTGCCACCCTCCACGGGTGGCTCGGCCCTGTGAAAGTGGCGCCGAAGCATGGCGCACTCCTCAAGGGTGTGCTTGACGGGCCCCTGATGATAGGGGCACGACTCCTTGAGCATCTTGTCGAAGAGGTTGGCACCTCCGGGGGGTTTCCGAGGGTTCTTATACTCGGCGGCAGCGACAAGGTCCGCGTCGGTGGCGTCGCGTTTCGCTTGCGACTTCTTCTTGCCTTTCTTCTTGGCGTCGCGCTGAGTTGACGCCTCGGGGGCATCTTCCGGTGGGCGGCCCTGGGGCTGCTTGTCCTTCCGGAAGATAGCCTCAACCGCCTCCTGGCCAGAGGCGAACTTGGTGGTGATGTCCATCAGCTCGCTCGCCCAGGTGGGGGACTTGCGACCCAGCTTGCTCACCAGGTCGCGGCAGGTGGTGCCGGCGAGGAACGCGCCGATGACATCTGAATCGGTGATGTTGGGCAGCTCGGTGCGCTGCTTCGAGAATCGCCGGATGTAGTCCCGAAGAGACTCCCGGCTGCTGTCGGCAGCTTCGGAGGTCCCAGGAGTTTCCAGGGCGCACGTACGTGCCCTGGAAATTGCCGACGAAGGCTTGGACCAGGTCGTCCCAGTTGGAGATCTGCCCCGGAGGCAGGTGCTCCAACCAGGCGCGAGCGGTGTCGGAGAGGAACAGGGGGAGGTTGCGGATGATGAGGTTGTCATTGTCCGTTCCACCCAGTTGGCAGGCCAGCCGGTAGTCCGCGAGCCATAATTTCGGTCTCGTCTCCCCCAAGTACTTTGTGATAGTAGTCAGGGTTCGGAACCGGGTCGGGAACGGCGCCTGTCGTATGGCACGGCTGAAAGCCTGCGGACCGGGTGGTTCGGGCGAGGGACTCCGATCCTCCCCGCTGTCGTAGCGTCCCCCACGCCTGGGTGGTAGCCTCGGTGCACCCTCTCGTCGAGGTGGGCCCGACGGTTGCGGTGATGGTGCTCGTTGCCGAGGCGACCCGGGGCCGCAGGCGCTGTGTTGCGCGTGCGCCCGGTGTGGACCGAGGCTTCCCGCATGAATCGGGAAGTCGCGGCGTGATGTTCCGAGGGGTACCCCTGCCTTCGGGAGGCGGAGCTTTCGGCCCGTCGGACCGCTGCGTCCTCCAGGAGATTCTAGAGCTCTCCCTGGATTCGCCGCCCCTCGGTGGTTGATGGCTCCGACATCACGCGGAGGAGCATTGTCGCTGCAGCCAGGTTCTGGCCGACTCCACTGGAAGCGGGTGGCGGCCTCATCCTGACATCGTCGGCGATGCGGTGCTGGAAGCCCTGGGGTAGATGACGCACTTCTCCGGCCGGAGGTTGGCCCGCCCATTCCTGCCCGATGTCCCGGCGGATCGGCTCAAGTGTTCCTGCTCCCTCGTCGAGCCTGGCCGGCACCCCGCGGATTTGCTCGAGATGTGGGTCATGACCCCCCGCCGGAACGGGGACCACAACTAGCTCCCGTAGGATGTCTGAGAGCACCTAGAGGGGGGGTGAATAGGTGATCCTGTAAAACTTGAAAACTTAAGCCACAAAAACTTGGTTAAGCGTTAGCACAGTAAATGCCAAGTGTCTAGAGAGGAGTCTCAACAAAACACAATAACCACAAGAAATCAATCATAGAGATGGCACAGTGGTTATCCCGTGGTTCGGCCAAGACCAACGCTTGCCTACTCCACGTTGTGGCGTCCCAACGGACGAGGGTTGCAATCAACCCCTCTCAAGTGGTCCAAAGACCCACTTGAATACCACGGTGTTTTGCTTGCTTTTCTCAATCCCGTTTGCGAGGAATCTCCACGACTTGGAGCCTCTCGCCCTTACACTTGAAGTTCACAAAGAAGCACAGAGCAAGGGAGGATTAGCAACGCACACAAGACACAAGAATCAGAGTGTCAACACGCACACAAGTCGCAACAAGAGCTCGCAACACAACTCAATGAGTTCACAACTCCACTAGAGCTCTATATGCTATCACAATGACACAAATGCGCGGAATCGAGGTCTTGGTGCTTAGGAATGTTGTAGGAATGCTTGGTGTACTCCTCCATGCGCCTAGGGGTCCTTTTATAGCCCCAAGGCAGCTAGGAGCCGTTGAGAGCATTCTAGGAAGGCTGATCTTGCCTTCTGTCGACTGGCGCACCGGACAGTCCGGTGCACACCGGACAATGTCCGGTGCCCGATTTCCTTCCAAAAATGGCGCAGTCGACCGTTGGCAGCCTGAGAGCCGTTGGCGCACCGGACATGTCCGGTGCACACCGGACAGTCCGGTGCCCCCTTCTAGCCGTTGGCTCAGCCACGTGTCTCACGCAGATCGTGCGGCCGATCGTTGGCCCACCGGACAGTCCGGTGCACACCGAACAGTCCGGTGCACACCGGACAGTCCGGTGAATTATAGTCGTACGTCGCCGGTGAATTCCCGAGAGCGGCCACTTCGCTCGAGCCAGCCTGGCGCACCGGACACTGTCCGGTGCACCCAGACTGAGCAGAGTCTTGGCTGCTCGAGCCAAGACATTTTCAATTGGATTTTTCCTGTTTCCAGCACTTAGACACAATACATTAGACCATAAAATAATGTACTAAGTCTGAGAAACATACCTTTATTCTTGATTTGTACTTTGTCCACCTTTTTACACTAGGGCACTTGTGTTGGACACTAAATCACCAAAATACTTAGAAATGGCCCAAGGGCACATTTCCCTTTCAATCTCCCCCTTTTTGGTGATTTATGCCAACACAACATAAAGCAAGTAGAACAAGTACAAAATCAATTCAAATAAGAACCCAAAATTGTTTTGATTCAATTTTGACATATATGGATCATCCTTTGCCATCACTTGATTTGTTTTTGTAAATCAACCTCAACTTCCTATCTCTAAGTCAAACACACTTGTTAAAACATAAGGAGAGTCATTCCAAGAGAAATTGAGTCAAGATTCAAAAACTCCCCCTTTTTCCCATAATCAACATTTCTCCCCACAAGAGGCCAATTTTTGACAAGAGAGACAATAAAAAGAGTTTTGTCAAACCAAAAGCTCTAATCTACTATTTTCAAAATTTCTCAAGTGGTAGCTGATCCATTTATTGCTTTGGCCTTTATTTTCTCCCCCTTTGGCATCAAGCACCAAAACGGGATCAATCTTGGCCCTTTAACCCTATTGCCTTACCAAAATCTTCAACTAAGAGCAAATAGGCAATAAGAGTACATGAGATGAACTTGGAATAAGTTACCCTCTCATCGGAGTGCAGTGGAAGTCTTTCATGGTCCAAGTCCACCTTTTCCCTTTCAAACCTCCTTTGAGACTAAAACAGGCAAACTCAAGCATATGGTTAGTCTCAAAGGGTCAAGTTGTAACACAACTCCCCCTAAATATGTGCATCACTTGCACAAGGACTTGTGAGGTCCGGGGAGAGATTGTACAACTTGAGCACCATAGTAAGCAACAAAATGCATAAGGAACATGATCAAAGGCATAAACACATGTATGCTATAAATCAATCCAAGTTCCGCGAATCTAGGACATTTAGCTCACTACGCAGCCTGCAAAAGGTCTTTTCATCTAAAGGCTTAGTGAAGATATCGGCTAGCTGGTTCTCGGTGCTAACATGAAACACTTCGATATCTCCCTTTTGCTGGTGGTCTCTCAAAAAGTGATGCCGGATGTCAATGTGCTTTGTGCGGCTGTGCTCAACAGGATTTTCCGCTATTCGGATAGCACTCTCATTATCACATAGGAGTGGGACTTTGCTCAGATTGTAGCCAAAGTCCCGGAGGGTTTGCCTCATCCAAAGTAGTTGTGCGCAACACTGTCCTGCGGCAACATACTCGGCCTCAGCGGTGGATAGGGCAACGGAAGTTTGTTTCTTAGAGTTCCATGACACCAGGGACCTTCCTAAGAATTGGCATGTCCCCGATGTACTCTTCCTATCGACCTTACATCCAGCATAGTCGGAATCTGAGTACCCAATCAAGTCAAAGTTAGACCCCTTTGGATACCAGATCCCGAAGCAAGGCGTAGCGACTAAATATCGAAGAATCCGCTTCACAGCCACTAAGTGACACTCCTTAGGATCGGATTGAAATCTAGCACACATGCATACGCTGAGCATAATATTCGGTCTACTAGCACACAAATAAAGTAAAGACCCTATCATAGACCGGTATGCTTTTTGATCAACGGACTTACCTCCTTTGTTGAGGTCGGTGTGTCCGTCGGTTCCCATCGGAGTCTTTGCGGGCTTGGCGTCCTTCATCCCAAACCGCTTTAGCAAGTCTTGCGTGTACTTCGTTTGGGAGATGAAAGTGCCGTCCTTGAATTGCTTCACTTGGAACCCAAGGAAGTAGTTCAACTCGCCCATCATTGACATCTCGAATTTCTGCGTCAT
Organism: Zea mays; assembly: GCF_902167145.1. Taxonomy (NCBI): domain Eukaryota; kingdom Viridiplantae; phylum Streptophyta; class Magnoliopsida; order Poales; family Poaceae; genus Zea; species Zea mays. The sequence continues at coordinate 213,650,392 of NC_050100.1, read as the reverse complement.
CACCCTGCTAAACTCTTCACAAGACTTTTGATTAGTAGAACCAAATATTATGTCATCGACATAAATTTGGCATACAAAAAGATCACCATCGCAAGTCTTAGTAAAAAGAGTTGGATCGGCTTTCCCAACCTTGAAAGCATTAGCAATTAAGAAGTCTCTAAGGCATTCATACCATGCTCTTGGGGCTTGCTTAAGTCCATAGAGCGCCTTAGAGAGCTTACACACGTGGTCGGGATACCGTTCATCCTCGAAGCCAGGGGGTTGCTCCACGTACACCTCCTCTTTGATCGGCCCGTTGAGGAAAGCGCTCTTCACATCCATTTGGTACAACCTGAAAGAATGGTGAGCGGCATATGCTAGCAATATACGAATTGATTCTAGTCTAGCCACGGGAGCGAACGTCTCCTCAAAGTCCAAACCTGCGACTTGGGCATAACCTTTTGCCACAAGTCGAGCCTTGTTCCTCGTCACCACCCCGTGCTCGTCCTGTTTGTTGCGAAACACCCATTTGGTTCCCAGAACATTTTGCTTGGGACGAGGCACCAGTGTCCAAACTTCATTGCGCTTGAAATTGTTGAGTTCCTCCTGCATGGCCAACACCCAGTCCGGATCCAGCAAGGCCTCTTCTACCCTGAAAGGCTCAATAGAAGAGACAAAGGAGTAATGCTCACAGAAATTAACTAATCTTGAACGAGTAGTTACTCCCTTGCTAATATCACCCAATATTTGGTTGATGGGATGATCCCTTTGGATCGTCGCTCGAACTTGGGTTGGAGGTGCCTGAGGTGCTTCTTCCTCTTCAACTTGATCATCCTGCGCTCCCCCTTGATCATGCGCCTCCACTTGAGGTACCTGTTCATCATCTTGGGTTGGGGGATGCACCATAGTTGAGGAAGACGGTTGATCTTGCTCCAATTGTTCCTGAGGCCGCACATCTCCAATCGCCATGGTGCGTATCGCGGCCGTTGGAACATCTTCTTCATCTACATCATCAAGATCAACAACTTGCTCTCTTGGAGAGCCATTAGTCTCATCAAATACAACGTCGCTAGAGACTTCAACCAAACCCGATGATTTGTTGAAGACCCTATACGCCTTTGCATTTGAATCATAACCTAATAAAAACCCTTCTACAGCTTTGGGAGCAAATTTAGAGGTTCTACCTTTCTTCACAAGAATATAACACTTGCTCCCAAATACACGAAAGTAAGACACATTGGGTTTGTTACCAGTTAGCAACTCATATGAAGTCTTCTTGAGGAGGCAGTGAAGATAGACCCTGTTGATGGCGTGGCAAGCCGTGTTCACGGCTTCCGACAAAAAACGCTCGGGGGTCTTGAACTCTCCAAGCATAGTCCTCGCCATATCAATGAGCGTCCTGTTCTTCCTCTCTACCACACCATTTTGCTGAGGTGTGTAAGGAGCGGAGAACTCGTGCTTGATCCCCTCCTCCTCAAGGAACTCCACCACTTGAAGATTCTTGAATTCGGACCCATTGTCGCTTCTTATCTTCTTCACCTTGAGCTCAAACTCATTTTGAGCTCTCCTTAGGAAGCGCTTGAGGGTCCCTTGGGTTTCAGACTTATCCTGCAAAAGAACACCCAAGTGAAGCGGGAAAAGTCATCAACAATAACTAGACCATACTTACTTCCTCCTATGCTCAGATAGGCGACGGGTCCGAAGAGGTCCATATGCAGCAGCTCCAGAGGTCTTGAAGTGGTCATCACATTCTTGCTGTGATGTGCTCCTCCCACTTGTTTACCTGCTTGACAAGCTGCACAAGGTCTATCTTTTTCGAATTGCACGTTAGTCAAACCTATCACGTGTTCTCCCTTTAGAAGCTTGTGAAGGTTCTTCATCCCCACATGTGCTAAGCGGCGATGCCACAGCCAGCCCATGCTAGTCTTAACAATTAAGCATGCATCTAGACCGGCCTCCTCTTTTGCAAAATCAACTAAATAGAGTTTGTCGTCTAATACACCCTTAAAAGCTAATGAACCATCACTTCTTCTAAAGACAGACACATCTACATTTGTAAATAGACAATTATATCCCATATTACATAATTGACTAACAGATAGTAAATTATATCCAAGAGACTCAACTAAAAACACATTAGAGATAGAGTGTTCATTTGATATTGCAATCTTGCCTAAGCCTTTCACCTTGCCTTGGTTCCCATCACCGAATATGATTGAATCTTGGGAATCCTTATTCTTGACGTAGGAGGTGAACATCTTCTTCTCCCCCGTCATATGGTTTGTGCATCCGCTGTCGATAATCCAGCTTGAACCCCCGGATGCATAAACCTGCAAGGCAAATTTAGGCTTGGGTCTTAGGTACCCAACTCTTGTTGGGTCCTACAAGGTTAGTCACAATTGTCTTAGGGACCCAAATGCAAGTTTTATCACCCTTGCATTTTGCCCCTAATTTTCTAGCAACTATCTTCCTATCCTTTCTACAAATAGTAAAGGAAGCATTTAAAACATGATAAATTGTAGAGGGTCCATTCATAACTTTCCTAGGAACATGAACAATATTCTTTCTAGGCACATGATGAATATTTTTCCTAGGCATATCTCTACCATGCATATAGGAAGAACTGGGAGCAAACATAGCATAAGAATCATAGGCATGTGAATCAAAAGCATTACAACTCCTATGAGACTGTCTTCTATCATTGTACATAAAAGCATGGTTCTTTTTAGTACTACTTGCCATAGGGGCCTTCCCTTTCTCCTTGGCGGAGATGGGAGCCTTATGGCTTGTTAAGTCCTTGGCTTCCCTCTTGAAGCCAAGCCCATCCTTAATTGAGGGGTGTCTACCAATCGTGTAGGCATCCCTAGCAAATTTTAGTTTATCAAAATCACTTTTGCTAGCCTTAAGTTGGGCATTAAGACTAGCCATTTCATCATTTAATTTTGCAATAGAAGCTATGTGTTCACTACAAGCATCAATATCAAAATCTTTACATCTTTTGCAAATAACAACGTTTTCTACACAAGTTGTTGATTTACTAGCTATTTCTAACTTAGCATTCAAATCATCATTAATGCTTCTTAAGCTAGAAATTGTCTCATTGCAAGAAGATAATTCACAAGAAAGCATTTCATTTCTCTTAACTTCTAAGGCATGAGATTTTTGTGCTTCTACAAATTTGTCATGTTCTTCACACAACAAGTCCTCTTGTTTTTCTAAAAGCCTATTCTTATCATTCAAGGCATCAATCAATTCATTAATTTTATCTACCTTGGTTCTATCTAGGCCCTTAAATAAACATGAATAATCTATTTCATCCTCATCACTAGATTCGTCCTCACTTGAAGAAGCATAAGTAGAGTTTCGAGTACATACCTTCTTCTCCCTTGCCATAAGGCATGTGAGACGCTCGTTGGGGAAGAGGGATGACTTGTTGAAGGCGGTGGCGGCGAGTCCTTCATTGTCGGAGTCGGACGAGGAGCAATCCGAATCCCACTCCTTGCCAAGATGTGCCTCGCCCTTTGCCTTCTTATAGTTCTTCTTCTTCTCCCTCTTGTTCCCTTGATCCTGATCACTATCATTGTCGGGACAGTTAGCAATAAAATGACCAAGCTTACCACATTTGAAGCATGAGCGCTTCCCCTTTGTCTTGGTCTTGCTTGGCTGCCCCTTGCGACCCTTTAGCGCCGTCTTGAATCTTTTGATGATGAGGGCCATCTCTTCATCATTAAGTCCGGCCGCCTCAATTTGTGCCACCTTGCTAGGTAGCGCCTCCTTGCTTCTTGTTGCCTTGAGAGCAAGGGGTTGAGGCTCGTTGATTGGACCATTCAATGCGTCGTCCACGTATCTTGCCTCCTTGATCATCATTCGCCCGCTTATGAATTTTCCAAGGACTTCTTCGGGCGACATTTTGGTGTACCTGGGATTCTCACGAATATTATTCACCAAATGAGGATCAAGAACGGTAAAGGACCTTAGCATCAATCGGACGACGTTGTGGTCCGTCCATCACGTGCTTCCGTAGCTCCTTATTTTGTTGATAAGGGTCTTGGGCCGGTTGTATGTTTGGGTTGGCTCCTCGCCCCTTATCATCGCGAATCGTCCAAGCTCTCCCTCCACCAACTCCATCTTGGTGAGCAAGGTGACGTCGTTCCCCTCATGAGAAATCTTGAGGGTGTCCCAGATCTGCTTGGCATTGTCCAAGCCGCTCACTTTATGGTACTCGTCCCTGCACAAGGAGGCTAACAACACAGTAGTGGCTTGTGCATTTCTATGAATTTGTTCATTAATGAAAATAGGACTATCCGAGCTATCGAACTTCATTCCACTTTCCACAATCTCCCATATGCTCGGATGGAGAGAGAACAGGTGACTACGCATTTTGTGGCTCCAAAATACGTAGTCCTCTCCATCAAAGTGAGGAGGTTTGCCAAGTGGGATGGAGAGCAAATGAGTATTTGAACTTTGCAGAATACGAGAGTAGTCAAAGGAAAAGTTCGAATTAACCGGTTTCCTTCTCTCGTAGTCGTTGTGGTCGTCGTCCTTTTGGGAAGAAGATGACTCGTCGCTGTCGTCGTAGTAGACAATTTCCTTGATGCGCCTTGTCTTCTTCTTCTTCCCATCTTTCCGTCTATGGCCCGAGCCCGAGTCGGTAGGCTTGTCATCCTTCGGCTCGTTGACGAAAGATTCCTTCTCTTTATCGTTGATCACGATACCCTTCCCCTTAGGATCCATCTCTTCGGGTGGTTAGTCCCTTTGTGAAGAGAACGACTCTGATACCAATTGAGAGCACCTAGAGGGGGGTGAATAGGTGATCCTGTAAAACTTGAAAACTTAAGCCACAAAAACTTGGTTAAGCGTTAGCACAGTAAATGCCAAGTGGCTAGAGAGGAGTCTCAACAAAACACAATAACCACAAGAAATCAATCACAGAGATGGCACGGTGGTTATCCCGTGGTTCGGCCAAGACCAACGCTTGCCTACTCCACGTTGTGGCGTCCCAACGGACGAGGGTTGCAATCAACCCCTCTCAAGTGGTCCAAAGACCCACTTGAATACCATGGTGTTTTGCTTGCTTTTCTCAATCCCGTTTGCGAGGAATCTCCACAACTTGGAGCCTCTCGCCCTTACACTTGAAGTTCACAAAGAAGCACAGAGCAAGGGAGGATTAGCAACGCACACAAGACACAAGAATCAGAGTGTCAACACGCACACAAGTCGCAACAAGAGCTCGCAACACAACTCAATGAGTTCACAACTCCACTAGAGCTCTATATGCTATCACAATGACACAAATGCGCGGAATCGAGGTCTTGGTGCTTAGGAATGTTGTAGGAATGCTTGGTGTACTCCTCCATGCGCCTAGGGGTCCTTTTATAGCCCCAAGGCAGCTAGGAGCCGTTGAGAGCATTCTAGGAAGGCTGATCTTGCCTTCTATCGACTGGCGCACCGGACAGTCCGGTGCACACCGGACAATGTCCGGTGCCCGATTTCCTTCCAAAAATGGCGCAGTCGACCGTTGGCAGCCTGAGAGCCCTTGGCACACCGGACATGTCCGGTGCACACCGGACAGTCCGGTGCCCCCTTCTAGCCGTTGGCTCGGCCACGTGTCCCGCGCAGATCGCGCGGCCGACCGTTGGCCCTGCCGACCGTTGGCTCACCGGACAGTCCGGTGAATTATAGCCGTATGTCGCCGGTGAATTCCCGAGAGCGGCCACTTTGCTCGAGCCAGCCTGGCGCACCAGACATTGTCCGGTGCACCACCGGACAGTCCGGTGTTCCCAGACTGAGCAGAGTCTTGGCTGCTCGAGCCAAGACATTTTCAATTGGATTTTTCCTGTTTCCAGCACTTAGACATAATACATTAGTCCATAAAATAATGTACTAAGTCTAAGAAACATACATTTATTCTTGATTTGTACTTTGTCCACCTTTTTACACTAGGGCACTTGTGTTGGACACTAAATCACCAAAATACTTAGAAATGGCCCAAGGGCACATTTCCCTTTCAATGTCAACGCGAGGCACAGGCCTAGGGAGATCACCGTTCTTCGGCATACCAAGATGGTTGCCTTCGGAGGGACCCCCTAGATCGACGTGGAAACATTCACGACTTGGGCCGCAGTCCTCGTCGCCGAGGCTGCGGCTACCGTCGGAACAGTCGGAAAGGCAATAGTCACACGCGGTCATGAAGTCCCGCATGGCACTGGGGTTACCAAGTCCGGAGAAATCCCAACAGAAGTCAGGCTCGTCATCTTCCTCGGACCCCGAGGGCCCGTTGGTCGAGACGTCCGTCAACCGGTCCCAGGGTGACCGCATACGATACCCCAGAGGGTTTGGACTCGCCTCTACGAGAGCATCCACCAAAGCGAAGTCGCTTGGCGGGTCGAGGCTGAATCCAAAAGGCGTGAGATGGGAATCGGTTGGTACCTCTTGGTCGACGGGCGGTGATGAAGTCACGTCAGGGACTGACTGCACCGTCATCTCAGGTACCAGGGTGACGCCCAGCAAGTCCTTCGCGAGCGTGCTGGCATCGTTCGTTTGCTTGGGATTGGCGCGTTGCGGGGAGACGACGCTCGTCTTCGTCGCAGACGCGAGGTCGATGCTCGACGTGCCCCCCGTTGGGGCGCCGGCGCCGTCGACCCGCTCGACAGCCGACGAGGTGCCGCCTTCTGCTTGGCCTTGGTTGCCCCGCCTCCTCCTCCGTCGGCGGGGGAGAGGACGGGGCGAGCTCGAATGTTGTTCTTCCACCACGCGGGGAAGACGTCGTCGACTCCGCCGCCGGCGGGCGGGCTGTCAGCCGCCATTGTCGCTGTCGCACGGCGGGGGAAGGAGTACCATGTCGTAGCTGCCGTCGAGGGACATGAACTCAAGACTACCGAAACGGAGCACCGTCCCGGGCTGGAAAGGTTGCTGGAGACTGCCCATCTGGAGCTTGACGGGAAGCTGTTCGTCAACACGCAGCAGGCCCCTACCTGGCGCGCCAACTGTCGACACTTCGAGACCGGGGGGTCCCTGGACCGACGATTAAATTATCACCGCGTGCCCCAGCCCAGATGGGTCGGCGCGAGACAGAGCGCGAAGGGGGGAGGCAGCCGGAGGGAGACGGGCGTGAGAGGTGGAAATCCCGCGGCCTTCGTGTTTGTCCCGCGCCCAGGTCGGGTGCGCTTGCAGTAGGGGGTTACAAGCGTCCACGTGGGAGGGAGCGAGCGGCCTCACGCGAGCGCCTGTCCTGTCCTTTCCCCGCGCGGTCAACCTTCTGTAAGAGGACCCTGGTCCTTCCTTTTATAGGCACAAGGAGAGGATCCAGGTGTACAATGGGGGGTGTAGCAGTGTGCTAACGTGTCTAGCGGAGGAGAGCTAGCGCCCTAAGTACATGCCATCGTGGCAGCCGGAGAGGTTTTGGCACCCGGTTCGTGTGGTGTCGTGGCCGTCGGAGGAGCGCTGGAGCCTGGCGGAAGGACAGCTGTCGGGGCTGTCGAGTCCTTGCTGACGTCCTCTTGCTTCCGTAAGGAGGCTGAGAGCCGCCGTCGTCATAGAGCATGCGGGGCGCCATCATTACTTGTCTGGCGGAGCGAGCCAGATGGGACGCCGGTCTTGTTCCCCGTAGCCTGAGTCAACTTGGGGTAGGGTAATGATGGCGCCTCCTGTTGACGTGGTCGGTCCGTGCCCTAGGTTGGGCGATGTGGAGGCTCCTCCGAGGTCGAGGTCGAGTCTGTCTTCCGAGGCCGAGGTCGAGTCCGAGCCCCTGGGTCAAGCGAGGCGGAGACCGTCGGCTGAGGCCAGGGCTGAGTCTGAGCCCTGGGGTCGGGCGAAGCGGAGTTCGTCTTCTTCCGGGGCTGAGCCCGAGTCCGAGCCCTAGGGTCGGGCAGAGCGGAGTTCGTCGTCTTCTGGGGCTGAGCCCGAGTCCGAGCCCTGGGTCGGGCGGAGCGGAGTTCGTCGTTTTCAGGGGCTGAGCCCGAGTCCGAGCCCTGGGGTCGGGCGGAGCGGAGTTCGTCGTCTTCAGGGGCTGAGCCCGAGTCCGAGCCCTGGGGTCGGGCGGAGCGGAGTTCGTCGTCTTCCGGGGCTGAGCCCGAGTCCGAGCCCTGGGTCGGGCGGAGCGGAGTTTCCTATGGCGCCTGAGGCCGGGCCTGGCTGCTTGTCAGCCTCACTCTGTCGAGTGGCACAGCAGTCGGAGCGGCGCAGGCGGCGCTGTCCTCTTGTTAGACCGGTCAGTGGAGCGGCGAAGTGACTGTGGTCACTTCGGCTCTGTCGACCGGAGGGCGCGCGTCAGGATAAAGGTGTCAGGCCACCTTTGCATTAAATGCTCCTGCGATTTGCTCGGTTGGCGTGGCGATTTGGCCTAGGTTGCTTCTTGGCGAAGACTGGGCCTCGGGCGAGCCGAAGGTGTGTCCGTTGCTGGAGGGGGCCTCGGGCGAGACGTAGATCCTCCGGGGTCGGCTGCCCTTGTCCGAGGATGGGCTCGGGCGAGGCGTGATCGAGTCCCTCGAATGGACCGATCCTTGACTTAGTCGCACCCATCAGACCTTTGCAGCTTTGTGCTGATGGGGGTTACCAGCTGAGAATTAGGAGTCTTGAGGGTACCCCTAATTATGGTCCCCGACACTGAGCCACCGTAGTCCGGGTAGGCCAAGTCCACCCGACCGGTGTCTGGCCAACCCCGACCTCCCCTGTTTGGCTACTTACAGTGTAGGGCTGAAGGTGGAGGTGGGGCATTAGTGATTTGAAAGAACCAAATAGGACAACCATCCAGCCGACAACTGAGCAACAACCAACATGTGCATTTCGATTTAATTAATTTCAAAATAATTATATGGAATTTGAGATTAGTAGACTATTTATTGAATCAGTTATGACTATATTGTGTTAGCTTAATTGTAGATTATATATAATTAACTATATATATATGCTAATAGACAAGATTTAGGTCTAGAAAAAAATCATCCAAATTTTTTTGAATACCTGTCCTCTAAATCTTAGGCTCGCCACTGGGTTATACATGTCCGGCATATACAACCCCACTAATTAAGGCGTCTCTAGGGGGTAAGTGAAAAAAACCAATAGATGGGCTCTTCGTGAAGAGCTCGTCGCTTCACGACTTTCTATGTATATTGTCTCTTAACTGTATTTATGATATAGGGGCTCAAGATTATATCAGCAGTCTCTTATCTGTCTTTTGTATTTGAAAAATTGATCAAGGTCTGAGGGTTATACATGCTCATGTAACGTAATTACTCTATTTGTTTCGCTTGACGAAAACATGGACTAATATGTTAGAAAACATATAAGGGCATGTACAATGTATATTAATGCACATGCACCGTTTCTTAAGGTGTGTTTAGGGAGTAAGTGTAAATTACGAAGAAATAATGTCTTGGTCAAGACAAAGCGCTGGCTCAGTTTTCTAATCCTAATCCTAAGACACAACTTTACTATCTTACTTTCTATTATATTTAATACATCATTCCAAAAGATACTCCCCCAGATATAGGATGTCCCCAACCATTCACTCTATTCAGTTCTCCCTATATACTATAACTCAGTTATTTAATATTTTCCATCAGTTTTTGAAGCTATAAAAAATTATAGACTATTTGTACTGTTATAATTAGGGATGTCAACGGGTACATTCCCGTCGTGTAGTACCATTCCATACTCATACCCATCAAAAAATCTATCCATTGGGTTACCCCATATATGCTCGTGGGTATAAAATCTTACTCATACTCGTACTCGTGCAGGTAATTTTATCCGTTGGGTAATCCGCACCACGCTAGAAAAAGTATTAAATTACAATATACTAACCACTCAAAATATTAAATAAATATAAAAAACAAGTTTAACTTCGCATATAACAAATAACATGATTACATAACTTGGTAGCTAGATAAATGATAGCTAGAGAAGGGTTTTATTTTAGCTAAGACGGGCTCTATTAGATGGTTATAGTGCTATTGATGCGAGTATATTTTACCCATGGGTAGACAGGTATGAGTAGTACTAACTCGTATCCGTCTACCTAACAAGTAGATGTTCTTGCCCATTAACATAACCGCGGGTAAAGAAATCATCTCGTACCCGTCTTTAAATCGGGGAGTTGTTGGAGGGCAATTCCGCACTAAAGCTTCCCCTACTTGTGATGGGGAGCCCTTGAGATGGCATAAGGCTCTTTTCATAGTTTATTCATCCTAATATCTATATTCAAACTCCGCTTTGTGAACAGTGTGCAGTGCAAAATAGTAAACTGGTAGTAGAGAGCGACTGTGTTAGGAAACGGCCCAATGGGCCCATGTGTTCTGAACAAGCAAGCGCCTTTCCGAGATCGACCTATTCCAGTGACCAGGCTCGGCAACACGACGGGGCATGCCGGCGGGGGGATACAGTCAGCCCGACACAGTGCATCCACGGTCCAGAAAAGATGTTCAGAGTTCAAACAATAACCGAGGAAACGCACGGACGTTCCAGTAAGGGCTTATTCGGTTACATCAATCCAGAGGGGGATTCGAGGGGTTTAAATCCCCGCCTAGTCATTTTTGACTAGAAGGGGATTTAATCCCCTCCCATCCTCCTCTGGATTGGTGTAACCGAACATGCCCTGAGCAGGGCGCAACCGCTATCTGTACGCGTACGGAGTAACTGAAAATTCCATGCTGATGCGCGTTACGTGTTGGAATCGTCGACACGCCGCGTGTTTTTTTCCCGGACGATGAAACACGAGCTGCACACGTCGGACCGGGTGACGCTTGTACTCGTAGCACGTACTGGTCCGTGGTCACGTCCCGAATCAACGGTCTTGGATTCGCACGGCAAACATCGCGATCGTAGGTCGCAGCCGGCAGGGTCAGAAACCGAGTGGCGGGCGTTCGGCGAGCGACGACGCGCGCCGGCGTGCCGTCCGCCTCCGGGCGTGCAGGCGCAGCGTGCCCTCGCGACCAGGGCGGCGCCCGCGCGCGCGGCCCGATTTTTTTACATTTTAGCCCCTTTTTAGGAAAAAAATCACGTTTAGACCCTAAAAAATTTTAATAGCAATTTTGGATCATTTGCTCGGCGCCATAGGCTATGGCGCCGAGGTAACACAGCTCGGCGCCATAGCCTATGGCGCTGAGGTACGTGCTACGCTGGCACACCTGGACGCCGTGGCGCCGACGTGGCACCGAGCTCGGCGCCACAGATCTTGACGCCGAGCTCGCTTGTGTTTTAACAGATTTATTGGAAAGCTGTAAGCACAAAGCTTGTGTAGCCTAGTTGGTAGAGCACAAGGCTCTTCACCACGTGGTCTTAGGTTTAAATCCCATAGTTTGCATTTCAATATTTTTGTCTTTATTATTGATTTGTTTTTTGTTTATGTCGCTGATGTGTCCATACAAATTTATTTTTGGGTACCATGATCCTCGTTTTTTTGGGTAAATTTATTTTTGGGTACCATGATCGTCTCGATTTTTTTTGGGTAAATTCATCTATGTCGGAGCTGCTATTGTTTGTTGCGGCGATGACCATCAGATTGCCGCACACAAGGCTGCTATGGTGGCCATCGTCAACCATCCACCACCACCAGGCACCAGCCCTGCTGCCGTCGATCAAACAATCCTGTGCTTTATTTTTTTTCTTCTCTCTTCCATTCCTTTCCTAGGTGCTGTTGTACAAATTTTGTGGGAGACGAGAGTTTAAACAGACTGTTGTAAGAGTGTCCTTATACTGCTCGCGTTTTAATTTACCAATCCTCGTTTTTTTAGGTAAATTTATTTTTGGGTACCATGATCCTCTCGATTTTTTTTGGTAAATTCATCTATGCCGGAGCTGCTATTGTTTGTTGCGGCGATGACCATCAGATTGCCGCACACAAGGCTGCTATGGTGGCCATCGTCAACCATCCACCACCACCAGGCACCAGCCCTGCTGCCGTCGATCAAACAATCCTGTGCTTTATTTTTTTTTCTTCTCTCTTCCATTCCTTTCCTAGGTGCTGTTGTACAAATTTTGTGGGAGACGAGAGTTTAAACAGGCTGTTGTAAGAGTGTGCTTATACTGCTCGCGTTTTAATTTACCAATCCTCGTTTTTTTAGGTAAATTTATTTTTGGGTACCATGATCCTCTCGATTTTTTTTGGGTAAATTCATCTATGCCGGAGCTGCTATTGTTTGTTGCGGCGATGACCATCAGATTGCCGCACACAAGGCTGCTATGGTGGCCATCGTCAACCATCCACCACCACCAGGCACCAGCCCTGCTGTCGTCGATCAAACAATCCTGTGCTTTATTTTTTTTCTTCTCTTCCATTCCTTTCCTAGGTGATGTTGTACAAATATTAGGATCTTCCTCCTCAAAAATCATCATCAACGGTCAACAAACAAATGCTATTAAGCACATGCGTGGCGTCCGTCAGGGTGATCCGCTATCGCCGTTCTTGTTTATTCTCGCAATGGACCCTCTGCAGAGGATGATTGAGATGGCGGCAGATGCAGGGCTCCTGGGGCGGGTTCTGCCAAATAAGGCTAAACAGCGATGTTCTCTTTATGCAGATGATGCAGGGGTGTTTGTTAGAGCAGATAGAGAGGATCTGAAGGTTTTGAAAAAGATTCTGGAAGTTTTTGAAGGGTGTTCAGGGATGAAGATTAATTTTGATAAAACTGAAATTTTCCCGATTCGATATTCCCAAACTCTTTGGCCAGATCTGATGGATTGTTCCCGGGCAAATACTCAAAATTTCCGGGGAGGTATCTTGGTCTACCTCTGCATGTCAGAAACGTTAGGAGAATGGATGTCCAACCGCTAATTGACAAAATTAATAAAAGGCTAGCAGGATGGAAAGGCAGACTACTCTCAAAGGCAGGTGGGGAAACCTTGGTTAAAGCGGTGATTTCTGCTCAGCCTTTATACCATATGACGGTTTTTCCTGCGCAGAAATGGCTTCTTAAAAGAATTGACAAGCTAAGAAGAAGCTTCCTTTGGAAAGGTAATAGTCCAGAATTTTGTAATGGGGGTCACTGTTTGATTAACCGGTCCACAACTTGCCTTCCAAAGAATAGGGGGGGTCTGGGAGTTCTAGATCCGGAGCGTTTTGCAAGAGCGCTTAGGCTAAGATGGCTGTGGTTAAGGTGGAAAGTTAAAGATAAAGCATGGGTTGGCATGCAGCTACCGTGTGACAAGGCGGATATAGATCTTTTTAACGCATCAACAGTTGTGACTATTGGTAATGGGAAAATGGCGGACTTCTGGGGATCTAGTTGGATTGAAGGGCAGGCTCCAAAGAATATTGCACCTAAGCTATATAAGAAAGCAAGAAGAAAGAATATCTCGGTTTTCAAGGCTCTTAGGAACAATTTCTGGATGCAGTTCTGTGCGCCTTTCTCTCGGGAGGAGGAAGTGAGAGAATTCGTATTACTTTGGCAAGCGATCAGCAGCGTGCAAGGTCTCAATGAACTCGATGACACCATTTCTTGGAGATGGTCGGCAGATGGGGAATACAGTTCAAGTAGCGCCTACAAAATTCAGTTCACAGCGAACTTCTGTAAAACCAACATCAATCCCATTTGGAAAGCCAAAACTGAACCAAAATGTCGTTTCTTTGCTTGGACTTTGTTGCATAACAAAATATTAACTTCAGACAATCTGCAAAAATGGGGTTGGCCTTGCAACCAAAATTGTTCGCTTTGTAATGGGTCTCCGGAGACAGCGGCTCACCTTTGTAAGGATTGCCCCTTCGCCGAGGAAGCATGGAGCATGATTCTGACTTGGGCTGATTTGCGGTTCCTGGACGGTATTTCCAAAACCGGATCTCTTCACGAGTGGTGGTTCAGACTGAGGATGCTCTGTAGTAAGCAATCAAGAAAACATTTTGATGGCCTCATAATATATTTCTGGTGGAGTTTATGGCTGGAAAGAAACAACAGAATCTTTAAGGGTCAGCAGTGAAAGGGAAATGTGCCCTTGGGCCATTTCTAAGTATTTTGGTGATTGGGTGCAAACACAAGTGCTTAAATGTGAAAATATGCTCATGGGTGAACAAAGTGCAAATCACAAGTAAAGGTATGTTTCTAAGCCTTAGTACATTAGTTTCGAATACTAATATTCTTGTCTAAGTGTTAGAAACAGGAAAAAGAAAAAGAAGTGGAGAGTGGCTGTGTACAGCCAAAGGCTGCTTCGGGCTGGGGCACCGGACTGTCCGGTGTGCACCGGACAGTGTCCGGTGCGCCAGACCAGCGCGGGGCAAACCAGCCGCTCTCGGGTTTTCTCCGGCGACTTCGGCTAAAATTCACCGGACTGTCCGGTGTGCACCGGACTGTCCGGTGAGCCAACGGTCGGCCGGGCCAACGGTCGGCCGCGCGATCCGCGCGCGACACGTGGCCGAGCCAACGGTCGGGAAGGGGCACCGGACTGTCCGGTGTGCACCGGACATGTCCGGTGCGCCAACGGCGCCCAGATCTGCAACAGACAGCAACGGTCGGATGCGCTGTTTATGGAAATAAATCGGGCACCGGACAGTGTCCGGTGTGCACCGGACTGTCCGGTGCGCCCGACGACAGAAGGCAAGGATAGCCTTCCCGATGTGTTCTCAACGGCTCCTAGCTGCCTTGGGGCTATAAAAGGGACCCCTAGGCGCATGGAGGAGTACACCAAGCATTCCTACAACACTCCTAAGCACCAAGACATCGATCTCGCGCATTTGTTTCATTGTGATAGCATATAGAGCTCTTGTGGAGTTGTGAACTCTTTGAGTTGTGTTGCGAGCTCTTGTTGCGACTTGTGTGCGTGCTGTTGCTCTGATCTTTTGAAGTCTTGTGTGTGTTGCTCATCCCCTCCCTTGCTCCGTGATTCTCTGTGAACATCTTTTGTAAGGGCGAGAGGCTCCAAGTTGTGGAGATTCCTCGCAAACGGGATTGAGAAAAGAAAAGCAAGAACACCGTGGTATTCAAGTTGATCATTGGATCACTTGAGAGGAGTTGAGTGCAACTCTCGTCCATTGGGACGCCACAACGTGGAGTAGGCAAGTTTTTGTACTTGGCCGAACCACGGGATAACCACCGTGTCATCTCTGTGATTGATTTCTTGTGGTTATTGCGTTTTGACTCCTCTCTAGCCACTTGGCCATACTTGTACTAACACTTAACAAGTTTTTGTGGCTTAAGTTTTGAAGTTTTACAGGATCACCTATTCACCCCCCCCCCCTCTAGGTGCTCTCAATTGGTATCAGAGCCGTTCTCTTCAAGAAAGGGACTAACCGCCCGAAGAGATGGATCCTAAAGGGAAGGGAATCGTGATCAACGACAAGGAAAAGGAGTCCTTCGTCAACGAGCCAAAAGATGATAAATCCAACGACTCTGGCTCGGGCCACAGACGTAAAGATGGGAAGAAGAAGAAGACAAGGCGCATCAAGGAGATCGTCTACTACGACAGCGACGAATCCTCTTCTTCCCAAAAGGACGACGACAACGACTACAGGAAGACGGTCAATTCGAACTTTTCATTTGATTATTCTCGTATTCCACATAGTTCAAATTCGCATTTGCTTTCCATTCCTCTCGGCAAACCTCCACACTTTGATGGGGAGGACTACGGATTTTGGAGTCACAAAATGCGTAGTCACTTATTCTCTCTTCATCCAAGCATATGGGAGATTGTAGAGAATGGAATGAAATTTGATAGCTCGGATAGTCCTATGCTTATAAATGAACAAATCCATAGAAATGCACAAGCTACTACTGTTCTTTTAGCATCTTTGTGCAGGGAAGAATACAATAAGGTGAGCGGCTTGGACAATGCCAAGCAGATATGGGACACCCTCAAGATCTCTCACGAGGGCAACGACGTCACCATGCTCACCAAGATGGAGTTGGTAGAGGGCGAACTTGGAAGATTTGCTATGATAAGGGGGGAGGAGCCAACCCAAACATACAACCGGCTCAAAACCCTTGTCAACAAGATAAGGAGCTATGGAAGCACGCGATGGACGGACCACGACGTCGTCCGCCTAATGCTAAGGTCCTTTACCGTTCTTGATCCTCATTTGGTGAATAATATTCGTGAGAATCCCAGGTACACCAAAATGTCGCCCGAAGAAATTCTTGGAAAATTTGTAAGCGGGCGGATGATGATCAAGGAGGCGAGGTACGTCGATGACGCGTTGAACGGTCCAATCCACGAGCCTCAACCCATTGCTCTCAAGGCATCGAGAAGCAAGGAGGCACTACCAAGCAAGGTGGCGCAAATTGAGGCGGCCGGGCTTAATGATGAAGAAATGGCTCTCATCATTAAGCGCTTCAAGACGGCGTTAAGGGGTCGCAAGGAGCATCCCAACAAGACCAAGACGAAGGGGAAGCGCTCATGCTTCAAGTGTGGTAAGATTGGTCACTTTATTGCTAATTGTCCCGATAATGATAGTGACCAGGAAAAGAAGAGTGAGAAATGGGAAAAGAAGAAGAATTACAAGAAGGCAAAGGGCGAGGCTCATATTGGAAAGGAGTGGGATTCGGATTGCTCCTCGTCCGACTCCGACAACGAAGGACTCGCCGCCACCGCCTTCAACAAGTCATCCCTCTTCCCCAACGAGCATCACACGTGCCTCATGGCTAAGGAGAAGAAAGTAAGTACTCGAAACTCTACTTATGCTTCTTCAAGTGAGGACGAATCTAGTGATGAGGATGAAGTAGATTATTCATGTTTGTTCAAGGGCTTAGATAGATCTAAGATAGACAAAATTAATGAATTAATTGATGCCTTGAATGAAAAGAATATACTTTTAGAAAAGCAAGAGGATTTGTTGTATGAAGAACATGATAAGTTTGTAGAGGCTCAAAAATCCCTTGCATTAGAAATTAAGAGGAATGAAATGCTTACTTGTGAATTGTCTACATGCCATGATTCAATTTCAAAATTAAAGAGCATCAATGATGACTTAAATGCTAAACTAGTAAAAGCACAAAAATCCAACTCTCGTGTTGAACATGTTGAAATTTGCACTAAGTGTAAGGATGTTGATATTAATGCTTGTAGTGAACACTTAGTTTCCATTTCAAAATTGAGTGATGAAGTGGCTAGTCTTAATACTCAACTTAAGACTAGCAAAAGTGATTTTGAAAAACTAAAATTTGCTAGGGATGCCTACACGGTTGGTAGACACCCCTCAATTAAGGATGGACTTGGCTTCAAAAGGGAAGCCAAGAACTTAACAAGCCATAAGGCTCCCATTCCCGCCAAGGAGAAAGGGAAGGCCCCTATGGCTACTAGTGCTAAAAGGAACCATGCCTTTTTGTATCATGATAAAAGACAAACTAGAAATAGAAGTTATGATGCTTTTGATTCATATGTTTATGATTCTCATGCCATGTTTGCTCCTAGTTCTTCTTATGTGTATGATAGAAATGTTACTAGGAGAAATGTTGTTCCTAAAAGAAATGTTGCAAATGTTCATAGAAAAGTAGTGAATGAACCCTCTACAATTTATTGTGCTTTGAATGCTTCATTTACAATTTGTAGAAAGGATAGAAAAGTAATTGCTAGGAAGTTAGGGGCAAAATGCAAAGGTGATAAAACTTGCATTTGGGTCCCTAAGGAAATTGTGACTAACCTTGTAGGACCCAACAAGAGTTGGGTACCTAAGTCCCAAGCCTAAATTTGCCTTGCAGGTTTATGCATCCGGGGGTTCAAGCTGGATTATCGACAGCGGATGCACAAACCATATGACGGGGGAGAAGAAGATGTTCACCTCCTACGTCAAGAATAAAGATTCCCAAGATTCAATTATATTCGGTGATGGGAATCAAGGCAAGGTAAAAGGTTTAGGTAAAATTGCAATTTCTAATGAGCACTCCATATCTAATGTGTTTTTAGTTGAGTCTCTTGGATATAATCTGCTATCTGTGAGTCAATTATGCAATATGGGGTATAACTGTCTATTTACAAATGTAGATGTGTCTGTCTTTAGAAGAAGTGATGGTTCACTAGCTTTTAAGGGTGTATTAGACAGCAAACTTTATTTAGTTGATTTTGCAAAAGAAGAGGCCGGTCTAGATGCATGCTTAATAGCTAAGACTAGCATGGGCTGGCTGTGGCATCGCCGCTTAGC
This sequence comes from Zea mays, assembly GCF_902167145.1. NCBI lineage: Eukaryota > Viridiplantae > Streptophyta > Magnoliopsida > Poales > Poaceae > Zea > Zea mays. The sequence goes on along the minus strand of NC_050100.1, from coordinate 213,632,352 downwards.
ACATGTGGGGATGAAGAACCTTCACAAGCTTCTAAAGGGAGAACACGTGATAGGTTTGACTAACGTGCATTTCGAAAAAGATAGACCTTGTGCAGCTTGTCAAGCAGGTAAACAAGTGGGGGGAGCGCATCACAGCAAGAACGTGATGACCACTTCAAGACCCCTGGAGCTGCTGCATATGGACCTCTTCGGACCTGTCGCCTATCTGAGCATAGGAGGGAGTAAGTATGGTTTAGTTATTGTTGATGACTTTTCCCGCTTCACTTGGGTGTTCTTTTTGCAGGATAAGTCTGAAACCCAAGGGACCCTCAAGCGCTTCCTCAGGAGAGCTCAAAATGAGTTCGAGCTCAAGGTGAAGAAGATAAGGAGCGACAACGGGTCCGAGTTCAAGAACCTTCAAGTGGAGGAGTTCCTTGAAGAGGAAGGGATCAAGCACGAGTTCTCCGCTCCCTACACACCACAGCAAAATGGTGTGGTAGAGAGGAAGAACAGGACGCTCATCGATATGGCGAGGACGATGCTAGGAGAGTTCAAGACCCCCGAGTGCTTTTGGACGGAAGCCGTTAACACTGCTTGCCACGCCATCAACAGGGTCTACCTTCATCGCCTCCTCAAGAAGACGTCGTATGAGCTACTAACCGGTAACAAACCCAATGTATCGTACTTTCGTGTTTTTGGGAGTAAATGCTACATTCTAGTGAAGAAGGGTAGAAATTCTAAGTTTGCTCCCAAAGTTGTAGAAGGGTTTTTATTAGGTTATGACTCAAATACAAAGGCGTATAGAGTCTTCAACAAATCATCGGGTTTGGTTGAAGTCTCTAGCGACGTTGTATTTGATGAGACTAATGGCTCTCCAAGAGAGCAAGTTGTTGATTGTGATGATGCAGATGAAGAAGACGTTCCAACGGCCGCCATACGCACCATGGCGATTGGAGAAGTGCGGCCACAGGAACAAGATGAGCAAGACCAACCCTCTTCCTCAATTATGATGCAACCCTCGACTCAAGACGATGAACAGGTTCATCAACAGGAGGCGTGTGATCAAGGGGGAGCACAAGATGATCATGTGATGGAGGAAGATGCGCAACCAGCACCTCCAACCCAAGTTCGAGCGATGATTCAAAGGGATCATCCCGTCGACCAAATTCTGGGTGATATTAGCAAGGGAGTAACTACTTGATCTCGATTAGTTAATTTTTGTGAGCATTACTCTTTTGTCTCTTCTATTGAGCCTTTCAGGGTAGAGGAGGCCTTGCTAGATCCGGATTGGGTATTGGCCATGCAGGAGGAGCTCAACAACTTCAAGCGCAATGAAGTTTGGACACTGGTGCCTCGTCCGAAGCAAAATGTTGTGGGAACCAAGTGGGTGTTTCGCAACAAACAGGACGAGCACGGGGTGGTGACAAGGAACAAGGCTCGACTTGTGGCAAAAGGTTATGCCCAAGTCGCAGGTTTGGACTTTGAGGAGACGTTTGCTCCTGTGGCTAGGCTAGAATCAATTCGTATCTTGCTAGCATATGCCGCTCACCATTCTTTCAGGTTGTACCAAATGGATGTGAAGAGCGCTTTCCTCAACGGGCCAATTAAGGAGGAGGTGTACGTGGAGCAACCCCCTGGCTTCGAGGATGAACGGTTCCCCGACCACGTGTGTAAGCTCTCTAAGGCGCTCTATGGACTTAAGCAAGCCCCAAGAGCATGGTATGAATGCCTTAGAGACTTTTTAATTGCTAATGCTTTCAAGGTTGGGAAAGCCGATCCAACTCTTTTTACAAAGACATGTGATGGTGATTTGTTTGTGTGCCAAATTTATGTCGATGACATAATATTTGGTTCTACTAACCAAAAGTCTTGTGAAGAGTTTAGCAGGGTGATGACGCAGAAATTCGAGATGTCGATGATGGGCGAGTTGAACTACTTCCTTGGGTTCCAAGTGAAGCAACTCAAGGACGGTACCTTCATCTCCCAAACGAAGTACACGCAAGATCTGCTAAAGCGGTTTGGGATGAAGGACGCCAAGCCCGCAAAGACTCCGATGGGGACCGACGGACACACCGACCTCAACAAAGGAGGTAAGTCCGTTGATCAAAAAGCATACCGGTCAATGATAGGTTCTTTGCTTTACTTATGTGCTAGTAGACCGGACATTATGCTTAGCGTATGCATGTGTGCTAGATTTCAATCCGATCCTAAGGAGTGTCACTTAGTGGCGGTAAAGCGAATTCTTAGATATTTGGTTGCTACGCCTTGCTTCGGGCTCTGGTATCCAAAGGGGTCTACCTTTGACTTAGTTGGATACTCAGACTCCGACTATGCTGGATGTAAGGTCGATAGGAAGAGTACATCGGGGACGTGCCAATTCTTAGGAAGGTCCCTGGTGTCATGGAACTCTAAGAAACAAACCTCCGTTGCCCTATCCACCGCTGAGGCCGAGTACGTTGCCGCAGGTCAGTGTTGCGCGCAACTACTTTGGATGAGGCAAACCCTCCGGGACTTTGGCTACAATCTGAGCAAAGTCCCACTCCTATGTGACAATGAGAGTGCTATCCGCATGGCGGAGAATCCTGTTGAGCACAGCCGCACAAAGCACATAGACATCCGGCATCACTTTTTGAGAGACCACCAGCAAAAGGGAGATATCGAAGTGTTTCATGTTAGCACCGAGAACCAGCTAGCCGATATCTTCACTAAGCCTCTAGATGAGAAGACCTTTTGCAGGTTGCGTAGTGAGCTAAATGTCTTAGATTCGCGGAACCTGGATTGAATTGTAGCATACATGTATTTATGCTTTTGATCATGTTCCTTGTTGCATTTTGTTGCTTATTGTGGTGCTCAAGTTGTACAAACACTCCCTGGACCTCACAAGTCCGTTGCAAAGTGATGCACATGTTTAGGGGGAGATGTGTTACAACTTGACCCTTTGAGACTAACCATGAGCTTGAGTTTGATGATTTAGTCTCGAAGGAGGATTGAAAGGGAAAAGGTGGACTTGGATCATGAAAGACTTCCACTGCACTCCGATGAGAGGGTAACTAATTCCAAGTTCATCTCATGAAATCTTATTGCCATTTGCTCTTAATTGAAGACTTTGGTGAGGCAAAGAGGTTAAAGGGGCCAAGATTGATCCCGTTTTGGTGCTTGATGCCAAAGGGGGAGAAAATAAAGGCCAAAGCAATAAATGGATCAGCTACCACTTGAGAGATTTTGAAAATAGTAGAATAGAGTATTTGGTTTGTTCAAAACTCTTGCATTGTCTCTTTCGTCAAAAGTTGGCTTCTTGTGGGGAGAAGTATTGATTATGGGAATTAGGGGGAGTTTTTGAAATCTTTGATCAATCTCTTTTGGAATGACTCTCTTTATGCCTCAACATGTGCGTTTGACTTAGAGATAGAGATTTGAGTTTGATTAGCAAAAACAAACCAAGTGGTGGCAAAAGATGATCCATATATGCCAAAGTTGAATAAAACTCAAAGTTAGTTTTTATTTGAAGTGATTTTGCACTTGTTCTAGTTGCTTTATGTTGTGTTGGCATAAATCACCAAAAAGGGGGAGATTGAAAGGGAAATGTGCCCTTGGGCCATTTCTAAGTATTTTGGTGATTGGGTGCAAACACAAGTGCTTAAATGTGAAAATATGCTCATGGGTGAACAAAGTGCAAATCACAAGTAAAGGTATGTTTCTAAGCCTTAGTACATTAGTTTCGAATACTAATATTCTTGTCTAAGTGTTAGAAACAGGAAAAAGAAAAAGAAGTGGAGAGTGGCTGTGTACAGCCAAAGGCTGCTTCGGGCTGGGGCACCGGACTGTCCGGTGTGCACCGGACAGTGTCCGGTGCGCCAGACCAGCGCGGGGCAAACCAGCCGCTCTCGGGTTTTCTCCGGCGACTTCGGCTAAAATTCACCGGACTGTCCGGTGTGCACCGGACTGTCCGGTGAGCCAACGGTCGGCCGGGCCAACGGTCGGCCGCGCGATCCGCGCGCGACACGTGGCCGAGCCAACGGTCGGGAAGGGGCACCGGACTGTCCGGTGTGCACCGGACATGTCCGGTGCGCCAACGGCGCCCAGATCTGCAACAGACAGCAACGGTCGGATGCGCTGTTTATGGAAATAAATCGGGCACCGGATAGTGTCCGGTGTGCACCGGACTGTCCGGTGCGCCCGACGACAGAAGGCAAGGATAGCCTTCCCGATGTGTTCTCAACGGCTCCTAGCTGCCTTGGGGCTATAAAAGGGACCCCTAGGCGCATGGAGGAGTACACCAAGCATTCCTACAACACTCCTAAGCACCAAGACATCGATCTCGCGCATTTGTTTCATTGTGATAGCATATAGAGCTCTTGTGGAGTTGTGAACTCTTTGAGTTGTGTTGCGAGCTCTTGTTGCGACTTGTGTGCGTGCTGTTGCTCTGATCTTTTGAAGTCTTGTGTGTGTTGCTCATCCCCTCCCTTGCTCCGTGATTCTCTGTGAACATCTTTTGTAAGGGCGAGAGGCTCCAAGTTGTGGAGATTCCTCGCAAACGGGATTGAGAAAAGAAAAGCAAGAACACCGTGGTATTCAAGTTGATCATTGGATCACTTGAGAGGAGTTGAGTGCAACTCTCGTCCATTGGGACGCCACAACGTGGAGTAGGCAAGTTTTTGTACTTGGCCGAACCACGGGATAACCACCGTGTCATCTCTGTGATTGATTTCTTGTGGTTATTGCGTTTTGACTCCTCTCTAGCCACTTGGCCATACTTGTACTAACACTTAACAAGTTTTTGTGGCTTAAGTTTTGAAGTTTTACAGGATCACCTATTCACCCCCCCCCTCTAGGTGCTCTCAAGCAGAGAACGACAGAGCAAATGGTGCAGGTGGTGAAAGAGCTCATTGGTGGAGGTGTAGCCTGTCTGTAGCGGCTGGAGTCCCGGTCAGGGGGGGTTGGGTCTTTTTCTTTATGCGTCAGTGTTCTATCTAGGTCTTTATTGTTAAGTTTTATCGGGCTGTGTCTGTTTGTAAAGTTTATTTTTACCTCTTCTAATATATTGGAATGGCAAATCTTTTGCCTTTCTCTTTCAAAAAAAAACAAATTTTGTGGGAGACGAGAGTTTAAACAGGCTGTTGTAAGAGTGTGCTTATACTGCTCGCGTTTTAATTTACCAAAAAAAACGAGGATCATGGTACCCAAAAATAAATTTATATGGACACATCAGCAACATAAAAAAAAAACAAATCAATAATAAAGACAAAAATATTGAAATACAAAGTATGGGGCTTGAACCCTAGACCTTAAGGTGAAGAGCCTTGTGCTCTACCAACTGGGCTACACAAGCTTTGTGCTTATGGCTTTCCAATAAATCTGTTAAAACATAAGCGAGCTCGGTGCCAAGATCTGTGGCGCCGAGCTCGGTGCCACGGCGTCCAGGTGTGCCAGCGTAGCACGTATCTCGGCGCCATAGGCTATGGCGCCGAGCTGTGTTACCTCGGCGCCATAGCCTATGGCGCCGAGCAAAGGGTCCAAAATTGCTATTAAAATTTTTTAGGGTCTAACGTATTTTTCCTAAAAAAGGGCTAAAATGTAAAAAATTCTGGCGCGCGGCTAGCTGGATGGCATCAGGATCCCACGACCGGTTCGCACCGCGCGTACCTACGCATGTCACCTCGCAGGCCCACCTCATGGCCCAACCCGGTTCTCTCATGCCGCGTACGGGAGCACGTTTACGTCGCTCTGATGGCCAATCGAAAATAGAAAAAAGAACTAAATTACCGACCATAAGTATAAAACACAACCAATAATTGAAATAAAGAAGGAGAAATTTGAAGAAAAACATGTGTACACAACGCGAAAATGACATGCATCTCATGTAGCAAATAAAATGGAAAGGGTTAGGAACAAAGTTTAATTAGTTCATATAGCATACTAAAGAAAGAAACAAAAGCAAAAAAAAAAGAGAGAGAGAGAGAGAGAGGTAAAAGAAACAGAGACAATCAGAAATATAGGAAGAAACAAAAATAATTAATTAGAGTAAATGAAAATGAAACAGATAATAATAGGTAAATAAACAAAGAAAAGAGAAAACACCAAAGATAAAAAAACAAAGCGAGAAAAAAGAAAGATATAAATAAGTTTAACTAGAACTAGAAAACGTTAAGCATCGCTGTAGTCCGTGCAGGTGCACTCGCCGTGGGCCGTTTCGTAGTCCGTTGTCACAGAACAGCAGAAACCACACTCACCGCTCGGGCTCACCGTCCGAGCGGTCCAAGTCGAACGGGAGAATTTCCGTGGTGGTACACTGGTAGGGGGATGTTTGGCAGAAAGTGCAATTGATGCCGGAAAACGTCTGCTGGTCGGAGAGTCCGCGACAAACACGTCTGCGCGGACGAACTCGCTGAACACGCTACGGCGCTTGCAGTGGGCGATTAGTCAAATTAAGGCCATGTTTGGTTTCAATTAGTCTTAGGACTAAACTTTAGTTCTAGGACTAAACTTTAGTCCTAGGACTAAACTTTAGTCCCTCTTTGTTTGGTTTTAGAGACTAAACAGATTCTAAAGTCATTAAATATACTGTCCAAAGACTCCAATACCCTTGAAATAGAATGTAGAAAAAAAGTTAAAAAGGAAGCAACCGTACTGTTTACAACGATTGAAGAAGCAGTATGTCATACACCCAAATACACTACAGGTGCTGGTAGACGCTGGAACGCGAGGACACAAGGAAGGACGATCCTGGCGGCGGAAGATTGGGGAGGAAAGAGAGCCGGCGGCGTGGAAGGTTAGGGATAAGGGTAGATGAGGAAAAATCAGGTTTAGTCCTATTTAGCCACCTCTTAAGGGACTAGAGACTAAATTGGTTTAGTCCCTTCTTTATTCCTTATGTTTGGTAAATTAGAGACTAAAAGGGACTAAATTATAGGAACTAAAAATTAGCCTATGTAACCAAACACCCCCTAAGAAGAGACGAGTGGACAAGCTGCTGTTCGGGTCAACGGCTGCCGAACTGCTAAGATCTGACGACGTGACGGAAAGACCTCATCGAAGCAAGAACTGCTAGCCACGGCATTATAGCAGCCACGAGCTTCAGAGAGTACGTGGTTTGTTAACGTGCTTGCGTCATGGAAGGAGCAGTCGTCCGTCTATGGGGAATCCATGAGCCATGGATTCCCCAGTTCTCACAAACCCCAACTCCCAAGAGGCCGGGCACGACAACTCTGACATGTGTAGCTAGTAAAGTGTGAGATCAGTGACGAAAGACGCCAGAAAATTTAGGTGTTGCTAACGCAACGAAGACTAAAAATTTATGACACAGTTTAAAACAACTTGTAGCTACAAATTAAGTAATAAGTGTTGAAAAATATCTTATTTAGTAGTCATCTTGATTACAATCTATTTACAACCAAATGCCATATAGCGAATAAAATCTGGGAAAAAGAAAAAATGAGATAGCAATGGCAAATTAAAGTAAAAATTGTTGAACAAGTGAAATAAGAATATACGTTTAGTTGTGTCTAGTTCTAGGATCTAGACAATTGCATTTGTCTAGTTTTCTTACCTTCGACTTGACCATTAATATTTTCACCATTGACATCTTCACTATTATTCTCTTGAACTCCAACTTGTATTCTGGTTCATTGCAAACTCCACTAGCGCGAGTGCTTAGTCTACTTCCACTAGAAGCTTGACTGAAATAGCTCTTTGAATCTATCATTTTACGAAGCATATAGCATGTATTAGAGAATTAGAAGACGTTACAACAGGCAACAGGGAGTGTTCACATAATATAGAGATACTTTTTGGGCCATATTCTTTGTCTTGTTTTTGTTTGTATCCAAGACTGCTATTTAGAAATTGAAAAATCTGCACATCGAAAAATCTAATAGATTAGACACGCATAATCAAATACTCACGCGCTACCTTTGACCTTTATATGCTCACAAGTCTCACAAGTCACACCATCAGACAACTAGAAGCACAGAAGCACGAAGCAAGCAGACAACTAGAAGCACTAAGCAAGCAGCCAAGCAGACAACTAGACAAGCAGACGTGCGACCAAGCAGGAAGCAGCGGCAGGTGGCAGCCGTGCGGTGTGGGTCGACGCCTCGGCGGGACCAAGCGGCAAGCAGCCGGCCGCCGGGCGGGACAAGACAACCAGACAAGCAGATCAGCGGAGCGTCGGAGCGGACGGCTGGAGCGCGGAGCGTGCCGAGGCTCCGAGCGGCTGGAGGCTGGAGCGCCGCCAGGAGCGGTCTGCGGTCGAGCGGGCGAGCGGCCGGAGGCTGGAGGCCTGAAGGAACGAGCGCCGGCAGGAGTGCGGGACGTCGGGACGCGCCTGTGCGGCTGTGCGGGACGAACCCTAATCTCTATTCTCTTAGTGGGCTGACCCAAGGTATTGCCCAGGCAATATTGGTCCATACTGGGCCCTCCGCCCCTGTGTGAGATCTAACTAGGACGTGTCTGTGTTCGGCTCTTCTGACCAAGCAAGGAGAAGCCTCCAAAGTACGACGGATAGTGAGACATCGAACCGCGCGTGTCAACTTTTGCTTAAGGCATTGCGATGTGTTGTTTGGTTGAAAGGCCGCTGCTGATGGTACGCAGACCACCTGCTCCCAAATAAGCCCTAGCAATTACCATTTACCATAGATGTAGATTAGGAACCGCGAACTGATGATTACAGCGCAAAAAGGCGACTAACCAAACACCACCGAATCATGCACCGCGGGTGACGGGGTGAATCTAAAAAACTCGGACGACATGCTACAGTTCTTCAGCACGCATGTTTGTTTGCACATGTTTCGTGTACTACTACCTCTAATCAAGACAGCATATATGATATCTAACACTTGTTTTTTTTTCCTTTTGGAAGAATCTTGTCATGGTTTTGTTAGAAAAAGAAAAAATATCATAACCTAAGGGTCCGTTCGTTTCTACATGAATGCGGCAAGAATTGTTCCTATTAATTAAAACTTATACAAAATAGAGAATCAATTTGGATAGAAACAGCTCTGATCTTCCGTCCCGTGTCAACCGAACAAACCCTAAACAAGACTAGACTGAATAACCAATAAGCACAACAGCTGAAACGTAACTAGACGTTCCGACTGACAGACAACCAGCAAAACTCACGCAGATTGCAAAAAGAAGGCTGACACGCCATTGGAAGAAGAATTATAGCAGGCCAAAAGGCAAGATGGTTGCCTAAGCCAAAAAAAAAATAACTCCACTTTCTTCGGTTGCTCATGCCGATTAGAGATTTAGAGGCCACGACCACGAGGGCGTAGCATTAATTGTCGGTTCGGCCGTTCGGGCATGCACTTGCGCAGTCACGTGAATGATGAGCCTCTAACAAATACGTAGTGCAAAATCTCCACCGCAAAGAATCCGCACAAGAGGGGAAAACACATGCATATGCATGTGTAAAGGGACAGTTCTACTTCTGTCACTGTCTTCTCTTCACACAGTTGTTGTCTAGCTACCTGACAGAAACTCTTGCAGCCATATGTGTGGAAGAAGAGATATAAATAGCTACAGCAGAAACAAAATAAATAACCTATCCAAAAATAGGAAAACACCATCGCCACTGTCTAGCATGAGTGGTCGTATATACGCGTAGCAAACTAGCTCATCAGCTAAGCATGTTCCTGAGACTCTCTCGTCAGCACCCACCGTTCGGGTTCCAGGTTTGGCACGAGTGCCCTGGCCCGCTTGGCCGCTGCCGGAGGAACCTGCTGGCAACGGACTCGCCGGCGCCGGCGGTGGCTCCAGCGGAGGGTTCGTCATCTCCCGCCAAAGGCCGCGCTGCGCTGACGACGACGGTTGTTGCTGCCGCTGCCGCCGAAAGCACCAAGAACACCACGATCACCGGCGCGACGACGAACCTCCTCGCCACGGCCATGGTCTCCCCGCGTCCCCTCTCTTCACCTCGGCTAGGAGTCGGAGCTAGCTAGCTAGAATGTGAATGAACTTTTGCAATGCGCAAGCTGCGTGCTTTGATACGCTAATCCCGCTGTGGTTCAAAGAAACCATTATATAGAGATGGCTCAGCGGCTGATCGCGCGCGGCGCCGTGATGCGAATGCGAGTCGTAGCACATTGCGTTGCGTCCGCGCGCGGAAGTTGCTTGCGCGTTACGCGATCGATCGACGACTTGCGTTGGCGCGTATATTTGAATCGTTCCGTTCGACAAGCAAATTTAATAGAGCGGCCGCCGACAAGTCGCCAGCAGTACGTACGTAGTTCGAACTTTACACCGGAATACACAGACACAGCGTACGTACAAGCCAGCGAGCGAGTTCTCCATACAAAAACTCGTTTTGAATTTGCGGCATGCGAGACGTAGCTTTCGACCGTGGACGACACGTACGTAACGTACGCCCTGGACGAAGCAAATAATATGTGTGTACGGTGTACCTACCGCCGGCATTTGAAAACGAACTCACACATATTTTAATTGCGCAAAGCTTTCCAGTACGTGTGTAGAAATTGACGAAGCATTATGCATGGCTGCGTTGCATGCTGTCATGAAGACCTCGAATGACGGTCCATGGAACGTACGTCGCTGGTCAACGATAGTGAGCAACATGTCGTTTAATTATTCAACGCAACTCGTTTTCGTGGTCAAAACCTTGGATTTCTTATGGAATACGACACTGTGATCTTCAATTCCACTGTTGTTGCTTGGTCAAAGTCTCGTGTTCTCTCTCCAAGTACGAGTGCCATATGCAAATTTCCTTGCGAACGGGTATCATGAAAAATATGTTAACATATAATTAATACAGAAAATATGTTAAGAATTTCTGAAATCCCATAGCATGAGATCTGACAGAATGCAGCTGCAGTAGGTGAGCACAGGCGACTGATATTTCCATGGCAGGTCGACGTCAAGAGCCAAATACATTTCTGTATTACAATTTACAAGTACCACACGGTCAGGGGAACCGAACTTGACTCGGAGACTTGGAGACGGTTTTAGGTGTTTACTCATTCAAGATCCTACCCCTTATGTGCAAGCAATTATGGGAGCTTAGTTATTAGAAAAATTAGTTACGATTGACGTGTGCCGGATTAGGGCTTGTTCGTTTCTGTCGGATTGCACCTGGAATCGTTCCAGCTACTCAAAGTTTATATAAATTAGAGAAGCAATCCGGTTAGGAATCGTTCCGACCCACCAATCCGACACAAACGAACAAGCCCTTAGTCATCACCAAGTCCTGCTTACACCGATGCACGGTATAGTATGCATATATGGGCGTGTTTGGTTCGTTTCGCAGTGGAGCCTGGCCGCTCCAAACAGGCTAGCCAGGGCCTGGCTCCCGAGATACAGAAATGAAACTCGTTTCTCCACAGCCTGGCTCGCAGCGAGATGTTGCATCCCGCAGTGCAGGTGAGCACAGACATACAGGCAACCAAACACCGCCCCTCAGCCCACCAGATACAGAGACAAGCAACCAAACAAGCGTACGCTGTATCTCACCAGCCTGGCCGGCCCATATGCAGCCTACCAAACACGTCCTATATGCATGACAAAGAAGTTAGTATTAGTTACTGATAGATGCAACGACTAAGTGAGCTAAGGTTAAGACTAGAAAACCAATTCACAGTTGTCTAGAAATTGTACAACAACGAGTGTATATCTCAAAGCTTATAAAAAAAAGGTTTAACACAAGATATACATATTTTGTGTTCAATGGAGTATATTATTTCAAATTCCTCAGGTGCATGAATCTAGCAGACATGCCAAGGAGCGGAAAAAAAATACATGTAACAACTCTCCCCGTATGCAATAACCATGCATTCTTCTAATGTTGTGTGAGGGAGTTAACATGGGAAGTATAGTCCCTGACCTCTTCCAAAAACAAATAAAAGAACATCGCACATATAACTACACGTTAAAACAGGCTACTAAAACAGCTCGACGATGGCTGGGTTGCCATGCGCGCGCTAGCTTCTGCGAGACTGCAATTCATCACGGCGGCGGTGGGCATCCATTGTTTGGGTCCCAGGTCGAGCCCTTGCACGAGGGGCCTGGCCCGCTTAGCCGCTGCCAGTATAGCTGCCGGATGAACCTGACGATGGAGTCGCCGCCGCCGCCGACGGCGGCGGCCTCTCCGGCCAGTTCCTCGCCTACTAGCAGGGGCCGCGCCGCGGCCGAGCCGAGCACCATCGACGACGCCATGAGCAGCATGATCAGCGCCGCCAGCACGAGGTTGCTGTTCTTCAGCACGGCCATGGCCGCCTCAAGTTTCTATCGATCTGCGCGATGGGTCGAGGTTCTTTCTTTCCAATGCGCAAGACGATGATGTAAGGATTTGATACGCTAAGCAGCCGAGGAAGGAAGCGTTATATAGACTACCATGCATATAGAGAGCCAGGCAGCAGCCATGGCATGGATACAGGGATGCATTGTCCGCGGAAGTTGCCTACTCGTTACGTGGGGACGACTCGGCGCGGGGCATTTGAATTGAATTCTCTCATCGACGAGTAGACACACCAAGTCGCCGTGACTGACACTCTTTAGTTCCTCTGCGTGACGTCAGTACGTGCATTGCTTTCAACGGCGGGCTGGCCGGCGACCATGCATGGTGCCGGGGCATCGAGGAAAACCTTGTCAGCCGTAGATCAGTCACGGGCACCGTTTGGTTGGACGTAGTCCTTCCGCTACCAAATTGCCCACAGTTGTTCCTCTCGTTGTTGGTCAGAGTTTCGGGCTTTTTTTTCTTTCAGCAACTCGTAATTCTTTTATTCGAGTCAAAGCCCCTGCAAAATTTCCATGAAGAAACCAGAAGTCAGAGTCACTCTGTCTTCTACAAGACTACAGCCGTACGGTAGATTATTTCGATTCTACAAACATAACGTGAGATTCGAGTTACCCTGTAGCTCCTGGTCACGATGCTCGTTTCAACTTTCAACCAGCGTATGACATAGGGTTTTAGAAATGTTTCTGAAATCATCACAGATTTGATGCAGGGGAACGGATTGACTGTGACACACGGTCAAGGAACATGACTCAGTTACATCCTTTTTTTACAGGGTGAGATACATAGGAGTAGATACCGAGTCAAGATCCTCTTCTGTAGTAACCACAGAGTCAGTGTGGGGAAAAGCTTATCAGCAAGAAACTTAGATTTAGAGGTTGTAGATTTGGTCCAAGTACCTGATTATTGATCGTGAATTATATATACGTACACATATATCTTCATCTACATCTTTTAAAGAGGGTGTTTGAACCATAATTGAGCCTGCGGACGGTCCGGCCCTGAGGCCGGACGGTCCGCGGTCCGGACAGTCCGCGCCTGGGGGCCGGACGGTCCGCGCGTGCGCAGAACAGATTAGGGTTCCGAGTTTTGTGTTACGGTTGTTAGCTAAAATCACGGGAAAAGCTCGGAAATTACTTTGTAAAGGGTCCAGCCCCCCTCCTCTATAAATAGAGAGGTATACGGCCGATTTGTAATCATCAATCGAATCAATACAACTTTCTATTCGCATTTATTTCCAGTACAATTAGGAGTAGTTCTAGTCTAGTTCTAGTTTAGCCTCTCGATCCCCAAATTCTCCGCCTCTCCTCGACTCTACGGCGATTAGAGGAGTCTAGGTCGGCCGGTCCGAGCCTAGACAACCCCTAGGATCTCTCCTCCTCGACGGGGTCCCTCCCGGGAGCGAGATCCAGGCGCCACCGGCGATCTTCCGCCGCCCCTGCGCACGCGCGGACCGTCCGGCCGTCAGGCAGGAAACCCTAGCCCCTGTGCCAGGTCGCGGACTGTCCGCGTCTGACCAGAGAGCACCGCCGCCGGTTCTTCTTGAGTATTTGGCGCTCCGAAAAAGCGTCAACATACTTTTTGGCGACCACGATGGGGAAAAACATCTAGGCTCATCAAATCGGCCCTCAATGGCCGGTTCAAAGGATAGCTCTGATATTTCTCTAAGCAACATCATAGAGCCGACTTAGGAAACCTTGTCGGCTGACGAGCAGCTCCAGTTTGAGGAGCACAAGGAGCGGATGATCCAGGAGGCGAAAGCAAAGTTCTTGGCCAACTTCAAAGTGGACAGGAACAACAAGGTCGTCCGACATCGGGCGACGGATCCGGCTTCGCTCCAACCCACGCCAGATATCCCCAATGTAAGTAATACCAACGATCTGCAATCTCTTAGAAATTATGTAGAAGATCAGCGTGAACAAATGCAGAACATCATAGGGGGTATGCAAAGCGATCTTAAGAGACTAGTACGTGCATTCGATAAATCTAGTACCGCAAATTTTCCTTCGCACGAGGTTGAGTTAGGAGATAACGCGCGTAACACATCGGCTACAGGTTGTCACGACCAGTCACAACCCCTTTATGGGATGCCGATGGACACATACCCTAAGCAACCGCAAATCGGCAGCAAACCAGCCGATCTGCACATGCCCGGACCGTCCACACGTGAGCGCGGACCGTCCGGGCCAACGGCAGTCGGGCCTATTTTCAATGAGTTACCTAGATATGCGCCCGAGCCACCACATATGACACAAAACCCAAATTACCCAGTCGGACGGTCCGCATACAATGACGGACGGTCCGCATATGACCACGGACGGTCCGGGTACATATCCGGACAGTCCGCGCATGAGTCTTTTGAGGAGGATTATTACCTGAATCCTCGCCCGTCCCAGCAACACTTCCCATCACATTATGCAATGCACCAGCCCATTAATTCAGGATCCAGAGCCCAGGAAAGCTTTCCGGCCCCACCTAAAAGGCCGGAAAGAAACGATCAAACCTATGAGCCATATAGGGCAAATGGAAATGCACCACGTAGCTCAAACCAATGGGGGGAACGACAACAAACTAATATGCAACCAACCCCACCTATGTTTGACCAGAGAGCCGGTGGTCTTGCACCGGCTGCCATTGATATAGTGAGGGAAGAAATAGCCGGGGCGTTCCGAGATAAGCTCGGCCGTACCCACAGGGAACTAGAATACCCGAATTCGCAAAAATTTCGAGTGATCAAGGGAAAAACACGCGCGAACATATAGGCCAGTTCTTAGCGCAATTAGGAGAATTGGCAGACACAGAGGCATTTCGCGTGCGTTTATTTTCATTATCGCTAACAGGAACCGCGTTTGCATGGTATGCCACTTTACCTCCCAATTCCATTTCATCATGGGGGGATCTAGAACAAAAATTTCATGATCATTTTTTCTCCGGTGATTATGAATTGGATTTGGTAGATTTAGTGTCATTGCGACAGACAAAAGACGAATCGGTTAATGATTACATCCGGAGATTCCGCGATACAAGAAACCGATGCTTTCAAATTCATTTAGCAGAAAAACAGCTAGTAGGATTAGCCTTTAATGGTCTACGATATTATTTAAAAGAGAGATTAGAAGGCATCCAATTTTTTACACTAGCACAGTTACACCAGAGGGCTTTGGCTTGCGAAAGCCGGAGCAAAGAAACTGCTAAAACAATGTGTCACAACATACATATAGTAGAATGCGACCAAAGTAGCTCAGATGACGAATCAGCAGAAGTATATGCTGCTGAAATGATTTGGCCAAAACAGGCCAAATCTTCGGCTTGTTCCTCCTTGCAGCCGGTTCAAAAGAAACGGCAAGAGGAGGTTAAGTTTACGTTTAATGTTGGTAAATGTGATAAAATATTTGACGAATTACTCAAAAATGGCAATATTAAAATAAATCACACTGTTCCATCCGCCGACGAGCTAAAACGTCGTGCATACTGCAAGTGGCATAACTCATTCTCTCATGCCACTAATGATTGTAATGTATTTCGACGACAGATTCAATCGGCCATTAATGAGGGACGATTGAAATTTCAGGAAATGCAGGTGGATACAGAGCCCTTTCCAATGAACGTGATCGACTTTGAGGGCAAGAAAGTCCTGGTTCGGCCAAACACGGCCGATAAAGGCAAAGGCAAAGAGGCAATCATCGGCAATTCTAAAAAGGCCGATGAGGATCATAAAGTTTCTTGCAGGAAAGTGGTAGCCGAGAAGACTCCCGATGGAGGGGAGACCCTAAACGTGACCATCACAGCCTCCAGTACTGGGGGGCAAGCGCAGACAGGGAGACAGATGCAGGAACCCGTGCTGCGTATCCCGGACGGTCCGGCACGTAGGCGCGGACGGTCTGGGACCCCACCGGACGGTCCGGAGAGCTCCGGCGGACGGTCCGGCCGTACTCAGGACTTACAACGGCCACGTACTTTCAAACCACGACGACCAGAGATAGGTACGTGGAAAACAAATACATTCAAGGCAGCTGGTCGGTTGGTTAAAGCCGGCCCAACTTTTGATCAATTATTGTCTAAATACATAAAAAAGAAGGCCGGCCCCAGTGACCGGCCAGCAAAGCGACCCCGCTCACCCATTCATGAGCAGCGCCAGGTCAGGCTGATTGGACCACCCCACCAATCGGAAGAAATGAAAGGTCATACTATACAAGTGAGACCTAACTTACCTGCATGGACACCTCCACCTCCGTATCCACCTATGCCATATCCATACACATATTTACCTCCGCCATATGTCCCAAATCAAATGTGGGGCATGCCACCATATCCATTTGGGATGCCATAGTACCCCGCCTTGGGGGCACCCCAAACATCTGTTTTTGATAGGTTGACGCCACCAGTACAAGACCGATTGAGCACTGCTCAATCCGGTCACCAGGCACAAACCCAACAGGATTGCAGGACTACTCGGCCTTCAAGGCCGACCAATCCGGCAGGGGGGCATATGCCTGTAGCAACTCAAAGAACAACAAAAAAGGACATCATGAAAATAGGTACTGCAAATGTTGTCATACAGGGAGACAATAAAGGGTCGATGATTTTCGGCGAATCGGCCAACACAACCGAAAAGGATACGGCTACCATCAAAACAGCCGATCCAAAATACTCCATGCCTCGATGGTGCCCAGCGGGATTGACACGATCCCAAAAGAGAAAATTACAGCGCCTAAGAGCAAAGGAGAGCCAGGAGAAGGAGGCGGAAAAGACATTTAATGACACACATCCACTATACCCGCCACCGCAAAAGAAATGGAGACCGAAGGCCGTTGAGAAAAAACAAACGGCCACAGAAATAGAAAGTCAACCTGCACCAGGTGCGGACCGTCCGGCCCCCACGCACGGACCGTCCGCCGTTCACCAGGAAGCCTCTGGACAACCTGCACCAGGCGCGGACCGTCCGGCCCCCGCGTGCGGACAGTCCGCCGTTCACCAGGAAGCCTCCAACGACACGACAACATCAATGGAAGAGGACGACCTGCTGGGAGAAGACCTGGTCGACTACGAGGCTTCTCCAGAACGCCCAGGTATGGATGTAAATATTATTACATTTTCTGCCGATTGTACTATCATCGGCGACGATGAACCTGTTGTTGCACAGTTTGATTTTGGTCCTAAAGAAGCCGCCTTTACTAAACCAAAGGAATCGGTAAATCATTTAAAGCCGCTCTTCGTGCGCGGTCACATTGATGGAATACCGATTGCTAAGATGTTGGTAGATGGAGGGGCGGCTGTAAATCTAATGCCTTATTCATTATACAGAAAATTAGGAAAACAAGATGACGAACTTGTCAAAACCAACATGACCCTCAGCGGTGTTAGGGATAGTTCGATTAAAGCTAGGGGAGTCAAGTCCGTTGAATTAACCATCGGGACTAAGACCCTTGCTGCTGCATTCTTCGTCGCTGATGTAGAAGGAAATTACAGTTTAATTCTAGGCAGAGATTGGATTCATGCCAATCAATGTATACCTTCTACATTACATCAAATGTTAATACAATGGGTAGGCGATGATATAGAACAAGTACATGCTGATGTATCGGCCTGCATCGCTGTGGCCGATCCTCCTGTACTCTGGACTTATGAGACTGCTACATGTCTCACAGGAGTAGATTTTTCTGATTATCAGTTCATAAGTATAGATAAGAAAGGTTTCGTTCCTGTAATGCTAGAGCCGATGGAGAATCGGCTAAATCCTAAATAAAGTTTAAATGATGAATACACACAAAGTTCATGAGTCGTTGATCACGGACAATTCGGCTATCAAAGCCGGATGGTCCGGTCTTTCACAAAACAGTTCGGACTTTAAGACTGAACATCTACCACAGCGAAAAGATAGTATTACGGATGATCCGGTCCCCGAGACCGGAAAGTCCGTCATCACACAAAGATCATCTGATTCCTCTGTGGGGACATGATAGAGGAATTCAGAGATCTTGATAAACTAGGACAGGGGTTTACATCGGCTGATCCTTTGGAGGAGATTGACATAGGAAATGGTAAAACTCCAAGGCCGACTTTTGTAAACAAGACCCTGGAGACCGATTCTAGAAATGAGATGATCGGTCTATTGAAGGAATATTCAGATTGTTTTGCTTGGAATTACACTGAAATGCCTGGACTAAGCCGAGAGATTGTCGAACATCGGCTGCCTATTAAGTATGGTTTCAGACCTTTCAAGCAGAAAGCTAGAACATTTTGTCCAGATCTTCTCCCACGAATCAAGGACGAAATCCACCGGCTGCTAGAAGCTAATTTTATTAGACCTTGCAGATACGCAGAGTGGGTCTCCAATATTGTGCCGGTGGAGAAGAAGGAGTCAGGTAAGCTTAGAGTATGCATTGATTTTCGTAATTTAAATAAAGCAACTCCTAAAGATGAATATCCCATGCCCATAGCCGACACATTAATCAATAATGCATCAGGAAATAGAATTATTAGCTTCCTTGATGGTAATGCCGGATATAATCAGATTTTCATGGCCGAAGAAGATGCGTCTAAAACGGCCTTTATATGTCCAGGCTTCATTGGTTTATTTGAATGGGTTGTCATGACATTCGGTCTTAAAAATGCTGGTGCTACTTATCAGAGGGCTATGAATCTGATCTTCCATGAGTTGTTAGGAAACACTGTGGAAGTCTACATTGATGACATTGTAGTCAAATCGGCTGAGTTTAGTTCTCATATAGCTGATTTGCGCAAAGCCTTTGATAAAATGCGTCGGTATGGTTTGAAAATGAACCCACGTAAATGTGCTTTTGGAGTGTCGGCTGGTAAGTTTTTAGGATTTGTCATCCATGAACATGGTATAGAAATAGATCCTGACCGAATCAAGTCTATTCGGAATGTGGGGCCTCCGACTTGTAAGGTCGAGGTGCAGAGGTTTCTCGGCAAGGTGAATTATTTACGAAGGTTTATTTCTAACCTAGCCGGGAAGATTGATGCCTTCACCCCTATCCTTCGGCTTAAAAATGATGCTGAATTCACTTGGGGGGCAGAGCAGCAGGAAGCATTTGATCTCATTAAAAAATACTTTTCTTCGACTCCCGTGTTAAAAGCACCACAAGTAGGAGCGCCATTCAGATTATACATTGCAGCTGAAGACAAGGTTATTGGGGTTGTTCTGACACAAGAAACTGAGGGGAAGGAGCATGTGGTGACATATCTAAGCCGAAGGTTGGTGGATGCTGAAACAAGGTACACTTTTATTGAAAAGTTATGCTTATGCTTGTTTTATGCATGCACCAAATGTAGATGTTATTTACTGTCTAGTCATTGCACTGTTTCTGGTCAAGCCGATGTAATCAAATACATGTTGCATAACCCAATTATGAGTGGTAGAATTGGTAAGTGGGCTTATGCACTCATAGAATATGACTTGGCCTATGAACCATTGAAATCTATGAAAGGCCAAGTCGTAGCGGATTTTATTGTAGAACATCGGGTTAATGATATTCATGAACTAGACATGTCATACCTCACTATTACTCCTTGGACTTTATATTTTGATGGATCGGTTTGCAATGAAGGGCAAGGAATTGGCATTGTGCTTGTTTCACCAAGTAATGTCTCCTTCGACTTCTCTAGCCGATTGAAAACTTATTGCACTAATAATCAAGCCGAATATGAGGCCCTCCTATTCGGCTTAGAACTTTTAAATGGTATGGGAGTAAAACATGTGAAGGTATTTGGTGATTCTCAGCTGGTTGTCCAACAAGTGTTAGAAGAATATCAATGTTTTGATAGTACTTTAAATAGTTACCTTGAGAAATGTTGGAGCATAATCCATTCTTTTGACGAATTCAGTATTCGACATATCTCTAGAGTTGAGAATCATAGAGCTAACGATTTGGCACAAGATGCATCAGGTTATCGGATAAAGAGAGGGAAATTTCACAAAACTGAAATTCCGATAACCAGTGCAGAGCCAAATTCCCAGGTTGCGGACCGTCCGCGTGACGACGCCGGACCGTCCGGGGTTTCCAGAAATGTTCTCTTAATCGATTCGGCTGACAATGAAGCCAATGTAAGTGATTGGAGGACACCTATACTTAATTATTTACGAAATCCCAATATTAGGACAGATAAGAACATTCGGTGAACAACTTTCAAGTATGTTTTGATGAGTGATGAACTTTACCGCCGAACAGTCAGTGACGTCCTGCTGAAGTGCTTGGGCCCAGATGATGCTATATTAGCCATGGCCGAAGTACATGAAGGAATTTGTGGTACTCATCAATCGGCTCCAAAGATGAAGTGGTTGTTGCGAAGGTCTGGTTTTTATTGGCCTAGTATGATAGCTGATTGTTTCAAGTACTACAAGGGATGCCAAGTGTGTCAAAAATTCGGCGACCTACAGTTGGTCCCTGCAGCCGAATTGCATCCTATCATCAAGCCTTGGCCGTTCAGAGGATGGGGATTAGAGTTTATTGGAGAAATTCATCCTTCATCATCAAAGGGGCATCGATTTGTGTTAGTTGCCACTGACTATTTCACCAAATGGACTGAAGCCGTTGCTCTGAAAAACATGACGCACAAGGAGGTAATTGAGTTCATAACTGAGCATATTATTCATAGATTCGACATTCCCCAGACCTTGACTACAGATCAAGGGACTTCTTTTATGTCAAAGGAGGTACGTGAATTTGCTGAATTATACAGAATTAAGCTGCTTAATTCATCTCCATATTATGCTCAGGCCAATGGACAGGCCGAGTCTAGTAATAGGACATTGATTAATTTGATAAAAAAGAAGATATCTGATAATCCTAAACATTGGCATAAGATTTTGTCTGAAGCTTTATGGGCTCATAGAATATCTAAACATAGTGCTACTAAAGTATCTCCTTTTGAGCTTGTCTATGGGCAGGAAGCAGTATTGCCTGTGGAAATAAGTTTGAATGCTGTCAGGTTCGCCAGACAAAATGATTTAACTGTCACTGATTATTATAATTCAATGATGAATAATATTGATGAGGTGACCGACAAGAGGGTGATAGCTTTGGGAGCAATAGAAAAGGACAAGATTATGGTAGCCAGGGCCTACAACAAGAAGGTCAAAGCAAAGTCATTTCAAGTAGGAGATCTGGTGTGGAAGACCATCTTACCTCTAAGGAATAAAGACCGGAAGTTTGGAAAATGGTCGCCAAGCTGGGAGGGTCCTTATAAAGTAAAACAGGTGATGTCTGGCAACGCCTATTTGCTACAAACATTACAAGGCAAGGATTTGCCTAAGGCTTTGAATGGGCGTTTCCTCAAACAGTATCATCTTAGTATGTGGCAAGATGCCTAAGAGAACTGATGTGAGCACATCGAGTTAGTTGCTTTTGGTTCGCCCAGCTCCACCAAAAGGCAGGGAGGCATATGTTTGAACCATAATTGAGCCTACGGACGGTCCGGCCCTGAGGCCGGACGGTCCGCGGTCCGGACAGTCCGCGTCTGGGGGCCGGACGGTCCGCGCGTGCGCAGAACAGATTAGGGTTCCGAGTTTTGTGTTACGGTTGTTAGCTAAAATCACGGGAAAAGCTCGGAAATTACTTTGTAAAGGGTCCAGCCCCCCTCCTCTATAAATAGAGAGGTATACGGCCGATTTGTAATCATCAATCGAATCAATACAACTTTCTATTCGCATTTATTTCCAGTACAATTAGGAGTAGTTCTAGTCTAGTTCTAGTTTAGCCTCTCGATCCCCAAATTCTCCGCCTCTCCTCGACTCTACGTCGATTAGAGGAGTCTAGGTCGGCCGGCCCGAGCCTAGACAACCCCTAGGATCTCTCCTCCCCGACGGGGTCCCTCCCGGGAGCGAGATCCAGGCGCCGCCGGCGATCTTCCGCCGCCCCTGCGCACGCGCGGACCGTCCGGCCGTCAGGCAGGAAACCCTAGCCCCTGTGCCAGGTCGCGGACCGTCCGGCCCCAGTCCGTGGACCGTCCGCGCCTGACCAGAGAGCACCGCCGCCGGTTCTTTTTGAGTATTTGGCGCTCCGAAAAAGCGTCAACAGAGGGCTAGCGTTGCGTGCAATCCATCAACTTCATTTTTTTTATGAGAGCTACTAGCACCACCTAATGTGCTCCGTTTTTCTCTTCATGGTTGACTATGCTTGCAACAGGAGAAGAGAACCTTACGACACTTATGGCATGCCACATCACCATGCATGTGGTTCTGATAAGCACTCCATCGTCCTCCATACATGGCACTTTATTATAGTCTGGATTCGCTGCGCAAGCTACAATCATATATGGAGCAGCATGCATGTAAACGAAACGAACGACCATGCGATATCTGCAGAGATCGCCATGAAGAGGCAGAGGTCAAGCCTTAATAGTGACTCCTGCGTCGGCTTGTGTTGTGGCAGGAATGATAATAATACGTGAGCGATTCAGTACCACTCCGCTTCAGCTGATGGACCTATCCACTTATATTTATTTTATAGCGTTGTTCCTCCCAAATGTCGTAAAGCACTGCTAATTGCTGAGGAGATCGCATCGCACATGCATGGGGCTTGGTTGACTACGTGTGCAGCTGATTGCGATGATGCCGGACCGGTGACTAAACCAAGGAGAATGCAACTGCATAACAAATCCACTGCTCTGATACCTGTGTAGCAGCTCGCGTGACAGATATCTAACTTCATGTAAAATGGTCGTATGTTTGTTTCTACGACAATTCGCAGGGGAGATTGCTGCAATGCTGCTGCTATGCCTTGGACCTCCTACGTGGGGTTAGGCATGTTTACAAATAAGCAAATATCCACTAGCATATTTTAGATTATGTTTTATGATGATACGTTTGAGTTGGTTGAATGTAAATTTAGGAGGTTTTTTTTGAACGAAGTGACAGGAGCTCTGCCTTTCAATTAAGAGAGAGGAAAAAAGATAGAGTACATAAGGGCGGCAACCCTCAGACCATAGAATTGGGCACCTAAGAAGGAACACGACAGACAACCCTAGTATAAGCCAAGGCGGCTGGACGCACTTTTATAGAGCAAGACACACTCTCTTACTCTCTCTGCGATCTGGAGCGGTGACAGCGAGCAATGCTCAAAGATTCTTCGGTTGCGCTCCTTCCAAAGGTTCCACATAGTGTAGATGACGAGGCCATTGAACTCTCTTTTGCGATCTTGCGGAAAGAGAGTCTCCGTCTTCTCCCACCACTCGCTAATGCTGGAGATGTTGCTCCAAACCACATGTTGCGGCAGGAAAAAGCTTTCCCAAGCAAGAACTGTGTTCCAGACCTCATAAGCGAAGGGGCAGGTTAGGCATAGATGGAGTCCTGATTCTATAGGTCCATTGCATAGGGCGCAAGATGGGTGGTGTGGCCATCCACGACGTGCGAGGTTGTCTGCTGTGAGGAGTTTATTTTGGATGAGCACCCAAGCGAATGTAAATTTAGGAGGTTACTTTAAAATTAGTAGGGTGAGAACTTCTGGCCATTTGCTATCTTGTTCACTCTCATTAATCTTCTCTTCTCTCTTCATTGGGCGATAGTTGGCGTCTGTGATCTGTCATGCTAATCACAAGACAAAATTGTTGGAATTCAATTCCCCACGAATATCGAATACAGAAAGAGCCTCATATTGTGAAGAAAACCGAAGAGGCGAAGACTAACCTTAGAAGTTCAGATTGTAGTAGAAGTAGTAGTATCAACTCTCAAGTGTACAGGACAGGAGCCAAACTCGTGTACACAATTACTTCAACAAATAATTCACGAAAGAGCAATCAAGTTTATCTTTTCGAACAATCTGAACCTTCGGATAATCTACATATCCAATCTGAGCCTTGGGATAGTTTTATTCTTAGCAAGCCAGAAATTGGACCTCGGGCTCTCTGTTTCCAGGCCTTCAGGATTTTCATCGCCAAGCAGGATCGACGTCGAGCTGAAACAAGCAAAACGATGGCTATTGGACTTCCGGTTTTTGCTCTAGGCCAATCCAATAAACAACTCGGTGTTTGCGACGCCAAACAAATGGCTAGCTTTAGGACTAAGTATATGCGGTGAGGTTGCTTCTTGAGGTGGTTTTGTTCAACATAGGCGTTTTTTTTTCCTCCAGTTATGCTAGCTACGGGACGTCCTCACCACATCAATATATACAGTATAACTATAAATCATATTTCTATAGCTATTGCAGTCTAATATCCACATCAATATTTATAATATACAGTTGAAACGTTTGCAACATACATCTAAACTAATTAAAACACTTACAGCATACGTTTGCAGCATTGACGACGCTGTGAATCTCCGTGACGTGCGCAGATATCTTTGGCGCGAAGCTCGGTTGCAGGGTGAATGTAGGTGGACGGCACGGTGGTGACCCGGCTGTAGCCCGACGGCGGCGGGCGGCGGCAGCAGTGCCGCGGCGATCGGCGTGCGCGAGCAAGACGCTCGAGTCCCGTCACTATCGTTTTCTCGTGGGCTCATGGCTTCGTGTGTCTCCAAACTCCAAAGAAGCCATGGCCTGCTTGCTGAGTTATGGTTGAAACTCGAAATCAGAAGAATTTTCTCTCTTTCCTCCCTCCCTACTCATTGTAACCGTTGGGTCGCCCAAAGCCCTTCGAGAATTCGACGTTGCACCGACGTACCAACAAAGGCCCAGCTAGTGATCCTCTGTGTCCGTATGTTCAAGGTCCAGCCCAGCTAAAAGGTCCAGGCCGGGAATGCGAAGGTTTGCAACCCACGAATTTAAGCCTTCGCTTCAGTTTGTCCTCAGGCTGCAGGCGAGATGGGGTTGCCAATTCGCTAATCAGAAGTACTTAATTTGCTGGTACATACTAAAGCATCAAGCTTTTTATCACGCAAAGTGACAAAGAGCATTATTATTATTCTGTCTGATGACTGATGAAGCAGCCCTGGAGGATGCGGCACATCATTAGATTGATGCTGAGTTGATGCCGCACGTATACGTCTCTATGACTGAGTGGTCCAGCCCGGAGTATCAGGACCACCTGCAGAGGCCGCGTTGATCCACTCAAACCTCTGCGGTTGTGCTATTCCGTTTCCGCCCCCGGTGTCCTTATTCAGACGCGGCGTCGTTCAACCGGTGAGGTGAATGGAGGGAGCGGGATCCATCCCCCTCGACCGCCAGTCCGGCTCTCACCCACACACAACTCGGCGGGTCGCGGCCAACACAACCCGGTCCGCCGATCCCGAGGCGCCCGCGACCAAGCTGTCCGCCGCTGCTAGACAAGTAGTACTAGTACGGCGTGGACCGAGTCGCCCTGCCCGCGCGGTTTAAATACAGCGCAGTGCCCTGCCCGCCCAGGCATCCACCGAGCTCGCAGATCGCAACCAGCTCAGGCCTCAGGCTCAGCACTCAGCAAGCAACGACCCCAACAAGATCACACACGCACTAGCGCATACATACACGCAGCCGCAGGCAGGCAGGCAGAGGAAGCTGCCGAGAATGCCGGGCTCGGGCACATGTATCGGCGGGAAGAAGGTTGGCGGCGGCGCCGCCGCGCCTGGCGTGCACCCGCGGTACGTGCCGGAGAGGGGGCGGGTGCTCAGGGACGCCCTGGGCTCGCTATTCGGCTGCTTCCGCCGCCCCACCAAGACCCGCCCTCTGCCGCGGTGAGCGGCGAACCGCCGCTGTGGAGTTCTTTTCGACGGACCGCGCCGTCCGCCGGCCGGTGAAAGCAGGGCCGCGGCATGCAATGGACTATGGACATCCCGGAGGGCAACAAACTCTCATGTACTTACTTAGTTTGATGAGGAACTCCCTCGTCTTTTTCGATTGTGGTTGTGCATATAAACTTTACGTATTAAAAACGGGGGTTATCATTTGCGCCATGTATTGTTCCGTTGACCCTCTGTTTCTGGCGCTTCATTCGACGGAACGGAACGCAGAGAGGCATAGACGAAAGGGTTGCGTGTCTGCAACACACCAGACAAACAAAAACAAACTTCTACACGTACTCCACTCCTGTCAGCGAGGGTTATTACAGACTGAGAGAGACTTGCTTGCGAAGAAAGGGCTGCATGAGATAGAACAAAATAATGAAATGTCGAGAAAAGTCTTAAAGTCAAAGTCAGCTTTTAGACTTGGCCTTTTGGACTTCGTTTTATTAGTTCTTTTTATCTTTCCCTCTCTGTCTCTATGGTAGGGGTAGGGGTTGGTGGCGGCATCTCAATCTGCACTCTGCAGTTTTGTCAACTTCATGGCTGCACACCTGCAGTGCTATCTCTAGTGACACCAGCGCTATAGTTTCTTACGTACTACTATATAATTGATTAATTGTCCCCTCCATTTGAAAAGGAATATAATTTTAGGCTACTACTCACTCCGTTTAAAATATAATTCGTTTGACTTTTTTAACTCTAACTTTAACCACTCGTCTTATTTTCAAAAAAAATCATAAAAAATCTAAGTCACATATAAAATATATATGATAATAAACAAAACCACAACAATTTTTTTTGTTTCTCGCAATTCTTTAAATAAAGACGAGTTAGTCAAACTTATAATGAAAAAAATCAAATGAGTTATAAATTGGAGGGTACCTAGTTACATTATTTTAAATTTAACTAAATCTATATGAAAAAAACGTATTGAGTATGGTACGGTACCGAATAGACGGTATTAGACCAGTCGTAAAGTATATTTTTTTTATTATTTATGTTTGTTCTCTTTTGCGGTCATTAATATTTCTTTTCGATAAACTTGGTTTGACCAGAGATACAGAACTAGATTGCTAGAATTGCGTCCATTGTCAAAAGGAGGCGGTGTTCAGTAATTGTTGCTCGCTTCAACTTGGAAGAAACACCAAATGCGTGTGAATCCGACAGTTCTGCAGAAGGTTGACCTAGAGGTCGACGTCAGGCTAGCTAGCTCCATTCCATCTGCTAGTACAGCTGGCACTCTGTCGTCACGCGGCACTCCAGAGCCTCTGCTGCGACTCTTATACGCAGAGAACAGGTTTCTGGTGCCTGGTGGCTGAAACAAATTGCACCTAACACTAAACTCAATAAGGGGCATGTTATGTTTGATAGCTCCCACTAAATTTTAGGTCATGTTCTAAACCTCTAGAACAAATTGTTAGTCACTTAATAATTTGTTAACTGGTTTTAGGTGGATTGAGATAACTAACAACTAATGGTTAAGCTAACAATTAGCTTACCCATTAGATGACCCGTTATAAACCTCTTAGCTAATTTTAGCCGGTTACTATTAGTTCTAGGCCATGTTTGGTTCGAGAGACTAAAGTTAGTCCCTCTATTTTAGTCATATTTAATCCCTAAATTGCCAAACTGGTGGGACTAAAACAATGACTAAATGGTTTTTGTCTCTAGTCCCTTAAGGGGTGACTAAAAGGAACTAAACCATATTAATTCCATTTTTTTACCCCTCCTTTATTTCAGTTGCACTAACGAAGAAAGAATGCTAAGGGGTATTTTGGTCCTCTTATAATTCATTTATTGCATTTTGAATAATTTTAGTCTCTAGAACAAAACAATGTAGAGACTAAATTTTAGTCCTCTAACTAAACTTTAGTCTCTGGACTAAAGGAACCACGGGCCCTTAGAAATTTGGAACAATACTTTATTCATCTAAATTTAAGTCCCTAGATAGGCAAACATGTATATAAACTAAAACTAGACTACACTTTAGTTCCTATTCTAAGTATTTGCATCTGTCTCTGAATAAATAGATTTACAGAGTTGAAGTAAAACTTAAACCAAATTTAGAGAGAGAGAAATCCATCAAAATTAATGGCAGCAAATTAGTATCATTACTTGTGATATAAAATATATTTTTCATAATATGTTTATTTTAAACTTAAAATAGTTTGACTTACGCTATGTCCAGCAGCATGCGGAAAGAACTGAGCATGCGTTTTTTTTTTGTGTTTCCGTGGTCGACTATTCGCCTTCTAGCAGAAAATAAACCCTCAGCCTCCGAGAATCCTAGATTAATGGGTTTCTCTCTCCTCTGGAGAACCAACACACCTAAGCTCGCGCACTGGCAGTGTGAAAACTGAAAAGTCGACGATGACCGTTCGTCCATGATCCGTCGCGAGCCGGTTTAACTCCATCTCCATGGACGGACGGCATGCGAATATGCGATGTGGCGTAACTATAGCATGCATGCATGCATGCATACATGGCAATGGCTGATTGATGGTCCGGGGTCGAGGTTGGTGCACGAACCTGTAATATTCTCGCAGCAAAGTTACAAAGCTGACGCGGATCGCCAGGATTGCTTGCGCTTTACTAGCTCACACGGCAACCGCATGCGAATATGCGATGCGACGGGCCCGGCGTATGCTTGTGTTGCCGGAACAAAACAAGGCGAACAAAATGGATGGGGTCCTCCCTCCGTCCCTGCACCCTGGCCGTCTGGTCTGCATTGCGTGGATCCGCACCGTGGATTTCGGTTGGTATATATGCACGTTTGCAAAAGCAAGGCCTTATTTAGGTCCTGTTTGATCTTTCTAACACTTATTAACAAGATTAAATGGCTAATGGACAAACAGTTAGTCGGCATGTTTGTAGGTTAATGTGCTAAAATTAGCCGGTAGTTTGGCACAATGATCCAAACAAGCCATTAGATACTCTAGTATTTATCTCAACCCACGTGTATTCAGGTGGATTAGAGTATAAATTAAATTAATTTACACCTTAGGCGTCGTTCGGTTGTTACGGATTGGTGGGTCAGAATGATTCCTAACCGAATTGTTTCTCTACTTTATATAAATTTTAATTAGCTGGAACGATTCCGGGTGCAATCCGACACGAACAAATAAGATCTCAATCTATCCAATCTATGTGGATTAAGATGAATAATAGAGTATCGGTTTCTTTGTTCAGTGCTCCAAAACACTTTAAACACACCACAATCATACATAGGTAGGAGTAACAACCTGCGCACACTGCTCTACCAAAGAGTACGGTGGTGACTGGTGACAGAAATTCATGGCGCTTTTGCTCACATCAGGTGATCAGCCTGAAAAGGGCAGCGACACAAAAACGCTCGGATGGGTGAGTGCTGAGTGGGTGACAGAAGGGCGCGCGGCAGGCACGCACACGCACCTTTCCGCCGCCGCAATCCGGAGCGGAGGAGGCCCCGCGCGCCGAGCTTTTTCCCACGGCCGAGGCCCAGAGCGGACAGGTGGCGCGCCTGGCCGGCAGGCGGCAGCCCGCGGCCTCCTTCCCTGCAACTTTTCCACGCTCCGCCCCAAATCCCAAGAAACTGACGGGGCATCGGCGCACCCACCCACGCAGACGCAGGTAAAAGAAGCTTCCACTCACTCACTCACTCACTCCCAGTTGCCCCGTATCAGCCAGTATCTTCAGATCATCACCATTCACCACTTCACCGCCCAGCCCAGCCAGACTCTCATCAGGCGAACCCGTCCGTCCACCACCCGTCGGCCGTCGCCATCGCGCGCCACTTCCGCTGCAGTTCTCGCCCTTTTCTCCCTCCTTTCGCCCGCTGCCGGCTCGGCCTCGATGTGCACCCTCGGCGCGCACGCCACTACGCCAGGGCGGGAGCCAGCAGCAGCGGTAGGGTAGCGCAGTGCTTATCTTCTGTCTATAAAATGGGCACGCACGCGCACGGCAGCAGCCGCGGCCTCACTTTCCCTGCGCGCTCCCCACCTCAGCTCAGCTTCAGCCCGCCGCTCTCCAAGGTCGCCAGCGCCATGACCCCTAAAGGTGGGCGCGTGGGGGACGTCGGCAGCAAGAAGCCGACTCCGCGAGCACATCCGCGCTACGTCCCCAGGAGAGGGTCGGTGCTGAAGGGGATCGTTCGAGGCGTGCTGGGCCTCGTCTTCACTCTGATCAGCGCGCCGGCGAACTCCGGCGGCCACCGCGTGCGCCCGGCGCCGCCGCCCGCGCCCGGAGAAGGGGGTGAAAGTGATGATGGCGCGGAGCAGGGGAAGTAGGTGGGTGCTGGTGGGGTTTATCTGCGCACTCACTCTGCGGTGGCGATCGGCTCTCGACGACCCAAACTTTTATCTGGGCCGTCCGTTCACTGCTTGTTTGATGTTTGTGTCGTCGTAGCAACTTTGCAGTACGTTTTGTTCTTGCACATGTACCTACGCGTCGTGTCTCCTTGTGTTTACATCGAGTCTCCAACCACTGCTAGTGCTTGTGCTGTGGTTTTTTTTGTTTGTTTCTGCAGATGGTTTTTGAGCAGCTGAGCAGATATATCTCAGGTGCTAGTCACTCCAATTTCCTTCTGTTAAGAGTTTCTTGTTTTTCTCAGATGTTTTTTTTTTTGGACAAGAAGCTTGCAGGACTACTTAACGTAAAAACGAATGAAAAAAGCAAAATCTACATGTTGAAGATGATATCCAGGAAGAAGTCATGCGACATACATGCATTTTCACGGACACGATTTTTAGGTCCAGACGACCAGATCATGGATTCACTTTTTTTCCTTCTTTTCTTTTCTTCTTTGGAAGACTTGGGTCCAGATAATCTCTTCCGGAGCTCGTAATTCTCAAGTTTAACATAAGATGTCACAGCTTGTATGTGGAGTTAGTTTGTCCAATGCTAATTGCATCGGCAACGAAAATTAAATCACTCCAACTTGTCCCACCATGACTCAACAATTGCTAGTGTCGCAGTAACTTGTAAAGGTTTAGCCCGTTGAGACAATCTAATCTTACTGGAATTCAATTTTACATGCAGACCAAAGTTCATGCAAGCATGCCAGAGGGGTAATTTGTTTTCTTGAACTGAGGGTAATATAGTTTAGTGCTACATTTTTATATCGACTCTACCGCTGTTTTTACCCCTGGAATCGGACACTTCATATGCTAAAAGCAAATAGAGCGAGAGACGGAAAGGAGAGAAATGTAATCAATCTGCGCACGACCATCCCCTGTTTGTTTCTGGCGAATCCTACCCCTGGCCCTCACTCGAAGCCAATTCCCTCCAATCCCCATGGGCCATGGCGATGGTTGGATATCAGGATATTTTTCAGGTTCAAGGTTTTGAGCAAATGGTTGGATCAGAAAACATTTCTGACACAGATGGCAGGGTGAAGGTTGCTTGCAGAGGAACGGTGTACATCAACAGTTCAACACGGAGATGCAATGGAACAAATCCAGATCAAGGCAAAATGTCTAGACAAAACTGCTTGTGCATGATGTCTCACTGCATCTCTCGTATCTATTCCTTAAAACCACACACACAAAAAAGCTTCTGCCAGCCAACCAACTGCACCAAAAATTTTGGCCTAGCCTTTAACTTTCTTGGACCTCTTTGGGAAAAGCTTGCGCCCCTCAAGGAGAACCTGTTGGTGCATCTGCTCCCACACCAAGTCAAACTGGTCATGGAATCTATCCTGGTACCACAACTTGAGCTCAGGATAGAGAAAACCAGGATCAAAATTCCACACGCCTCTCAGTGCTGCCCTGCTGTCGACTAACTTCGGACCGATCTTCATCCTGCTAAGAAGATCTCCCACTCTCCGTTGCCTGGCAGGCCCCAACACAGCGGATGGTGACAGCGCGAGGAAATCCTTGGCGTCCCGTAGACATGGCAGGACGTCCCCTTTAAGCAACGCGCATGCAAACACCTGCAGCCGGCTCGCACCGTCTTTGATAGGTAAACTGTGCAACGGAAGCTGCCAGTTATGACGAGAGAAGACCGGGCTAACGTAGCAGTAGACTTGGTCGTTCAGTGGGTCATAGTACGGCTTCGGATCTTCCAACGGTGCAGAGAAGGTGCAGAGGGAACTAGCATACTTCAAAAGCCACCCTGGCTTTACGGTCGTTACACCGTGCATGTATAGCCTCTTTGTACTAAGTAGCTCCGAGTAAACTACAAGCTCTGGGGCAACTTGGGCGACAGATGATGATCGGTGCAGATATATTGTATCATCAAGTGCACAAGACTGATAACGAACGGCTCGAACCTTTCGATCGTCTTCTGATGGTTTCAAATAGGTGTGAATCCTCCTTGCAACTCTATCAGCCCATCCAGCGCAAATTCCTTGCCCAAGAAGTTCCTCTTCATTCAACTGCAATATACTGGGCTCGTTCCTCCAGGCCCGTTCAACCTCAGCAGAGTCACCCGAATTCCAAGCAAACTCCTCGCACCATTTGCTATGGCGAAATATTAACTGCAGAAGCTGCTTTCTCAACTTTGACATCTCTTCCATGGTTTTAAGATGAAGTGAATTGGCTCTGCAGAATTCCACTGGGTTTTCTGACAACTCAAAGAACTGCAGGGCACGAGCGATGGTTAAAGCATCACTGCTAGGGTTAGAAAACTTTTCCCGTGCCTCTCTAACCACAGCCTTGAGCTTCTTCTGTCTCTTCCTTTCCCATGGACCATTAGCTTCCAGATTAGTGTTTTCTACTGATTCACCATAAGTGTCACATTCATCCAATTGCTTGAGAAAAGGATTAGTAAAATTCAAACCTGATGCAGCAGCAGCAGCATATCCTAATATGAAGTTAGATCTAGCAAAGCCTTGCTGCTTATTCTTCAAATTCTTAATCACTGTAAGAAGAAGACGAGAATGTCTTGGGCTCATGGGGTACTGTGCCATTGCCTTGCCCATAGGTGTAAGTTTTCCATCACTATGAAGTGCTTCCAATGTCTTTAAGCAACGCTCAGCTTCAACCAAACTTTCCTTGTTTGGTGGTGTTGGGAAAGGAAAGTTCTCAACCTGAAATTCAGCATATGTTTTGTATGAGCTAAAAATAAAGGCTAAGAAAAATATTATTATCTGATAGAGAAATTATTAACCATATGCTGCAGCACCTTATCAATAGACATGAACTTGAGCATCAGGACAACACCTTCAACTGGAATTTTCTTAATCTGAGGTTCAGCGAATTCAGGGAATAAATCATCTTTACCATATGCTGCAGCTGAGTAGAGACGGTAACAGTGGCCAGGCCCTGTTCTTCCTGCTCTTCCAGCACGCTGGGATGCTGATGCCTTGCTTATCCATTGGACATCATAACTTGACATCCCAGTAGCATGATCATAATTCTTAACCTTTTCTTTTCCAGTATCAACTACATATTTTATGCCTGGAATTGTTAGAGAGGTTTCGGCAACATTAGTTGCCACCACAACTAATCTTTCCCCCTCTGGGACATCTTCAAACACTTGAAGCTGTTGTGAAGCTGATAACTTTGCATAAAGTGGCAAGACACGAAGTCTACCATGTGAAACAGGCTTATGTTCTGTGCATTTACTAAAACAACGAAGTGAAGTGCTGGTCTTTTCTTCACATTTAGCATCACTTAATTCCTCGACACTTTCCAGCACATTTGGTATTCCCGACAAAGCTCCAAATGATGCCTTCAACGCAGATGAGCTCTCAGCATCTTTCAAAAATGCTAATACTGGAACATCCTCTTCTGTAGTTTCAATAGTAACAGACTCTTCGTCATCGGTTTCAGTATCCATTTCGCTCTCCGTTTCGTTGTCAGAAGAATCAATATTTGTCTCAACATTCATACCATCGTCATCATACATACCATCGTCATCATACGAGGAAAACATGTCATATCGGTGCTCGGGTTCATCTCTGTCAATATCATATGCTTCAAAAATTTCCTTTTCATCTACTTTTGGGCATGGACCATTGTCTTCACCATCAGTTTTCCCAGGATTCTTAGCAGTTTGCACCTTGGATGCTCTTCGCAGTTTCTTACACAAGTACTCCACTTCCCGTTGTCCAGTGACAAATACGAGGATTCCACCTGGTGGAAGCCTCTTGTGGATTGACATAACCTTTTTATAAGCTAGCCCTAAATAATCATCATGTGTCCTCTTTGAGAAGTGAACTGATACTGGAAACTGCCGCACAGGTACCTTAACAGCTGGTGGGATCACGCCAAACAACCTTCTATTTGAAATAAAGTCCTTTAACTGCAGAGTAGCACTCATGAGCACCACCTTTAACTGACTGATCTTATCCTCTGGTTTGATCTTAAATCCAGACCGTAATTTTTCCTGCTGCTTTGCATACAAATCCTGTCGTGTGCAAAGGTTAGCAATGATATTTTTTCATTTCATTTATATGAAATAAAGTTTTAATTTAAACCTTGCGAATCTTTATAATTCTAGAAAGCATCCCAATAAGTATATCTGTGTTCAAGCTCCTTTCGTGTGCCTCATCCAATATGATCACTGAATAGCGCTTCAACAGAAAATCACCCTGCAGAAGGTTACTAAATTAGATGATGATGCACAGGATTAGATTATCTGTTACCTATCCAACAAAAAAACAAAAAAAAATCACATATACATTTCTGGATGTCCAATCACTTTATGAATAAGTTATGAGAGAATCATTTCTGTGATCACACAATCATAGAGCATTCAACTGACTGACATAGTAAACTGCGGACAGCATGAATAGACATTGTTATAACAGTTTATGTGGATCAGTAGATATGATAAGTTTACAGTACACTACAGTTAAGATATTGAAGACTGCAAACGTATCGCTGCAATTCAGTACTTCGTTAGAGGCTTTCCTTTAAGCACAAATGACCAGATTGAACAAAAACTTGAGTGAAGAAAAATGTGTATCATAATAGATAGATAGGTTGGTAGAAGCAAATGAGATAAGTAGATAGATAAACAACCTGGATTTCTCGCAGCAAAATACCATCTGTCATGAACTTGATGGAGCATTCACTTCCTACCTTTCTATCATGCCTAACTTGAAAACCAACTTCTCTTCCCAGCTTAAGTCCTAACTCATAGGAAACCCTCTTAGCTGTGGCATGAACAGCTACGCGCCGTGGTTGTGTGATACCAATCATCCCTTTTCTATCAGCTCGGTCACTAGTGCCGAAGCCAGCTTCGTATAGGAACTGTACAACATAGAGAGCATAAGTAACAATGACAGATTTGACTACAATTAGCCTTTTAACACAAGCAGGCAGCACCAAAAGTCTTAGTTTTAATACACGTTCAAGAAGCATCATGCATGCACACACACTGACCTGGGGAACCTGGGTAGTTTTACCGCAGCCAGTCTCTCCGCACAGAATTACTACAGAATTTTCATAGATAGCTTCCATTATTTCTTGCTCCATCATTATTATTGGGAGATCCCTCCTTGCCTTCTCAACTTCATGCAGTCTTGACACAGGTACAACAATTGGAGGATTTATGCACTCCTGTACAGAATGCTGCCCTTGTCCTAGTTCTTTACCCTACCAAAAAAAGAATAACTACGATCAATGGATTATATTAAAATAAGTATAGCAGGTTCTGATCTAGCATCAGGAAAGGACTACGGATAGGCGGAACTAGCATTCTTTTGAATAATCTAAACATTGATGAGCATGCAGAAAATGAGATAAGTATATAGTTCGGATCAGATTGATGACCTGCAAATCTAATTCTGCTCCAGAACAACTTGGAATTGACAACTGAATTTTCTGATTTGTCAACATATGAGCATCATCACTAGGCTCTTCAGTTTCTGGCTCTGGAATGCCAGCTCCAAAACCCATAATCGGTTGGCATTCAATAGCTTTCACTAGATCCTTCATTTTGTTATTACATTCTCTACCAGAATCCACAATTGGTGCTGGCTCAACAAACTTTAATGGGGAAACTTGCTCCCCAACATCACTGTTTTCAGGAACTTTCGTACCACCGCTTTTCTTGAACAGTGAGAGTTCTTCAGGAACATCCAGGCCAGCCTTTGAGAATTGCACAGCACGCCTCCGTTTTTCTTTCAAAGTCTCAGCCTGCAGTAGAATAGAGCTATTTGGCCAAATGCACTACTGCACTAGTATATATTCAGAAAATAACTAAATTCTTAGTGCGGTAGGGTTGATCTGCCATACTTGACCAATAGTCCCTGAAGCATGATGCACTAGTATATATTCAGAAAATAACTAAATTCTTAGTGTGGTAGGGTTGATCTGCCATACTTGACCAATAGTCCCTGAAGCATGAAGCAGTGAATATGCATCCTCTGAGATCTTGTGCTTCCTATAAATTGGGATCAGTGTTGTATAGTGACATCAGAAAATCTAGCATGATAAACAAGTAAACATGCATCATTTGCAACAGAATAAGTTAAGGAGCATACTGCAAAACCTCGATGCTTTTAGCTTGTAGCAGCTTCTTTTTCTTTTCCTCCTGGACGCAACCAAACCAACATAGCTGTAAATGCCTAAAAACAGAAGAAAAAAAGAGAATACCAATTGGCAATGCTAAGTGGTGCACCTCCAATTTTTGCAGCTTTTTGAGCTTCGTCTTGCTCATCTTTGGGTCTTCCTTCTTGGCTTTCTTACCATCCTGGAAATTTAGTGGTTTCAGAGTTCACATATGCAATCCTAACATTGGTTGCGATCGAGTTGTGAAGGAAAACCAATAAACTGGGTTCCAAGTCAAGCTGGCATTACCTTGGCTTTCACTTGCGCCTTGTTCTTCCTTTTGCAGGGCAAAATCAGGGCATTACTATCTTCCATGATTTAGCTGCAACGACTCAAATCTCAAACAAAGCTCCCGCACAAGGGACGAAACGAGCACAGCCGGCCTGAAACCATATGGGCAGTGGCCGACACAGGATTTGAACCTAGGGTAGTCGAGGACAAAAAAAATCCTACATCTCAGCAGTGAGCTTGTTGCTATCTTCCCTTCATCTCTACCAAAGAGTATTTTTTTCTACCATACTTCAAGGCAAAGCTTATAGCCATGGTTATTAAAGAGGTAAACGATAAAACGTTAGGAGCCACCTTTCCAACATTTAAACGTTAATGTTGAACCGTCTTTTCAGACATGACATAAAACAACAGGATACAATATGTTCATACTCTTAATTTACTTGAGTTCACAAAACAAGTAGCATAAAAGGAAATGGATCGAGTTCAACCATAGAAGTCTATGCAACATGCAGATTAGAACTTGCATCTAGGATCAGTAACCATCATCCAACTCATCAATATTAAGAGCATGAGCAGCTAAGCAGGATGACGACGGCCTTGACTCAGAATCTCAGATGGCCAGATCACTTACCGAATAGAGCAGCTGGGTGATTCACTGTCTTGACTCCTGCCCTGGAACTTGATGGCTGTAAGCGACGCTGGCTGCTAGAGGAGCTAGAGGGCGGTGTTAGGGGCAGTCGGCGCTGGAGGAGGGAGGAGGGAGGCGGTGCTCGGGCGTTGGAGGAGGCGAACGGCGCTAGTGGCGAGCGTCGTGGCGGCACTGGAGGAGGGAGGAGAGGAGGAGAGGAGGGAGGCGGGCGGCGCTGAACGGCTGGGGCTAGAGGAGAGGCGGGAGGCGGGTGGCGGCGGTAGTAGGCGTTGGACGGCTGGATGGATGGGCGGCGCTAGAGGAGAGGACGGTGACCTGTGTTTTTTCGGGCCTTTGAGAGGCCCAATAGCATAAAACGTCATGGCTAAAACGTTCCAAAACGTTTAAAGGACATGAATTTGTTAAAACGTCCGGAGTCCGGACATTCTAGATTATAATCATGTTTTAGCGTTTAAACAGTGTTTTAATAACCATGCTTTACAGTCAGCCAAACACATGCTCATGCACTGTTTATATTCTATCTATCATGATATTCCTATCATCGTTCTACAATATATATACCAATCAACTTGGAAATTCAAAGCACTACATTTTTTATTCAGTTGGAACAACGTTTCTGAATTCATTTGCTCAATGATCTGAGCTATATATGGTATTTGAATTTGGAAATATATTACATATGAATCTTTCTGCTACATCGGACTGTTCTCTCAATGTCAATCTTTCTTTGATAAAAAAATGCACATATGGTATTTGAATTTGGAAATATTTTCATGATCTACTAAGACTAGGTCCTAAACTGTTGCCCCCTTATATCTGTGTAAGAGTTTTCTTTTTGATGTGTTAAAGAGTTCTCTGGAGAGGAGAGGGAGAGTCGGAGAGAGGCATTTTTATTGGTTCGGTTAAAAAATGTTTGCTTTGGTGTCTTCTTCTTTTTATCACTTATGTTCCTGCTTTATTTATTCAATTCGGGTGAAGTTTGAGGACAACGCATGGCACTTCCAGCAAACTCGTCATATCGAATGGGTGACGCAGTGCAAGATCCAGCTTACGACTTGTTCTTCTTGCCGGGCTCAGTGTCACTGCTGCATCTTGTTGCGCTGTACACTTTGGCAGAACGTACAGTACATTTCAAAGGTGGTGAAGGAAGCGTGACTAAAGCGTTAGTGAGCTGCTCCACTATTCTCGGTATTTAGAGCTGGAAATAGAGCTAATCGAGTTGGCAATCTGTAGAACATTAGCAGCACATGACGCATGGTGATTGAACTGCGAGAAAGCCACAATTGAATTATGAAGCCTTCCAGTTAAGATCAACTCCTGTAGTTATCTAAAAGGCTTCTTGAATCAATATTTGAGGTAGTTAAACTAAAAACTTCTCCCCAACAACTCTCTAAATGAACTTTCTAAATTTAGCTACTTCTCATCTAAACTCACACCTTTCCTACATTTAGCAATAATTTACCAACTCCGTA